>NW_024871212.1:0-386056 GCF_019054845.1 Dipodomys spectabilis | reverse complement strand
AAACTTTAGTTAAAATAGTACAGATTCAGTCAATCATGAGTGAAAAAAACAAGCAAGATTTTGAGGCTCCGAGTCAAGTTTCATTACTGCACACACACACACACACACACACACACACACACACACACACACACACACATACACACACACATACACACACACACACAGAGCGAATATTAAGAGTGTAAAAAATAAACTTATCTGCCAGGACTATCCTAAGCATATATTAATTAATGAAAATGATGGAAACCATAAAGCTTATGTTTCTTTGAGTCTGGCTTCCTTCACATAATGATTTTTTTCCAAGTCTTTCCATTTTCTTAAGAAAGGGGCTGTGTCATTCTTTCTGATAGAAGCATGAAATTCCATTGTGTATATATACCACATTTTCTTGATCCATTCATCTATTGAGGGGCATCCGGACAGGTTCCATATCTTAGATATGGTAATAATGCTGCAAAAAACATACTTGTGCTGGTAGTTTTAGTGTTTTATTTTTTGGAGTCCGGTCCTGGGGCATGAACTATGGGCATGGGCGCTGTCCTTCAGCTCTTCAGCTCAAGTTTAGGGCTCTATCACTTGAGCCACAGTGCCACTTTCGGCTCTTTTCTTTTTGCTTATGTGGTACTGAAGAATCGAACCCAGGTTCTCTTGCATGCACAGCAAACACTACCACTGAATCACCTTCCCAGACCAAGAGAAGATATTTTAACTTATTTTCTACAAGTAAATTAATATTAAACAAAGCTACTTAAAATAATTACTTATTTACTCTTCAGAAGATGAGTATAGTACTCTTAGATATCTTGGAGGAAAAGACTTTAGACTCATTACAACTGATGCTTTGCATTGAAATTACAGGCTAAACTTTCTTCTTCATGAAACAAAAGCTTCAGTTTTTTCATATTAGAATTATAAAATCATAATACCTGCATGTTGATTTGTTTTCCTCTGCTATTTTCAATTCCATTCTTCATCCATTAGCTATTAAGAGGTAATTTCGACAAATGCCCATGAGTGGGATTGCTGGCCCCAAAGCTATGTACATTTCACCATACAAAATGATGCTAATTGAAATGAACTCCAAGACATAGAAACAACAAGTACTTTTTTTTTCAGATATCAACCTTGATATTGGTAAAGTAGTGTATCTATATCTTATTTTATTTCATTTCTCTTTGATTTATCCCTGGACATCTCTGTCTTGATTCTGGTACCTTCCATCTTGTATATACATTATCTGATTTGTAGAAGGAAAGGGGAATAACATAAAGATGAAAGAAGTGACCCATTGCAACAATGATATTCACAAGACAATATACCGGCAATGAACTTTACAACTTTGGGGTGGGGTGTAGAGGTGGGGGTGGGATAAGATAGGAGAAAAACAATGGAGTGGGTAACAATATTCAACAAGGAATTTACCTTACTCATGTAACTGTAACCACTCTGTACAGTACCTTTAAATAAAGTAAAATTTACAAAAGTGAACCTACCCTAGAAAACAAATATCCTTTTCAAAATAACCCATCTGTAATAGTACTTTTGAGTGATTCTAGAGTCAAACTGTTATACCTGGAAAGGGATATATTGGGAAGCCCTCTCAAATGGCAATCAAAAAGATGAGAGCTGTGCTCTGTAAAGGTCAAACAGTTAAGGGAAGACAAGGGTATGGGTTATTACCTGAAAAGTATTTAAGTTAGAGCTGTTGGACACTAAAAGTTTAAGACTTTGGAGACAAGAAGGATGTCTGTGCTATAGTTGTAATGACTATTGCACCCTTCTGCTCCCTAAAAATAAGGGATTCAATTATCTCTATGCATACAAACAATAACTCAGTTAATAGTTGTAACCACAAGCTAGATTGATGCCTTAGTTTGTGGATATACCTGTAATCACTCACTACCCCACCACTGTAGTAGAATGAATATAAACATGTTAAGCAGGATTTGGGGTTCTGGAAGCCGGCAATGAGGCTTTGGGTCCTCTGGTGTCTACTTTCCTATCACTTCCTGTGATTTCTCAGTTCTTTGGCCAGGTATCCCATCTTCTTTGCTGTCCCATGGTTGTGGTCAGTGACAATACTGAAATTTTGAACACCTCAAAACAAACTATGGAAAAACACTTCCCCCCAAAAAATTCACAAACGTATAGGAGCACTTGAAAAGGTACCAATCATCAGCAGTCACCCTATGATCCTCTAGCAAGAAAGTATAATTCAGGAGTATCTTAACTTCTGATAATATAAGCGATGGACAATTGTCCCTTTTGTACATTTGGTATTTGGTATTGCATAAATTTTCAGAAACGCATATACATTGTGAAATAATGTTATTTATTTCATAGGTCACAAACCTCATCACTGGAGTGATGATCCTAATGTCTTATCTCAGTTGCCTGATTCAGACTTAGATGAGTGTGAATTGCATAATTATGAACATTTCTCCATGAAACTTAACAACACAGAATGAAGTGTGAGGGTAAGTCCACTCCATACCTCTAAAGATTTTACATATATTACAGTAATACATACCTAAACTGCTCAGCACTCACAGCACATTGGTGTGTTATAATTGTCTTCAGTTCAGAAATACTCTAGAGTTTAAAGTAGAATGATGGGCTGTACATTTTCAATGCAAGAGTGATGATCACACCCTGCAATTACTCTCAGTGGAAAATTCTTCCTATACATTTTACTGATTTAGCTTCTACTCTGTGCTTTACCATTATCAGGGAGGGTCACGCTGTATCGAGCTAAAATACTGCAGCAACCTTAGCTGCCTTTGAATTTTACCTCTAATCTTAATACCAAGGTCAACTCTGCAACTCTAATCACATCATTAGTAGACACCTGAACTTTCCAAGCTTGGTTAAAAATTCAGCTATCATTGCTCATTGCCAGTGTTAAAGATCTCACTCCATTAGATGTATTGTGTTTCTTCTTGTATTTCCAACACTGCCTTAGATGTTGGTTTTTGATATAGAGCTTTTAGTTTGCATTTGATTCATTGAAGTGTTAGTGATTCCAGTTGAACTGCATATATTATAATGTAAGTAATTTGATGTTTTGACATATGAATTTAATTTTGGCAATTGAGGAAGTCAATGCGTATCACTCACAAAGGTTTCTTTATATGTACTGGTATTGCTTTATTGTGAACTTCCTAAAAGCCAGTCATAGGAGCACATGTCCTAATCCCATCACTTCTGTCACTGAGACGAGGCTTGAAAGGTCCAGACGACTTGGCACTTCATAGTAAGAAGGTTTCTACAATGAAGGGTGAGAGAATAGAAAAAAGAGCAAATGAATCTACCAACTGTTTTGTTACATGTTCTTTACACTTAGCCATTAAGACACCATAATATTATTTTATTACTTCTTACCTACTCTTTTCCTGTTCTGAGATGTTTTATTTATGGATCTCTAAGAAATCATACAAGAATCATATAATAAATCCATAAATCATATAAGAAATCTTTAAAAAATAGTTGTTAGGGATATATAACCTAAAAGGAATACTTTCAGGAAAGTATTAAGCACATAAAATGTAATGTACACCTAAAATTGTCTCTTTATTGGAAAGTTCAGCAGTTGTAGTTTATTGATTCTGATAACAAAGTTTATAAACTAAGTTACAATAGTATTCCAAATGGAACACAGAACTAGAAAAATGAAGGGTAGCACTAAAGAACACTACTGCTACCACTAATAGAGTAAGAATAAAATTCAAGCAAAACTCTTTCAGAGTAAAAGCCACAGGACAGCCCCAACATTACTTTAATTGCTTCATATGAAGAAAAGACCTTTTTTTGTAAAGACAAATTTTCACAGATATTAACATCAGTTGGGTATATATTTCTTAAGGTCTTTAGGAAGGATGCTGTGACTATGTTGATGGAAGCTGACTTCTTTGGGACCTACTTCACAATGTGCAGACACCATTACAAGCACTGCATCTGCATTAGGTTAATTTTAGTGCTTATGATAGTTCTTCCAGTTAGTAAATGAATTAAGTATTTTATTAAAAACAGAAGTAGGCAACAAGGCCAAACAAATTTCCCAAGTACCTAATACTGATCAGCTATAGACCCATAATTCAAATCCAGGTTTCCACTAGGCATATCTGAGGATATTCTGTAAATTTCACATTCATTAGCTTTCAAGAAGTATGGAGCAGATGAACCCATATTATCTTCCTAATTATGGTTATAATGACAATAATATTGCTACAGAATATACATATTTTTAAATGAAAAGGGTGTGGGTAATGACATTGTAGGTGATCTTTACACCAAATAAGGCCTGAGCAAAAAAGAAAAGTAAGGGACTAGGAAGGTGGCTCAGTGGTAGAGTGATTACCTTGAATGCATGAGGTCCTGGGTTCAATTCCTCAGCACCACATAAGCAAAAAGAAAAAAGTTGCAAGTGGCGCTGTGGCTCAAGTGGTAGAGCACTAGCCTTGATCTGAAGAGCTGAGGGACAGCACCCATGCCCAGAGTTCAGGCCCCACAACCGGACCCACCCCCCAAAATAAAGAAAATTAAAAGAACCTAGGCCCCAAATTTAAGTCATAGTACTAACACTGATATACCATATACCATATATATATATATATATATATATGGTTCCTATAATATACATATATATGGTATATGAGTGTATATATATATATATATATATATATATATATATATATATATATATAGTTCCTAAAATATACAGTGAGTTAATTTGTCGAAATCTGGTCATAGATTAAATATGAGGTGTGAAAACGTATGTAAGTCTGAAATGTTTCCAAGGTATTTTGACAAGACAGCTGGAAGAGTTATCACTTAATCAAATAGTAATGAGGGATTGGTTTGTAGATAGAGATCAAAGCTCACTTTGGGATCTTTTGAGTTTTCTAAAATCAGTAGTTAGTAGTTGTCAGTAGACAGGATGCTATTAAGGACTTGAATTAAAGAAAACAGAGCTGGAGAAAAAATACAGAAATAATTACTGTACTCAGTGGTAACAACCATGAGAAGGACTATGACAGAGCTAAGCCCTGGGATACACAAATATGTAAAACATGACAAATGAAGAAAAACAATAATAAGTATGTAATGCAGACTTATATGGGTAGGTATTTTTAATGTTTAAGGGCTATGAAGTGATTGTGTGATGACCTAAAATTTATGAAATTGGTAAGTTCAACTATCCTTTGGGCCAACCATAGCTGATAGTTTAAGTAAAACGGAGACACAATAGTGTGTCTTGATTTACCAAAGTGAAAATAGGCCAATATTTGGAAGCCACTTTTTGGACATGTGGTTGGAGTGACAATTACTGCAGTTTGTTCAAGTGTCAGTAGAAAGCTACAGGGTTAGCACAATGATAGAAATCTTTCAGAGACCTGATAGATTTTTCCCTCTGTCTTCAATTTCCCTCTTTTTATGAGAGCTAAAATATCATTACTGGAAGCCTGTCCAAATTGTGCCTTTGGCAAGTTAACAGATAGTCAGTCTATCACATGCCCAAATAAAAGATAATGGGAACAGGTCCACATTGAGCACTCACAGTAGACTGGCCTCTGGACTTTCTCAGAAGAGCCTTCTGCGATTGTGGGATGGATAGGGCTGGATAATATGCAAAATAGACACCACAGATTGAAAGTATTCTGCTAAGCTGACACTTGAGATATTGGATGTTTTAAGTGCATTGTATTGATTTTTATGAGTCAATACAGATTCTTCATACCATATGATGTTACTAGATTGTAAAATGCATGCTTATTGCATTTCCTTTGTATAACATATAGTATGTTTTGAAATTTGGTATAAAACATTTGTCTTTTTATTTATTTATTTTTAATATGGATTACTCTAGTTCTCAAGAGTAGGGAAATGCCCTGGAACTCTGTAATTTGATAACATATGTAATTTTTTTTAGTCTTATTTATTTTCTGTTGCAGCACCCGCCTATATGTAATTTAAACTGTAGTTTTCTTCAAGTGTATCATCCTACACTGAAGTTTTTTTCTTACAAGCTTTCTAATAAATATGTAATCTATTCAATTTTGAAAAGTACTGCTGTACCTCCCACTTATTTGTGTCATTTCTGAAATCCAAGTTCCTCTGTGTGTCAGGGTGGATACTTTTGCCTGAAACAATTTTGTTATTGAATTCATAACATCTGGCTACTTAGGGAACAAAGGATGTGAAGCTACAGTACCCGATAAAGATCTTCCAGGACAATTCAAGGGCAACTCATGTACTCTCTGTGTAGGTGAATAGGAGAATAGAAAAGAAATTCTTATACATGAAAGTGACTGGGAGTGTGTGCACATAGGTGTTCACTTATTTATCTGTTGTTATAGTTTTACAAATTCACTATTATTAAACAATATTTCATATATATATTTGATATATATCATATATACATATGTATATGATCACAATTTCCAAAATCCAGAGAATCACATCCATTGGCATCACTTTCCTATGTTGCTCTTTGGGTAATAAGAATGAATCCTGGTATTGTCCTGTGGTAGAGAAATAACTCAGAGATTCAAATGTTTTTCTTTCAATATGTCGCCTGTTCCTACATCTAAAACTAGGAACTCTGTTAATGCATAATACATGTTATAATATATTTAATATATTATATAATGTATAATATATTCTATATTATAATATATTATATATAATAACTGACATTATTATATATTTATAAGGAAAAATAAAACAAATGTATCGATGTCCATACATTCCTAGCCTTGATTAGGTTCAGTAGAGTTAGGTGCATTACATCTCAACAGGAAAAGTCTACTGAAGTTCTGATGACCATGAGTTAGATAAGGAAAATTTCTGTAAAAAGAGCCTCTCTTCAACTATGAGAAAAAATAAGTTTGGAAGATTTTTTCTTTTGTTTTATTTTTTTGTTTTTATTTAGGCCGGACAATAGGCCTGAACTCTGGGCCTGAGCACTGTGCCTCACCTCTTCAATTTAAGGCTAGTGCTATAACCACTCGAGCCATAGCAGCACTTCTGGATTTTTCTGCTTATGTGGCACTGAAGAATCGAACCCTCATGCATGCAAGGCAAGCATTCTACCACTGAACCACATTCCCAGCCCAAGTTTGGAAGATTTTGAGAAGAGGAATTTGGCATTTGCTTTGCATCCTTGATTAGTAAAAAGTAGATATCATTTTGCTCCACATATTGTCTCCTTTTATGTTCCCTAAACAGTTACACATGATCATCATTCCATCGCATATCTTTAAGTCCTTCTTTTATTTGTTTTATCATTATTGTTTCTTGATCCTAAAGCTTGCACTCAGGGCCTAGGCATTTTCCCTGAGCTCAAGGCTCATTCTCTACCACTTGAACCACAGCACCACTTCTGGCTTTTTCTGCCTGGGCTTGCTTTGAATCATAATACTCAGATCTCAGCCTCCTAGGTAGCTAGGATTACAGATGTGAGCCACTAGTGCCAAGCAAGTCCCTCTCTTTTAGATATTATTCTAAAAGCCTCCTATCAAAGGTCACTCCTAAGATAGTAAATGGACCTATGCCAATAGTTCCTTCAAACTCTCATCTCCTGTTATGGCTATGGTGTGTCTTTTCCATTGTATCCTGAACCTACTTCACTGTTCTCTTCCTAATCCATGATTCTAGACGTATTCCTAATAATTACCTAAATTTTGTGGCGATAAACCCTAAATTACTCAACTATTAATTTAATTTAATTTTTTCAACATGATTGTTGTTCTGTACAAATGTGAGCTTATATTCACCTCTTGCATCTATCTTTTGGCATGAGCAGAGCCTGGGCCTATTCTACCTTAAATGCAAGAGGTTAGCCAAAGAATAGCCTACAGTATTCCTGCCTAGAAGCCAGGACAAGTAGTTGAGTGCCTAAAAGAAGCAATGCATTCCTGACATGAGAAGGGGTGAGAGAGACAACAGCCTAGAGAGAAAATTGGCAATCACAACATTTAACAACTTCTCCTTTGGGGAAACTGACCTCCTTCAAAGTGGCAGTGAGATAACTTCCCTAGTGAATTTTATTATATGAAGGAAATTGTCATGTCTCACTATACAACTCCCTTGTAGTCAAAGAGAGGGTCATTCTTTTGTTTCCTCCTTAGGCCTAGTCTTAGTTTATCTCCATCTTAGACTTTGCTCAGACTCTATTCCTACCAGAAGGTCCCTGATAAGGAGAAAAGTGTGATCTCTTGGCTTCTGACTGGCCCTTTGGGACCTGAGGCCACTTTTAGTTTTCAACATATTCCTTCTGACAATGGGAAAGCTCATTCTCTGAATTGTGCCCTAGTATCAAATCTCTTCAGAGAAAGTCAAGGAATGACAGATTCTGCCTGAGGGAGTGAGTTTCTCCATTTCCAAAGAGGTCAATTAATATCTGATTCTGAGACCCAGGTGGTAGTCCTTCACCAGATCCTCCAAGCTGGAGTGGATGTTACCTCAGACTCCAAGCTATCCTCATATTTCTCCAGCTGTTTCTCATGAACCAAAATGTTACAGGAGTTTAGTTCAGAAACAAGGAGAAATGAGAGTAGCAGAAGAACCATTGGCAGGGTGAGGAATTAGAAACTTTGGGTGAAAAAAAGGGCTCAGAAAATCTAGGATCAGGGGGCTGGGAAGGGGGGTCAGTGGTAAAGCACTTGCCTTGCATGCCTGAGGCCCTGGGTTTGATTCCTCAGCACCACATAAGAAAAAAAAAAAAGCTGGAAGTTTCGCTGTGGCTCAAGTGGTAGAGCACCAGCCTTGAGCTGAAGAGCTGAGGGACAGCGCCCAGGCCCAGAGCTCAGGCCCCACGACCAGACCCCTCCCCCCCCCAAAAAAAAGAAAATCTACGATCACTCACATCATTTGGGAATCACGTCATTAGATCAGGGAATAAAAGTAATAAATTACTACCTAAAGTACTAACTCCACTACTCTACATTACAAGTGTTCTGTCAAAAGTTAGCTGTCCTAGCTCTATTTTGATCAGGAAAACGGAGCACATTTTTTCCTCACGAAGATCAACTGAGTATCTTTATCCTTACCCCAGTTTGTTCTTACTCTCTACTTCTCTATTACTTTCCTCTGCTGGATTCAATCAATGACACTTGAAAGTGTTAGCATCTTCAGACGTGTAATTACATTTTCTTCTAATCCATTTGTTATAAAGTAAAACAAATTATAGGGAAACGTATATCTACGGTACATTTTCTTCTATGGCATATTTATTTGATGTTATTAAGTATTATTTTAATAGTTTCATTGTTAAAACTTGAGGAAAATATTTTACTATTAGCAGTAATTAGTTGCACATATTTTTCCTTGTCTGTGTATTTCTAAGCTTCTAACATCGTCTTTTTCCCCAATTGTTGCCTTCTTAAAATTGCTTCAAATTATAAACTATATATGATGGTCCTCTATGTGTTAATTGATATATTTAAATTTTGATATAATATCCACATATTATAGGATATCTTCAACCTATTGTAACTTGTCTGAAAATCAATATGGACGTTCCTCATTAAAGCAAAAACACAATGCCACAAAACGTAGTAAAAGTAGGATAGGTATATATTCAAAATATTTAGCAATGATACAGTAGAAACATTCACTTCTCATATACCAGAACATGTTTATAGCTATGAATAGCACATTTTCTTAATTCCCTCTTTCCGGTGCATCTAGGTTGATTACACAACTTGTTTGCTATGAATATTGCTGCCATGAACATGGATGTTCATGTTGATTTATATTCCTTCAATATGTATCCAATTGTGGTAAAGGTCATCAAGATATCTGTCTTTTTGGTGTTGTGTAAACTTCCATTAAGATATCCCTATGGATTGCACTAGTTTACAATGCCACAAAACCAAATATAGTTCCTGATTTATTTCAACTTCTCCAGCAGATTATTTATTTGAGTGGTGATAGCTATTCTGGTGTGTAAGATAGGATCTCAGTGACTTTCCTCTTTATTTTCCTTCGTATTTGCTATGTAGATATGAATCTCAAACATTTCATTTATTTATTAAACACTTACATTTGTACTTCATTCCTGATTAGTATCTTTCTTTTTCTTTTGGTATTTGATCAATTTATAAGATTTATAACATTTGATTTTTTTCCCATTACAAATACTCATTTTAGTTAGTAAAAAGATTTTTTTCATTACAGTGGTGAACAATTAACTAAAAACAACAAATTGTACATTTATATCACTGGATGTTTTTGTTTGTATTACAGCCCGGAAATTGTTTCAATAAAGATGCTGAACTTCTTTCACTGATATACTGAAAGTATAGTATCTCATATTGGGCTAAAATAATCTCAGAATTAACAGTCACAGCCTGGGCCACCACAGTCTGGGCTAAGTAAAACCACTAACACAGCACAAACTGCATTTAAAGAGAGCAAAGGGCTTCATAAAAGTTAGAAGAAAGTCATCACCTTCATGAAGCAAATGTTGAAGTTCACAAGCAGACCTTAGGAATCTGAATATAAAGAAGATCAAAGGATGAAAGTATTTAGAAGGACAACTTTAGAACTCAAAATTGGGGGGAGGGGGTGGGACAAACAATAGATACCAAAACTCAATGCTAAAGCGAAGGAGTATTTTACCCCAAACTTCAGCTGTGTCAGACTCTCTTACACAACACACACACACACACACACACACACACACACACACACACACACACACACACACACAGGCTAGTGAGAGGCCTTTGCCAAAGTACAGGCATTCTGGACTTAGACTCCGAATACTCCAAAAGTATCCATTGTGAAGACCTTTACTGAAAGCAACCATTGTAAGTAGACTTTTACTGAAAGTTAGAACTCAGGTTCCTGGAAAAACCCTGAAATGTCACAATAACGTTCTGCCCATAACTTCCCTAGCAATAGCCATCAGTGGATGAAGGGAAGTACCTAAAGTTACAGATTTTTTTTTAAATTTTTTAATATTTTTAACTTTTTTATTGTGAAAATACTGTACAGAGGGGTTACAATTACATGGGCAAGATAATGAGTTCATTTCCTATCAAACATTGTAGCCTCCTCCTTTGTTTCCCCCTCCCATCCCTTCCCATCCTCCCCCCCGCCCCCCCCATCGAATCCTCCTCCCCCTCCCCCCCACCAAAGTTGCAAAGTTCGTTTTTCTCCATAAAAACTTGTACATCTCATTGTTGCAATGGGTCCACCTGTATCCCTATTTAAACGATTTGTTTTTTCCCTTCTCCTCCACAAATTATTGCTTTTTGCTTAGCTAGCACTTGCTAGCCAATAAGATTGTTATAAGATTACCCATTTAACTGAAGGGTCGGGGTTCTCAACTCTGACACACTGCAATGGTGACAGTTGTGATTTCAGGCTCAAGCTTGCAATAAATGACACTAATGTGGTCGCATGAGAACTGGCTCCTTGGTGGTCTTGGGGATCCTTATCTAAGCACAAGACTAGTGTACACAGAGAACCCCAGGGGCAGCTGTATCTGGGACAATGAAGCTTTTTATCCTCTTCTTTTTAGATAATCAAACATGATGTTGCAGTTGGCTCCACAGCTGCTCCACACCTGAGCAAGAGGAAGGAAAGGATGCCTTAGACTGCAGGACGGCCTTGTGTACCCCTAGTTTTCTGTGCAAGAATGCAATTCGTGGTCCCCTAGGCAGGGGTGGCCAAGCTGAAATGGGTGTATGCTTTACCTAGAGGATGGCACCCTGTGAGCCCTGCATGCATGGTGAAGCAGCCTGGAAAGCCCTGTGAGCATCTCCGAGATGGCCTCTCAGTGGCTTGGAGAAGTTGACTCCTGTAGTTGGACAAGGCAGGAGGCAGGAGGAGAGCAAGAATCCAGAAGATGGGAGAGGCACAGAAGCAAATTCACCTCTTCATTGAGACTCCTCGGCCATTCTAAGGAGGTTCACAACTCACACGTGGCGGCCACTGCACAAGTCCCCAGAGGCCCTACTTGTTTAGGGAGCAATGCCTGGTCCTGATGGTCCTGATTCAGAGCTGGAACTTCCCAAGTGGCCCTGAGCTTGGCTGGGCTGGAGCAGAGCCTACCAAATATGCTTCCTCTGCCGTTCTGTGTATAGCCTCCTAGCAGCTGCCCAGGCTACAGCACCCACAACAGGCCACCTCCTTGGGGCAGGCTGAGGCTGTGCTGACAATTCCTGGTGCCTGCTTCAAGGCAAGAGCGAGACCTAGCCCACAGCAGAGCTGGCCCTCACTTCCAAGAGCATTGAGAGAGGCATGACAACCACAGGCCCAGCCTTGCTGCCCTCACTGGCCCTAGAGATTACCTATAAGTCCCTGCCTTTGTTCTTGAAATTCTTCAGCCATTGGTTGTCTCATTTTTCACTATCTGTTTGGGTGGGACACGAGACTTCTTCCTCTCCTCACCAAGCAAACAGGCCCTAGCAAATCCACCCCAAATTCCACACCTCACAGACACTCCCCAGAACCCAGCTGCCTTTAGGGCTGCTGCATGAGCTGTTGGCCAACTGCCTCTTCCTCCCTTCACAGCCTCCTTCAGGGCCTCCCCACCATCCTCTCCCCACCACCCTCAGCCCCAACCAAAGCTTGGCTTCTCCTGTGGCCTCCTTCCTCTCCACACAGCCCCCATCCCCAACCCCAGCAGGGCCACTCCTGTAGGGAAAAGAACTCTGGGCTTGGCACAGCAGAATCAAAGGTGTCACAGTGTGCAGGCTGCTGGGAATTGGAGGCAGCATAGGTCTCTGATCACTGTCTTTCACTTCATCTACACATGTATTAATTGTATGAATTTGGTATTTAATATTAGATCTCATAATTTCTTATTAAGCCTTTGCAGAATAGCTGGTAGAAATATAGTCCCAAATTTGTATTGTCTCTTGTTTAATTCTTTCAAGATTGAGAGATATTTTAAGTAGATATAACCATCATAAATTCTCATTTACATAACAGAGTTTTATTCAGAAAATATTTGCTTATGCATCTGTTATCAATTATTTACAAGACTAGAAACATTTAAAGTTCCAAATATTATAGGAAGATCTTTGATTCATGTTGAATGAATGTGAGTAGGTTGAGCTGTTGCATACATTCGTGTGTGTGTGTGTGCAGGGGGGTTATATGTATCTTTGAAATCAATACAAGGAATTTTTTTCCTTTTTCTGAGATATGCATTATGGTGTTTCTTTGTTGGTGGTAGGCTCTGATTTCTTGCTTTTGTTTGATGTGCACATTCCAGCTCAATTTTTCAATTAAACCTTCTTATTTAATATTGAGCATATAGTGCTCTGATATTGCTTTGTCTTTAGTTTGTCCTCTAGGATCTTTTCCTCTTTAACTATTAACATTCAATATAAATTTTACCTCCTGACTGTATTTCCCCTTTAATTTGCATTTTGAAATAAGAATAATAAGACCTTTGATCTCTATATTCATGAAGAAAACTATTTTGAATTGTCTGTTTAATGTAATAATACCTGGACACATTTGTTAGCAACAAGATCTTAAAATTCCTTTTGTAGTTTTAGTTTAAAATACCCTCCTCCATGGTTTTAGTATGGGAGACAAACACTTCCTAGTATCAATGATAACAGTTTTATTCATTAAAATATCAGTTAATTCATAATTTTGAATATGTCTAGTGGCAAATGTATACATTTGCTCAATAGATTTGCTTGACAGACCCGTGCACAAACATACCACTCATAGGGGCTGAGAAGGTGGATCAGTTGTAGACACTCATAAGGGCTGAGAAGGTGCATCAGTTGTAGACAGCTTGCCTTAAATGCACGAGACTCTGGGTTTGATTCCTCAGCACCACCTAAGCAAAAAAAGATAGAAGTGGTACTGTGGCTCAAGTGGTAGAGCACTACTCTTGAGCTGAGGAACTGAGGAATGGCATCAAGGCCCAGAGTTCACCACCACCGACAAATTAAATCAATAAATAAAACTCATACTCAAGTACATTAATTTCAAAGATTAATTAACATTTTAGTTAAGGGCAGGGTGCCAAGATATAGCAGACCTTTGTCACAAATCTTTAAGAAGAATTCAACACCTGACAAGTACTAAAAACAAAAAGTAAAAATTTAGCTATTACAACAACATATATAATCACCACTCAAAGAGAAAGAGGCACTAAGAATGAAATACTTTTTATAACATTTCTTAAGAGATTCAGGCTCTACATTAATTATCATATAAAGTGACCTTCAAAAACTCCAGGTGAGCCTGAGTCTTAAGGGCCTCTACAAAAATTGGAAAAGAGAATAATCAACCTGGATTTTTCAAATGTTTTTTGTTAAGGTAGTGTACATACAGATCACCATTTTATAAGTCGCTAACGAGTTCACTTCTTGTTTAACAATCTCATCACTTTGTTCTCTCTCTGATTTTCCCTCCTGTCCCTGTCCACAAGAGGTATAGCTCATTGTGAATATAATATCTACAGAGTACAACTGCTGCATTTATTTCCCTGTTCTCCTTGAATTTCTGTGGCTCCTTCAATGTCCATAAAAAGATAAACAAGAACAGAAAAATCCCTCTTGTTTCCAATTCCTGGAATTCATTTAACTATAAATACCAGTAGTTTTATGAGAGTGTCAGACTCTGTCCACACATCCTGAACACTTATACTTCCAGCACCCAGTCATAACTCCAACTGGATTCTTAGGTCCACAAAGTAATTCTTTTCACTTTCCACACAGGAAGAACCTGAGTGTCAGAAAGATTAAGTAACTTACTGGAAATATTGGGCTGAGCATAGTGGCTCAGATCTGAAGATCATAGTTTGAAACAAACGCATGTTGACATATCCATTACATGTTTATCTCCAGTTTAAGGCCACCTGGACATCAAAGTAACCCATCTTAGCTACAAGAGTCTGGCTATCCTGAGCCACAGAGAGAAGTTGGAAGAGCATCAGCAAATGCTCTTGCCCAATTTCTAGGGAGTGGCTTGGTGCCAGCTTAGTAAGGTATAGCTACATCAGTGAAGGGGAGTAAAACAGAAGTGTTTATAAATAAAAGCACTGGTCTGAAGCCTCAAAATAAGGACCTCAGTCTGTGTGGACCAAAAAGTCTCTAGCATGAGGTTCTTTTTAAATTAACAAGCATGATTTTAGATTTTTTCAGAGTGGGATGGTGTATAGTTACAGGCAATGTCTGCTATGTCAGGTAATCCAGTCTGCTCTTTCACATGTTACCCAATAGCCAGGTTTCAACACAAATGACTTCAATGAGATTGTTCAAATTATACTGTGACTTTTACCTCTCATGAATCAAAATTCTGTCAAATGATTTCTGAATTCCAGATGTTCACACACGTTTCTCATCATCTTTTCTACTATTTTGTCTTTATTATTGATGTTCATATCACTTTTTTGTTGTTGTCTTTTGTGTACTTGCCATTTTTAGGACTTGAACTCAATGTTTAATGATCTCTGTTGTATTCTTTGCTAATGGCTTATGACACGCTATTCCTTGAGCCACATCCTCAACTTCTGCTTCCTGCTAGATAATTGGAGATAAGTTTTCACATTTTTGTCTGTTTGGACTGATATTGAATTAAAATATTCAGGTCTTAGCCTCCTGAGTTTCTATGATTCTACACATGAACAGCTAACACCAAACTCTCCTATACTGTTATTTTAATTATGTGTTAGAAGAAAGTGGAAGTATATTTGTGTTAAGTGTACAATTTTTAAATACAAGTTTGAATCAACTAGATATGATGTAATTGCTATCAATTTTAAGTTAAATCAATGAATATTACACATTCCAAAGAAATATAATTGAAAAAAATGCATTATCATTTTCTTTAAACAAGTAATGAAACTATGAATTTCTTTCACTTTACAATTCATGTTTTATATAACTTTAATTAGCAGACTTCTGTGACTAAAAGTAAATATATTAATTTTATACTGCAAGAGGCAAAGTGATTATAGTTAAGAATAGATATTCATCAGCCAGAAGATAAGTTTTTGAGCATTCTCACTATAAAGAAATGTTACATGCAGAAATTAATGGATATGATGTAGCTTGATCATTAAGCAACATATAAATGAATGGGATTGCCACTTCATACTTCATAAATATGTAAAAAATAATTATGTAGTTAGGCACCAATGGCTCATGCATGTAACCCTAACTACTAAGGAGGCTGACAGGTGAGAATCATATTTCAAATCCAGCCTAGGCAGGAAAGTCCATGAGACATATCTAGACTATGACTTCTCATGTTGGAGAAGAGGAAAGGTATGAAAAAGTTCAAGATTGTTTGACTATTCCCCAAGATCATTCTTCTTTATCAGCTATAGCAATGCAAGTAGTTACTCTTAGTATCATGCTTGTTTATATTTAGAAACATTATTTGTTGCTGGGTTATAAGCTGCAAACACTTGAGTATTAATAAAGAATCATTTCCTAGAGAGTAAAGTTGCTGTGTAAACAAACCTAAAATATAAAGACTTAGCATTGTAGAAACTATTTTCTAGCTATATCACAATGTGTAGGTGTAGATTTTGTTTCCCATTGTTCCAGGGGACCCATTCTTGTTACCTTTTTTTCACCATCTAGTGATCCTATAACATCCTATATCATCCTGGGATTGCTGTATCTTTACTGGATTATCTAATTTCTGTTGGAAAGTTAGGAAAGATAAAATTGACTTACTGTTTCTGTTTTACCTTATTTTTTATTACCTTACAACTGTAAATCAAAGTGACATAAATCATCTTTATAACATTAGAAGACAGATTTCATTTCTATATTCTTACCCTAGCCTTCTACATAACTTTGGTACTTAGTGATCCCCAAATGTGAAAATGAAGAAAAGGGCCTTCTTATTTAAATATTATTTAGAATTTCAAGACTTCATTAATGCAAGGCCCTTAGTAGTATGTATATCATACATGTGTACAAACCTGGTGGCAACTTTTTCTTATTCTCAGAAACTAGGACATGTGGTAACCTTGCGGTTGCATCAGGAGAGGTTGTAGTTGAGTTAGATTACTAAATCAAATCTTCTGTAAAATATTTCTACAAGTTAATTGGGTTGAACAATCCGTATTTATCATTTTACAGTTCTAATGGACAAAAATCTAAAATAATTCTCACTAGATTAAAATTGAGCCCCCTACAGAACTGAAATATTTTTCAGATGATTCTAGTGGAAAACGCATTTACTTTCTGTTCCGCTTTCCAGAAACTTCAGAATCTGGATTGTTGTCTTTTCCTTTATCTTCTAATGTACCATCTTTACATCTTTCTGAGGGTTCTTACCTAATAATGTCCCTCTCGAACTACAGCTGGGTCTTTTGAGTATACTTTCCCCATCTGATAATTATTCAAATTTGTGTTCCTTAGGTAATGAAAGGTGATTATTTTACAAACATATATAAAATGTAAATCTACATTTGATGGATTAGATATTTCGGGACTATAGATATTTTGGAAAGGTATTTTACTGCCTACCACAATGAATGTGTAAGCATTCTTTCTACTAAAACCTGCTATCTTTTCATTAATTTTGAAAAGGTATTTCTTCAAAGAAATATAACTAAAAAATTTTAGTTCCTGAAAGCCTTTAATCCTGATTAAAACATTGTCATGTACTAGAAATCTTAAATGTCAGAGAGCAGTTCCTGAAGCAGTTCTGGCACTATCACTCTTTGTATATTCTGCTTACAATCTCCTCTTTTCAAGAGCATTTGTTTGTTATTATTTTGGAATTATGGTTAATAGTTATTTGACTGATATTTTTAAAGAATGCATCACCAATCCTGGTTCTCTTCTTCTAACTTTTTTATGTCTAATCTATTTCTGAAATAAACACAGCTATTTGAATTACATGAACTGCTTATTGAAGTGTGGAGAGGAAAAGAAGAAAAAAATGTCCCTGTGTGTATGTCATGTAAAAAATGTACCTAAACGCTATTTATCTTAACATCATATATTTTTCATTTTGTTTAGATTCAGATAAAATTTAGCCTTTCAACTCACACAATGTTAATGCAGTTTTATTTCATGCCTACCAAAAGCAAACAACAAATTACTATATATTTAAATTTTTTTTAATTTTTAAAATTATTTATTTTAAAACACTATATTTTTAACAATTAGCCAAAGCAAATGGTTTATTAAATATTTAGAGTTGTGTTCAGACTCTATTGTTGAAACTAGTAAGGGGAAAAATCATGTTTTCCTTCTTCCTTGAGCCATTCTGGTTTACTTTATCTATTTCTAAAAGAATAAAATTCTGGCTTTGAAGCTTTTTGCTTGATATGCACAATGTCTCATTCTTCCTTTATTAATAGAAGAATTTGGAGAAAGGATAAGAATTCTCACTAGAAAAAGGAGAAGAGGAAAAGAGAAGTGAGAAATCTAGATATTTTGTTCTTCCTCATCTCAATCACAAGGTCTGGATAATGATTGTGGGTGTTAGATACAGTGCTCTAGAGTGATTAAACACATTTATAGAAAAAGTTAACACCTCAAGTGACCACATATAGAATGCTTATTTATTTAAAAAATAAATGTAATAAATGTAATAGCATCAAACAAGAAGTGTTATCTGTTTAGTACTTGTTTAGTATTTCTAAAATACTGAAGTGCTGTAGGAAACTATCATAAAGGTATACAAGAATAGTAAGAAACTAATATCTTAGTATCATATTCTAATATTAGCTTACTTCTTCCTGTGCTTGAATTTTGCCTCAATTTCACATGCTATATTCTTTCAGTATATAAGTTGAAAAAAGATTCCCTCTGGAAATATGCTATTTTTATAGCTAAGGGAAAAGAAGTTAACTCTTAGACCCAGACAATGGGATAGAAATCTTCCCCTAGAAATAGCCTTTCACCACTTCTGGTTCATTTTTGTAAGCTGAAGTAAGTCACATGCCCCATCTTGACATTGCAGAGTAGAGGTAAATCTCACCTACAGGAAGCTGATGCAGGACAGATTAATATGCCAAAATATGCAACATGAGATAAAGAGGAAAAAAAAGATAATTACAATACGATCAGTCATACATGCCATCACATGCCTCTGCATGAAGGAAGCTACTATGTACCTTTGTTTCTAAAACTACTGAGATCTTCAAATCAGATCTTTTATGCTTGTATATTACTGGAATTAGAGAACATCTTGATACTGAGACAGCATAAAATCTCAAAGAAACCTGGACTAATCATTTCAATACTGCATTTTGTTCTGCTAGGACAAGAAACCATTTTATAGTCAATACTTTATACTAGTAATTTTTTTTTTGCAGAACTGGATTTTGTTAATATATGTGACAATCCACCAGAAGAAACGTCTTCCTTTATCTGCATCTTGTGCAGACAGCATAGTCAAGAAGATGTAGGAGTTCATCAGTAATACTTTTTAAAAATGCAAATAATGTGGACTGGGAGCCAATATAAATATTTTTCCAACATCACCTTCCACATCCTCATTCTTCCTTCCTAGGAAACACATCTAATCAATAAAAAGGCTTAAATTTTTGGCTCTTGAACTTGAAAGTGGAAGCAGAATGTTATGGATGTTGGAGATGACTGTTAATGTTTTTTTACATAATAATGTAAAATATTATGTAATAATGTAAACTAATAATGTCACATGCAAGAACCCTATGAGTCCTAAAGGTCTTAACACTGTACTTCCTTAGTGATGTGACAGTAATGTCAGGCTTACTGGGCTTAGTATTGTTTTTCACTTCCTTTTCTACCACCTAACCTAAATTATAATACATAGTAATGGAATGAAAAAGCAAAGTCATCTTAAGAAAGTCATTTAAGGCTCTGGGAATGTGGCTTCATGGTACAGTGATTGCTTAGAATGCATGAAACCATGGGTGCAATTCCTCAGTACCACATAAACAGAAAAAGAAGTGGTGCTATGCCTCAAGTGGTAGAGTGCTAGCCTTAAGCAAAACAAGAAAAATCTCAGGAACAGTTCCCTGGCCCTGAGTTCAAGCCCCAGGACTGGCAAAAAAATTGATTTAACTAGTAAATGCCAAATAAAGAAATTATACTTGGAATATATTATTGCTCCTTCCAACTATGACCTAACAATAGTTCTTAATTCATGTGCTTTACCTATATTAGAAGACTGCGTTGAGAAAAAAAAAATTTTGTTAGTAGGTAATGGCAATTAATGTCAAGAATGTGCTTAGATATCAGGTGAGGATTAATCTAAGTCTAAGTGAGATTTGGAAAATTTTTGGTCAGTTTTGGCACCAAAAATGCACCAGCTAATTAATAGTTGTGATAGAAGTAAAGGAATAAATCCAGATGCAAGAAATAAATGATAATAATAACTAAATTATACCAGAAACTGTTCTAGGGAACCATATTTTGTTATTAAAGAACTAGTTATCAAGTAGGCTTATTCCTCATTCCTTTAGCATTCTAAATCACTTAGGCTAGTTCTTAATCTCTGTGAGATAAGTTTTATCCTGTTCTATGTTGTTCTTTCATATCTGATCTCCTTTGCTTTCTAAAAATCTCAGTCTTTCTCTAGTTATCTACTAAAAATTAATTATACTAAGTCCACCGATGCAGACCTCAGAGGATGCTAAATTAAGAGTCCAATGGCTCATGAGTCATTAATGTAACAACATGGATAAGGATGACATATTTATTGCTACCTCAAATTTTCTGAAAAGCTGCAATGTCATCACTTGATTCAAATTTCCATTATTTGTCTACAGTGTCATTAAGTGCACATACATGCAAATATGAGACGGGTGCTGGTGGCTCACACTTGTCATCCTAGGTACTCAGGAGGTTGAGACCAGAGGACTGTGGCTCAGAGCTAGCCTGGTCAGGAAAGTCCATGAGACACATCTTCAATTAGCTACCAGAAACCTGGAAGTGGTGCTATAACTAAAGTGGCAGAGCACCCAACTTGATCTGAAGAGTTGAGGCACATGCCCAGGATCAGAGTTCATGCCCCATGACCAATGAAAATGTGAAATGTACTTGAAGTTTCCCCAAAAGAAACTACGAAGTCAATAGTAATCTTCCCAAGCAGAAAAAATTTTCCAATATGACTCATTGCACCTACTTTTGCTGAGTTATTTAAGTTATGGCTTCTTTGCTGCACATATTCTCTTCTTTTAAAAATTGTCAAATATTACCTTTATAATAAACTTCATCTAATATTCCTTGGTTCAAGAGAGAAGTCCATACAGTTGATGTGACTTGATTTTCTTATTGTCTTAGTTCAAAGCCAACTCAGGAAGCAGAGTCTTTCAAACTCTTATCTGTAATTAAACACCAAAAATCCAGAAGTGGTGCTTTGGCTTAAGCAGTAGAGTACTAGCTTTGGGGGCAGGTGGGCAGGAAAGACAACTGTTCAGGGACAGGGTCCAGCCTCTGAGTTCAAACCCCAGAAGTGGCACAAACTAAACAAACAAACAATAAACAAAAAAACCCATATATTTCTTTGGGACCATCCTTAAAGCACTGCTTTGAAAAGAGGCTCTTTTTGCTGATCATACTCACTGGATCCTGCTTTTTGGAATCCAGGACCAGAATAAAGGAATGGATATCTGACTTTTGCAACAAGAGAATCATTTCAGGAGTTAAATATTCATGCATAAGACATTTTAAAACCTCCACGTCTTTGTTTCTTTGTAATAGAACACTGTAAAACAATGTTATTTCCTTTTTTTCCATGCTGGCCTTCAAATGGCATATTGTTTCCTTTTGTAATACTGTCAACTAGAAGTTTACAGACAAGTTTTATGGCTAAAGTGCACACTCGAAAAAGATAGGGACACAGTTACCTTCAAGCCTTGGATTATATTCTTGTACAGTAAAAATGAGAGCACAAATTAACTTGAACTTTGTCATTTCTCTATGTTCAATTTATCTCCTGGATTCAGTTTCTACTTCCTGTAAAAGTTCCTTCCACTTACTTCCAGTAACAATCTATGGTATTGCTCCAGGAAAATGAATGTTTTCTGGCTTCATTGAGATAGCACAAAGGCATCTTTAGACACGAGGTAACACGTGTTTCAGAGACAACTTAGTAATGAGAAAATATGGAATTTACATGGCTTATAAAATATTATCCACGTACATATGGCTGTATAAGACGATGTTAAGTGAAATGAACCCCAAATACGGACACAACTTGTTTTTTCTTTCTTACTATTGTTTTTAATGTATCTACCATGTATTATGTGATTTTTTTGGTTCTCTTCTATTTTCTTCCTCCATGGTATAACCCGTTTCCACTGTACTTCAGGTCGGTGAGCTGCAACTTGCATATACATTTTTCTAATGTGAGGAGGGGAAGGGAAATAAAATGCTGAAAGAAGTATACAGTATGACCCGTTGTTACAATGAGATGAACAAGACACTATGTTGAAAATGAACTTTACTAGTTGGGGATGGGAGAGGAGAGTTGGGGCATTGTGGAGAAAAGGGATGACAGGGGAAAAACAAAAGAGGAAGTAACAATGTTCGGTAGATAATGCACTCATTAACTTACTTATGTAACTCTAGCCCCTCTGTCCACCATTTTCACCATAAAAAAACATGAAAAAAAAACCATTATCCTGGAGTACATTAAGTTCAAATTTCCTAAGTGCTCTGTAGATTAAGACCAATTTTAAGTGGGAAGAAGGTTCTCAGAAACATTTTTTGGTCAGTGTTTGTGTTGTGCATTATTACCCAAGTGTACATAAGTTAACAGAAGGAGAAACAATAGGTATAGGAGAAAGAGAAGTTCTGTGTTTAAGTATAATGGTTCCATACTCTATAGAAGGCTCTGCAAATAAGACAGCGTTGAAATAATAAAGCCAAGGCCAGTATGTAGATCTATGGGAGTGACATAGAGAAAGCATTACTACTAAGTGGAACATGAAGGATGAGACCACTCTCTTTCTTCTACTAGCTCTAAATCATGGTAGGTAATCATGCAAATTTGTAAAAAGTAGAATGGAAGAATAATTCTGGTTCCAAGCCAGTCATATATAAGACCATGGACTTAACTGGAAAAAAGTCCTTTTCGAGAGAGCAGGAATTATACTAGCAATAAAGTGGTGGCTAAGATCACATTTCTTTTTCTTTTCTTTATATTCTAGACATTTCCTACTTATTACAAATGAGGAAACCACGGAATCTGTTTCTTTGTGTCTTGTTTATTTTACTTCGTAGGATTTTTCCAAGTCTTTCCAGTTCCGTATGAATTTGAAGAATAGAATTCCACCGTGCATACATAAACCACATTTTGTCAATTCGTTCATCTACTGAGTGGCATATTGGTTTAAAACATGACTGCATATAAGTATCACTTAGTGTAATTCAAAAATGAGAGATGCCACCTCCCCAGACATTCTAAAAGCATGATTTCTAAGTAAGATAGGATTTTATGGTGGTACGAGTTTTGAGATATCTGGATGAGTCTCATGTATATCTTGCACTGAATTAGGCAGGAAGATATCCAATATCATAGAGGATAAAAATGGTAGTGTCAAAAATATTTCCTTTGAGAAAGATATAGGAGGCTGCCAGAAGTATAAAATAGTTCAGATAATTTTGAGGTATTTAGAAATGCAAGGTCAAGTATGTCTCTTTAAATAATAATTATGTAAGTGGAAGAGCAAAAGAAGGGAAGAGAAAAAATAAGTGACAGCAGATCATTGTCCCAATAGAATATAAAAAAACATAATCTATAACTTTCAAGTTAAAGAGAGACCAATAGAATACATGCAAAATATTTACTTGACTTTATCCTACTTTAATGCTCCAATGGCTTTCATAAAATGCAGATGCATAGTTTTGTGTCTTCTGTCATTTGCTAAACGTTTCATCCAGAAAAGGTTATCAATTACTTATAAATGATGCATAATTCCTAGGTATTCCAGTTATCACATACCCTCTTGATTGAGATATCTCTGTATAAACTCAAAATAACGGACAAAAAAACCCTTAAAATAAACAGAAATCACGTTTGTTTTAAGCGCTGTAGTTTACAGAGATTTTAGCCAAAACCAAAAACGTCTATTTAGATATTCTGCATTTTGTGTGAAGAATTTTTAACAATAGTTTATTTGCTGACATGTAATTCACTTGCAATATACTATCTCCTTTTATTGTATACACTTTAGTGCTTTGGAAGTGAATTGTACCTTCATAGGTTTTCAAAGCCTAATTTTCACAAACTTGCATTTCTTCTAATAGAAATGCTAAAAATTTGAGAACAGACATTAAAATAGATAAAAAGTTCTGTTACTAGAATTTGTCCAGCATACATCCTCTGTAGTGTGTATTTTCAAAATTTTATTTTGGGGATTTTTTCCAGGGTCTCACACATACTATTTAAGTGCACTGTCAATGAACTACAATTCCCTGTCCAAATACTTTTTTTTTTACTTCTCTTTAATACATTCATAGAAGTATAATGAATTGATCCTATACAATTCTTTTTGACCTTTGAGACTTGAAAACTTGCTTGCTAAAATGATTGCAGCATTATACAAATGGATCACTATGAGTAGTTTATCAATTCCTCCACAAATGCATTACTATATTTTGTGTCATCTTTTTATATTAGAGTCATACTACTGATTTTTCTTTTTCTTTTTTCTAAGATACTAAAGAGGAACTTATTTCATATGCTCCTCTTATTGACTATTAATTTACACATGTTCTTTAAAGAAATATCCTATTCAGGAAAAATTATATAGAAATAGAAGATATAAAAATACTTATGATTAAGAATCATTGTAGCATTCACATTTTAGCATTAACAAATATGTTACCTCTATCTGTTGGATATGTTTTCACTTCAGTTATAGTGTCCTTCGAATTATGAAAGGCTATCACTTGATATAATTCAGTATATTCTTGCTTTTCTTTAGCAACTAATGCTTTCCATTTAGAAACCTTTACTGATACAATGTCATGAATTTTTACGTTTATCTCTTATAGGTTTTTACATCTCACATTTAGTTTGATAATCATTTTTTATTTTAAATTTTTGTATAAGGATTGAGGTAGGCCAGGTGCCTGTAGTTCACGCCTGTAATCCTAGCTAATCAGGAGTCTGAAATCTGAGGATCACAGTTTAAAGCCAGCCCGGGCAGGAAAGCCCATGAGACTCGTATTTCTAATAAACCACTAGAAAGCCAGAAGTGGTGCGGTGGCTCAAGTGGTAGGGTGCTCGCATTGATCTGCAGAGCACATGGACAGCGCCTAATCCCAGAGTTCAAGCTCCATGAGTGACAAAAAACAAAACAAAAGAAACAAAAAAAGGATTGAGGTAGTAGTCTAAGATCATTCTTTAAATCTCGAGAGAAAATAGTGCCAATACACCCATTTAACATTCTATTTTTTATTTCGTAAAGTCATAGGATAGTTTTCAAAATCTATTGAACATAAACTGAGAATTTATTTTTGACAAATCTGTTACATTCTTCTATGTGTCTGCTCTTGTAGTAGAACTATGTTGTCTTTACTACTAAACATGGTAAAAAGATTCAAAGCTAGTATGAAGGCTGAAGCTACACCATTTTACAAGATTGTTCTAACTGACCTGTATTCCTTGAATTTACATACGAGTTTATTGAGCAGGTGGACCAATATTCTACAGAGATATCTAGATGTTTGAAAGTGACTCATATTTTTTACCTTGTAAAAACACAAGACCTCAGATATTATATATAGAAAAATGTCTTCAGAGAATACTTGAAACAACTAAAATTAATTCAAGAATGAGTTACGATTTAGATAGCACTGTAACATAACAAAGCTGAATGATAACAACTTGAGCTGTACAACGGAGGAGAGTGAGAGGGGAAACAATGATGTACCACATAGGAGCTATATGTAATTGCTATTGTGTTTCAAAAAACAGAAAGACTTCAGAGAAGAGAAGGAGAAAAATAACGTTTCCTGAGACAAGTTTCTTTTTAATCCATCTAATAGTTTGTACTAAACGTCAGTGAAAATGGGAAAAATTAAAATAGAAATTAAAGCATTGTATATACCTGTTACAATGTAAAGAAATTGTAATAGGAATATGATAATTAATTTCCAAAGAAATAAGAGAAAGAATAGTTAAACTCTAAAGGGAAAAATAATGAAGAGACAAAAGAAGCAAAGTAAAACCTTTATCAATAACAAACACAAGAGTTTGGAAGTGGAAAGGCAGTGGAAATATTCTAAATAACAATAAAAATTGCTAATGTGGATAGAATATGGATCACATGTTATCATATATAATTTTGAAAGGGCATACTAGGAATGAAATTTTGAAAGTCATGGTTTAAAATACTCTTTGAATTATAACTAGCCAGAATAGCTCAGTGGTATACCATTGGCCTTGCATATGTGAAGCAATGGTGTGATCTCGCAAGCATTACAAAGTACACACAAAGCACACACACACACACACACACAAAAACCACATAAACACACACACACACACACACACACACACACACACACACACACCACATACACACATTTGGAATATTGATTTTATTATATTAAACGGAGGAAATTATCACAAACAGTAAAAGTATGTTAATATATGAAATCATAATATTGCTCGTACTATTTAAAAGTTTAGTAGAAATAAAATAGTCACAATATACTTGGATTTTAATAGATTAAGTAAATCGAAAATTAATAGAAGACATGAGAACCTTTGCAAATAAGTTTTAAATAATAATCATTTTGAAACAAGTGTCCTTTTATTTTGACAAATGATTGATGTTACTGGTGTTTTAACTCAAGATTTAGAATGTGATAGCGAGGTACTCTATATAATACTAGCGATGGCTACATCTCTAATCAGTTCACTCTGAATAGTTTTATAATAACGTCTCATAGTTTCCCAGTCTCTCCCGAATTACAAGCCCTATTTACAATTCCCACCATAGCTAGAAAATGGATGCAACAAATCACCATGCCGAGCTCAAACTTTTTTTTTAATTCAAGAACAAATATTTCCAAAAAGTGATCAGGTAATGAAGACTTTCTTAATAAAGTAAGTGCTTCTTGAAAATACAGTAAATATTTGTTACCTGGACAAATATGTTTATAAATATAAGAAAATAAATGTATTTAAATTCACTAACCATATAAAAATTAAGAAAATAATTTCAAATAGCCACATGTTAAATATTTTAAAAGCAAAATATATGTGACTGAATAATTTACATGTGTAGAAATCATGCAAAATTATATTAACTGATCCTACAACTCTGAAAAAAGAATTACCCTAAAGAAACAAAAGGAAACATTTAAGCTCAAAATTTGAAAATTAGAAAATAAAATGAAGTAGGGGCTTGGACAGTAGCTCAGTGGTAGAGCAATTGCCTTCCATGCATGAAGTCCTGGGTTCGATTCCTCAGCACCATATAAGCAAAAAGGAAAAAGCTGGAAGTGGCGCTGTGGTTCAAGTGGTAGAGCACTAGCCTTGAGCTGAAGAGCTGAGGGACGGGGCCCAGGCCCAGAGTTCAGGCTTCACAACCGGACCCCCCCCCCCAAAAAAAAGAAAAGAAAATGAAGTGTACTCTTTAGTTGACTTAATTAAGTGGAAAAGCTCTGTATATCAATTTTATAATAAAAAATGCATGAACAAAGTAAGCAAAAGTACCCATTGATCAATAGCAACAGCAAAAGCATCAGTAGTTCTTGTTTTGAGTGTACAAAAATATCGATAGGAAGATATAACAATGTTCCTTCCCTAAGAAATGTATTCATTACCTCATTTATGTGACTTTAACCCCTGTGTACCTTACCATTACAATAAATTTAAATTGAAATTAAAAATAAACCAGAATATATATATACCAATTAAGAATTCTTAGAAGCCATTGGTTAAAATTTTTGTAAAAAACTTCCCTAAATACCCAAGGAATATACTTTGATGATACTATTTAAATACTTCAACTTCAGCAGAAAAGCAAAAAGTTTAAAAACTGTTACAAAGTAAAGTAATAAATCAGAATATATTACTATTAATAATAATCATAAGATGAATTTATAGTGGTAGTCAAATATGTAAGAAATGAGGCAATTTGCCATTCATCTGCACTTAATAAGTGAGAAAGAATTTTCTAGGTCTTTTTAAATTATCATAAGTTTAATGAAATTATTCTGTCACATCATATGATAATCAGATAAAGCTGATATTAGAGCAAAGAACAGACTGTATTAAGTTTTTGGATGTTAATGTATATACTTATTTTGGTTGTGGGAAAATGTGGGGATTTCAATTTGGTGTATATTTTTCTTGCAGGCCGGGGTTCCCTTTCCACAAGAACATGCATCTCATCTGTCCTTTTAGCCTTCCCATCATCAATGGCATCAGAGTTGCACACCAACTTGTCTAGCTTGCTACCTTGACTGACCTGGATCCACAGTCCTTCCAATCGTAGTCTCTAGGTAGTGCAGGTTGGTAAAAATGATCCAATTCACCCAGCTATAGATTGAGAAGTAAGTCCACTAAACTTTTTGTTTGCGTTCTGTTCTCAAGCCTCCAAAATAGTTAAGAGTACACATGAGATCCCCTGTTGCCAAGCAGTAAGAATATTTTAAAGCAACTAGATATATATATGACTTAGTCTTGTGTATACCTCAGGAAAAGTATAAAAGAGCAGTGAAGCATAGAGGACAGCCAGAATTTTAACTACCTACTCAGAGGCTGAGTAAGCAGAGCTAGCTACTCGGGAGTCTGAGATCTGAAGACCACTGTTCAATCATGAAAATACAAGTGATTATCTCAAAAAAAAAAAAAAAAAAAACAGAATTGTAGCAGAGGCTGAAGTGGTAGACCACTATCCTTGGGCACAGAAGCTGAGGAATAGTTTCCATGGCACTATCAAGCCTCAAGAATGATGAATACATGCATGAGCACATGCACATGTGCGTGTGTGTACTCGCACATGCATGCACACATACACAAACACAAATGAGTATTTCAATGTGAAGTTTTTATTTTTTTATCTTGCTGTACTTTATTTCCCTGTATTAGTTCACAAATTAACAAAATCAGCTAAGGACCTATTTACATAAAATTCATCGTTTCTCTAAAATCTACTCTCTTTTTGGAAGCCTGCTTTTATTTGACCCAAAAGTAAATTATTCAGGAAGTCAATTCATCACTCGCAAGTTTATAGTATTAGATGATTGTTTAGATTCCTCCTAGCAATATGATTTTGTGAAATCCTGCATCAAGTAATATATTTCTTTCACTAGAAGAGAAACCTCTGTCAAACAATTAATAATAGCTTATTTTCCTCCTGGCATTCATCTGTAGTTTTATTTTCTTCATATATTTCATGATCTGTCTGTGTATGACAAAGACTGCCGTGAAAATAAAAACACCCTTCTCAGTGCTTAGCATGTGTATACCATTCATAGATACGGAAATTGCTTTGGAATAAATAATGTTCACCCTATCTTGAGAAAGAAGAATTGGTTTCTCAGCATTTTAGGTAAGAACTTGAGGGAAAGAAACAAAAGGAAAAGTGAGGAACAACTCAACGCATAGATTCAAATGAAACAAACAAACCAAGAAAACACAAATTAATTCAGTACTCAAGAACCTGCAGGAAATGAAAGATTTAAAAAAATCAGCTATGACAAGCTTATGAAATTTGTGACTACATGGGAGTGCAATGTTGTGGGTATAGTGGCAAAAGCCCAGACTGAACAGAAAGTTCTGTACACAATGCCATGCACCTGTTGTTCTAAATTCCAGGAAGAATAACATCAAGTGGACTGAGGCCAAGTTCATACACAAGTAGGAAGCCAGTTTCTAGCTGAAAAATAATCAGGATAACTTAGGGCTGGGGGCATGACAAAGTGGTGAGAACACACATTTAAGGGGACAAAACACTCAATTCAAACTCTAATATTAGGAGTATGAAAGAAAAAAGCTATGATTTTAAATAATTAGAACAATTGTAACACTTGAGTATTTGAGTGGAGAAAAATCCATTAGAGAGATAGAATGAACCCACATTCCAATGCTCCTTTAGTGATAATGTTTAGTCGTACTTCAGACAAAACAGAGTTACCTTGCAAATGAGCATGGATGTGCATTTGGGTGATGGAAATACTCTACTTACACAGGTGTAAATTAAATAGATTTTGGGGGTTAGATTGTAATTCTTGAACTAAGAGCCTGAGTGTTGTCCATGAGCTTTTTCTCTCAAGGCTACCACTCTAATACTTGGAGCCACAGTTCCAATTCTGATTTTCTGTTGGTTGTTTGGAGATAAGAGGCTCATGGACTTTCCTGCCCAGGATGGCTTCAAACCAAGATCGTCAGATCTCAGCCTCCTGAGTATTCCTGATTCCAGGCATGAGCCGTCGATGTTTTTAATAATTTAGTAAATTGTATAGTTACAGAAGCTATAAATTATGATTGTAACCTGTGTAATATATGTGTGTATGTATAGATCAATGCATACAGTTAGAAATATATTAAAATATTTTTGCATCTACAGTAGATTTATGAAATCATCCTACATTAAAAATATAATGGAAACAAAAGTTAATAAGAAGCAAAACAAAGGTAATTGTTACACCTTTATTTTGTTGAATGGAATATGAATTATGAGAATCAGTTTGGGAAAACCATCTCTACTTTAACAAAATGGATAATTGCTATTAATTCCAATCCATCTCTTTGCCCATATTGTGCATCCTCAAACATGAGTGTCAAAATCAAACCACACTTTTTGCCTTTGTATTTAACTCACCTGTTATAATTTAGGGGCTAGATGAAGTAATCAAATAAAGATTAAAATAATAGTAAGTGAGGCTATTAGTTAGAGCTGAAAAACATTTTAAATATGATAACTAATTAAATTACATATTTCTTACTTTTACTCTGTTGTTATGTTCCTCATTCCCACATTAGGAAAGTACATAGAAGGTTCTCACTAAATTATATGTAATTATTAAAAATGTATTGAAAGAATATGGGCACAGTGTGGTTTTAGCTTATTGAAACCTGTATGGGGTAGTGTGTTTTTGAGGACTTGCAATACGTTGTGATGGAGATGAAGGGAGGGATGTGTTATTCTGGAAAACTGGCTAGAGGATTGCTCCCAGAAAGATAGTGATGAATTCTTCCAAAAGGACAGTAAAATCACTTTCACAACCATGTTCACTACTGCACTCTTCACTGTAGCCAAGTTATGGAAATAGCCCAGATGCCCTTTGGCGAAGGGATGGTTGGCAAAAGTGTGTCATATATACATACGTGGAATGTACTTATCCATTATGAAGACTGTTACGTTATTTGCAAAGCAATGGATAGATCTAAAAATATGTTAAATAAACGAAGTCAAAGCCAGACACACAAAAGACCCATGTTCTGTCTCATATTTGGAAGCTAGAACTTTATACAATTTTACACAGCAATATTAACCAAATCATGCTATTTGTAGAGGAGTATTTAAAAGATGTAATTTTTTATAAAATTGAACTTTTAATCCACCAAAATAAATACCAGGAAACTATCACTTTGAAGATGTGAGGGGAAGTCAAAGGGAAAGAATAAAAAGAGTTATGGAGGAAGAAAGTGAAGACATGATATTCAATGCAGATAGTATGAAACTAGAAAAAATTAACGTGTGGTGAGGTTTAGAAAGACAGGGAAAAGTTATGTAAGGATCCATTATACTTAAAAGCATTATTTATTGAATGTAAATTCCCTTGTACAACTAGTTATGATAATAAAAATATAATTAAAAACAATGGAGCCATCTGATCTTAAACTGTGTTCTCTTAAACCATGAGTCAATATAATAGTTTCCTCCTCAGAAATTTTCTTTGCAGGTATTTTCCTTTTAGTGACAGAAAAATGATCAATGCAATGAATATCAATACATCACATTGCACATCATAAAGAGACACAATAAAAATCACAGCAAAAATGTTAGAATTAACCACATGATAAAATAACAGGTAGAATATGCCAAGGATCATTGATTGTTTTTCCGAGTACTATACCAATGGTATCTAATTTAATCCTCACAATAATTCCATAAAGTGGAACTACTTACATTTTTATTTCTCAGATGATGATATTGAAGTCTTCAGAGTTGGAATTACTAGTACAACATTGCACGCATGGTAAGTGTTAGCCTGAGGTTCATCTCCCACTGTATCAATTAACCTCATTCTATTTTATGACTAAAATACCAGCACTTAGTCTACAAATTCTAGGAAAATTTCCCAGAATTATTGTGTACACTCATAATATTTCACTTTATCTTTGTTAGAAAATAGGGAACTGTAATATGAATACTCAAAGTTCATAATCAGTGCATACCTCCCTGGTGAAAGGAATTGCTATAGTATAACATTCTTGACTTCTAGGTCAAAATAGCAGAAATCATATTCTATCCCTTCACTGAACACTGCACTGCCTGGGGACCCTATCTCTGTTTAACACTGTCTTACTGAAAGAATGACCTCCCCAATCTTATCAGAAAAAGAAGAGAACACACCCAAATAAATAAACTCAGAGATGAGAATGGAAACAACACCACAAAAACAACCAAGATTCAGAACATTATAAGGGAATACTTCTCAAAACTTTATGCTAATAAGTCTGAGAACTTGACAGAAATGGACCTTTTCCTAGCAAATATTGACATTCCAAAACTAAACCAAGATGAGTTAAACCATCTTAACAGACCCATATCAAGCATTGAAATAGAAACAGCAATAAGAGAACTCCCAGGTAAGAAAAGTCCATGACCAGATAGTTTTACAGCGGAATTCTACAAGGCCTTCAAAGCAGAGCTCACACCAATACTCCTCCAACTCTTCAATGAAATTGAAAGGAAAAGTTCACTACCGAACACATTCTATGCAGCCATCATAATCCTCATCCCAAAACCAGGCAGGGACTCATCAAAGAAAGAAAACTATAGACTCATTTCTTTGATGAACATTGAGGCAAAACTTCTAAACAAAATTTTGGTCAATCGACTTCAACAATTCATCCAAAAAATCATACACCAATATCATACAGGATTCATTTCAGGAATGCAAAGCTGGTTCAATATACGCAAATCAATTAATATAATTCATCACATCAACAGGAGCAAGGATAAGAACCACATGGTTATCTCAATAAATGCAGAAAAAGCATTCAACAAGATTCAACACCCCTTTATGATGAAGGTTTTGGAAAAATTAGGAATCCATGGAACATTCCTCAATACAATAAGGGCTGTATATGACAAACCTACAGCCAGCATTATACGTAATGGTGAAAAACTAAAGACATTTCCTCTTAACTCAGGAACAAGACAAGGATGTCCACTCTCTCCACGTCTCTTCAATCTAGTATTAGAATGCCTAGTTACAGCAATAAGACAAGATCCAAACATAAAGGGAATCCACATAGGGAAAGAAGAAATAAAACTCTCCTTCTTTGCAGATGACATGATTTTGTATTTAATGAATCCCATAGACTCCACTCCCAAATTACTCAAGTTGATTCAAAACTTTGGCAAAGTAGCCTGGTATAAAATTAAGCCCCCCAAATCAATGGCTTTTCTGTATGCCAACAATGAGAAAAGTGTGGCTGAAATTAGGAAAGTAACTCCATTTGTAATATCCCCACAAAAATTAAAATACCTAGGAATTAACTTAACAAAATGAGTGAAGGACCTTTACGATGAAAACTTTAAAATCTTGAAAAAGGAAATCAAAACAATACTTAGAAAATGGCAAAACATTTCATGCACCTGGATTGGAAAGATTAACATCGTGAAAATGGCAATACTTCCCAAGGCTATCTACAAATTCAATGCGATACCGGTCAAAATTCCAACCTTGTTCTTCAAGGAAATAGAAGAGGCATTCTAAAAATTCATATGGAACAATAAAAGACCCCTAATAGCAAAAACGATCCTCAATGGAAAGAACACTACTGGAGGAATATCAATACCAAATTTCAAACTCTACTATTAAGCCATAGTAATCAAAACAGCTTGGTACTGGCATAAGAACAGACCTCACGACCAATGGAATAGAATTGAAAACCCAGAAATGAACCTACAGACCTATAGCCATCTAATATTTGATAAGGGAGCTAAAAACATAGAATGGAAGAAAGACAACCTCGTCAGTAAATGGTGCTGGCAAAATTGTTTAACTACTTGTAGAAAACTAAAGCTAGATCCTTATATATCACCCGGCACAAGAATCAATTCCAAATAGATCAAAGACCTCGGAGTCAAACCAGACACTCTGAAAACATTACAGGATGGAATAGGAGAAACCTTAGGTCTCCTTGCTCAGGCCGAAATTTTCTTTATAGAGACCAGGAAACACTATTAATCACAGAAAGGTTGGACAAATGGGATTGCATGAAGTTTCAGAGCTTCTGCATGGCAAAGGACTTAGCTAGCAAGATCAATAGAAAGCCCACAGATTGGGAGAAGATCTTCACTAGCCATACAACGTACAAGGGTCTCATATCTAAAATATACTTGGAACTTAAAGAATTAAATCCCCCTACAACAAATCCTCAAGGAAACAACTGCCCAATAAATAAGTTGGCTAAAGACATAAAGAGAAACTTCTCTGAAGAAGAAAGAATGATGGCCAATAGACACATGAAGAAATGCTCAATCTCCCTAGCCATAAAAGAAATGCAAATCAAAACAACATTGAGATACCAGCTCACCCCAGTTAGAATGGCAAAAATCAAGAACTCTAACAACAACAGATGCTGGAGGGGATGTGGACAGAAGGGAACCTTACTTCATTGTTGGTGGGAATGTAAACTTGTTCAACCACGTTGGACAGCAGTATGGAGGTTCCTCAAAAGACTTCACATAGAGCTCCCCTATGACCCAGCAATCCCACTTTTGGGTATTTACCCAAATGTTTACAAAGAAGACCACACTAAAGCTACCAGCACAACTATGTTTATTGCAGCATTATTTACCATAGCTAAGATATGGAACCAACCCAGATGCCCCTCAGTAGATGAATGGATCAAGAAAAAGTTGTATATGTACACAATGGAATTCTATGCCTCCATCAGAAAGAATGACATTGCCCCATTTGTTAGGAAATGGAAAGGCTTGGAAAAAATTATATTAAGTGAAGTAAGCCAAGCCCAAAGAAACATAGGTCCCATGGTTTCCCTTATTTGCAATATCTAGTATATGTATGAGTCAAGCAGAAAAGGACAGATAATGTGATGTTAGGAAAATGAACCCTTAGATAAGTATTTTAATGTTTTTTTTCTTTCATGCATTTGTTTCTAATGCATTTATAAGATTATTTCTTTGTTGCTTTGTATCTCTCTCCCCCACAGTATAACCCCTGCTTTCACTATATTTGATGTTGGTACAATTTGTAGAGGACAGGGGGAAAAACTAGTCGTTTAAAGATACAGTTGGACCCGTTGCAACAATGAGAAGTACATGTTGTCATGTCGAAAACGAACTTTATAACTTTGGTGCGGGGGGGGGGGGGGGCGGGGGGGTGTAGGGAGGACGGGGGGGGGGTAGGGAGGACGGGGGGTGGGAAGATTGGGTGGGGGGGCGGGGGGAGGCTGGGAAGGGATGTGAAGGGCAAAGAAAGGAGGAATCTGCAATGCTTGATAAGAAATATACTCATTATCTTGCCCATGTAATTGTAAGCCCTCTGTACAGTATGTTCACAAAAAAATAAAAAATAAATAAATAATAGAAAAGAAAAGAAAAGAACCTAAGGGATATGAGGACCAAATTATAATGATATTTCACTAGGTATCCTATGTGAAAGCAAAACAAAATGCACCAGAAGAAAGCTCAGAAAATCTCAATATAATACAGGCCTATTTGTCCTCCCTAACTGTCATAGATGTATATGTTAATTCTAAGGAGACTTAAGTTCTAATAGCATTTGAAGTACTGGAAGACACTCATGTTTTACCGATACAAATTATGTCCATACAGGTAGACCCATTGCAACAGTGAAATGTACAAGTCGTTATGTCGAAAACGAACTTTACAACTTTCGTGCAGGGGGTGGGGAGGAGAGGGAGAAGGGAAGGCGGGGAGGATTGGGTGGGGAGGATGGAAAGGGAAACAACGGAGGAGGCTACAATGCTTGATAAGAAATGTACTCACTATCTTGCCCATGTAATTGTAACTCCTCTGTACAGTATTTTCACAATAAAAAAAAAACAAAGTATGTCCAAAAAAATATTAGTGATTAGGAAAAATGATAATTTGCCTTATTACAAAATAATACATAATCCACTCACCACGGTGGTTACATTTTCCCTGTCTCTCCACATGTGACCATTTATTTTTAGTTCATTCATTCATTCATTAGTTTGGTGCTAATACTAGAGCTTGAACTCAGGGCCTGGCTCTGTCTCAGAATTTGTTGTTTATTTTGTTTTAGTTTTCTCAAGGCTAGCATTTTACCGCCTGTAAGAGCTCCATTTCTAGCTTTTGCTGGTTACTTTCAAACCAGAATCTAATGGACTATTTTTCTTGGTCTGGTTTCAAACCACAATCATCAGATTTTGTCTTTCTGATTAGCTAGGAATAAAGACATGAGCCACCAGTGTGGCTCCTACTTTTTCCTATACTTATCTATTGCACATACTTAGATAGCAATTTAATATTGAGAGTATAGAAGCAAGATGTACAGTGATTATATTGTTCTGTCAGAAATTCAAGTTAGTAATGTAAATTTCTTCTTAAGACCATACACAAAAAATACTTAAGAAGAAATCTGATGATTTGTGTGTGTGTGTGTGTGTGTGTGTGTGTGTGTGTGTGTGTGTGTGTGCTGTTGCAATATGTTCCACATATAAGCACTGTGCAGGTGTGTCCAGCCATTCACAGTTATTGGATAAATATCTGCCTTGAGATACCAACTCATGGACAATGTCTAAGTGTCCACTCTAGGCTTCCCAATGAAGAGGATTATACTTATCCTCATACCTAGTATTCATATGAGTGGCCTTTTTGGAAAGTAGTGTCTGCACTGTAGTAAGCTGCAAGGCAAGCACTCTACACTGAGCCACCTTCCCAGCCCAAGGATTAAGATTCTTATCTGTAATTTAGTCAAAGCTATGTCTCTTTATGTAGGCGACTAACAATGTATTTACTAATTTCAAGTAAATACATAAGTTCTATTTCATCTTTTTTTAAAAATAAAAAAAACTTGTTTGCTCTGTAAATTGAGTAGAAGCATGGATTTTGTGGCTAGCTAGGTCATTGCACATCTGGATCTCTTTTCCTCTCTCTGTTTTATGGTTCTCATAGACAATATGATTGCTCCATAATTATCCTAATTTATTTTGCTTTTATATTTTTGGTTGCATCATTTCACTTTCTGCTCTGCCATTTCCCAAAACAGCACCACATGAACAGAAAAATACAGAAGTGGTGCTGTGGCTCAAGTGGTAGAACGCTTGCCTTGATTTGAAGAGCTCAAGCACAGTGCCCAGGCCCAGAGTTCAGGCCCCACAACTAATTAAAAAAAAAGAATCTCAATATTTGATAATTCTACTAACAGATCTGACTGAAATCAGTTGAATCACACTTTTCCTGTAAAATGAAGTAATAGATCCAGGCTAGGAAAGCAGCTAGAGAAGGCAGGCAGATTGTATCTGTAAAAAAACTTTGTGGAAAATGGAATCGAGGATTACTTACTGGTGATTCACTTGCACTTGAAGCATGATTCTGAATTATTGCTTGCTGATTCTGAACTATTGCTTTGATCATTATATTCTCCAAGAAGAAAACGTGAAATTTAATTGATAGCAAAGGACTACTAATACATTTTGACTTCTCATTAAGCATCTTCAATCATCAAAATCACCTGAAGACAATAGAAAGGCCTATTTTTAGATGAAAACAAGTGTCTTAAAAAAAAAAAACAAGAATTTAGGTAGTCATACAAAGGACTTCTATTTTACTAATGCATTATACATTTTTTCTAATGTTGGATACCAACATTAGAAAGCTACTAGAAAGCTCTTAAATCCCATATGTTGAAGTGAGTTCTCTTACACTATAACATGGTATTTCCCAAATCATTTACATAGAAGGCATTGTTTCCTATTTTCTCATTCCTAGAATAAGCTGCACATGAAGACACCACTGGTCCATGTTTTCAGTCTTTACCTTTGAATACTGAGGAAAATCTTTCCTCTGCTCCCTATAATTCACTACTCTCCAGTTAGAATAATTTAGAATAATAAAAATGGAAAAAGAGAAAATAAATCTTGGTGAAAAAACATATGCAGAACATTCACCAGTTTTTTCTGACCAGTTCAACCAATGTGAACTATTGGGGAAATACATGGACACCTCATTCCCACTGGTACTCAAAATCTCTGGTTAGGCAATTCTGACGAAGACAAGGAACAAGATGAAAAAATGAGGAATGGTATCAATTGCAAGAAAAAAATGGAGTAGGATCCAAGCAAATTTCTTCTTTGGGATGCCGAAATTTATCGGCTTACTGTGGTGTGAACACTACTTTCCAAAAAGGCCACCCAGATGAATACTAGGGATGAGGATGAGTATACCCCTTTTCATCGCGAAGCCAAGAGTGGACACTTAGACATTGTCCATGAGTTGGTAGCTCAAGGCAGATATTCATGCAATAACTCTGAATGGCTGGACACCCCTGCACAGTACTTATATGTGGAATAATACCAGAATGGCTTCTTTATTACTTCATCATGATGCAGATACCAATCCCCAAACTAAAGGCCTCTTGACCTCCTTGCATCTTGCTGCTGGGAATAGAAATAGCAAAGATACTCTGTATCTCCTTCTGTTGAACCACTACATCAAACCAGGTCTGAAGAACAACTTTGAAGAAACTGCATTTGATATTGCCAAAAGATAAGTATGTATCACTACCTCTTTGAAGTTGTCGAAGGCTGTACAAATTGTTCTCCTAAGTCGTAATGGTTTGGTTAAGTTTCTTAAATTTCAAAAATGCCAGTCCATCTTTTGTGTCCCTACAAATTTTTTTCACAATACAAAACAACAGCAATATCTTACTATAAAAATTTATGTATTCCATGGTATTCTTCCAAGTGAATTGCATGACTTTGATATCAAAATGTATTCAAGAGTTGTTTGTATACATCTGTAATGATTTCTGCAGAGTTTGTGATTTTTTAAATCAGAAATATTTTTAACTTTTCTGTTGAAATGAATAGTATAGAAACTAAAGATGTTCCGGGTGCTTTTCTGAAAAAAGTATATCTATGTTTGTGTAATGTCCATAATCTATTTCATTCTCTCCTAGATATAATACTTTGAATTCTACATTGTAATATAATGTATAGACTCATTAATAAATGTGACCTTGCAGATTGCATTCCATATAGAAGAATTTTAAGACTCCTTTTTTTGTAGTTTCTTATATTATTTTATTTCTTTGGGATAAAATGACAATATTATCTAATTTCAAGTTTTGTAAAGGTTATGCTATGTAAAGGCCTTTCTAAGGAGAAAATTTAATACACTGATGTCAAACTAACCTTTAATTCTATGAATTACATGTATTGTTACACTTGTATTTTTGTAATCAACTTTTTAATAACTGTTTTTCATTTCTTGCATCAGAAGAATGAAAAATATGGAATACTTCACAAATTTTCATATCCTCCTTGTGCAAGTGCCATGTTAATCTCTGTATTGTTGTACTTTGGGTAGACCTGCTGCTGAAGCATGTATTATCCTCTAAATTTAAGTACGTAATGATACAATCTTTATACAGACATATATCCATGGTTGCCTATTTGTAACAAGGAACCCTTATTGTTCCTAAAAATGCTATTGATCTTATTTCTCTAAATTTCTGTGTACAGTGGAAAAAACTTATATAGTTTGGTCGATTGCTCACATTTACAATTTTTTGGTCAATGACTATTTTGTCATTTTCATTTTAAATTTGATCATACTTTGAAACCTTTACAGCTAAGTCCAAAGGTGGTGGCTTTTCAAGTACTTATTTATCAACTGAGTTAGCTTTGTGGAGCTAATGGATTCAAAGTAAGCCTTACTTAAGAGCTACTTCTAACTTTCTGCAGGTTAAAATTTCCCAAATGAGGTCTTCCTGGGACAAATGTCTACCTGAAATGTGAAGACTCAGGGTCTATTTTGAGGGGGCAGAATTATGCAGGCTCCAGCCTCGGGATTATCTGAGGACTGTGTTTGGGATTAAGAAAACTCTTGGAACGCCAGGCTACAGAGGGAAAATGTTCCCTCTCCCTATCTCAAAACATGTCACAGACTCCTGGGAGCTGAGGAAGTGGCTCTTCTGCTTGCTTAAGCATAGATGAACAGCTGGTCAAGCATTTTGCTGAGATTGGAGAAGTGGTTTGAGCTTGCTCTAAAATAGTTTAGATAATAATATACCTAGACATTCTCTCATAGGTTAAGTAAAAATGTATCTGTGGAAATTTTTTGTGTGAATGTTTTCTGACCAAATCTTGGCAAAGATTATGCTTGCTAGTCTTTAAATACCCACTAACAATAAAGCACAGCATGCAGTGGCAATTGCTGTTTGCACACTGCATCCCCTGTGTCCTGGTGATTTTGTGACCCTTACCCAGGGACCGCATGCACTAGACGTTGACCCTGAACCTTTACCTTTCTTCCATGTAGGAACAGACCAACCAGAATATCTTACCCTGACAGCATGGATTGTCTTACTGGAACAAAAATAATCTTAGTTACAAGGGATCATAGAGAGATGAACAGTTCAGACAGAATTGTTCAGAATAGAAGGTATTTTATCAAAACATAATTGTTTATTATACGTATCATTTCAAAAGTAGCTAAAGCCAAGAAAGTGAAAAAATTGTTCATATGCATGATTACCTACTGTCCTGACCTGTCTATCATCCAACCAAGCAGGAACTTACACTACTGACATTCTATCACCAAATATTGCAATAGCTCCTGGAGAAGTCCATATGTTTCTCCTCGATATTAGGCCTTAAATTTGTAATGTTTTAATCAAAGTGTTTCCTCTTGCCTCCAGGCTGCATATCTACAAATGGTAAAGCTTTAAGTCTAACTCTACCAAAAACTGAGGTACAGATAATGGAATAATACTTTAAAACAGAGTTGCCTTTGATTCCCTAAACACAACAATGCAAAACAATTTTTATATTATATGTACTTATATATTTTATATTTATATGTGCTGATTTTAAACTTCATACAGTGAATCTTACTAGAATTGATAATTTGACAAATATATTGACATTTATTCCCATAAATAGATTGGATATAAATAATTAGGTTTAGAATATATATTAGAATATAAAAAGTATCCATGCAATATCTTCAGTATAAGCTTGTGATACCTTCTAAGTGTTCGTGGTCTTCTGAATACACATGGTAAAATAACAGTATTGTTTTCTGCTAATCTATAAGGGATTTTATTCTGATGGTCTGTTTATTGTTTTAACTTGCTGGTCCCAAAGTGTTTTTCTCCATATTTCTGAAGCATTCTTACTGATTATACTCAAATTTTGCTGATATGATGTCTAAAAGCTATTATTCTTCTGCAGGACCCACGGGTCCTAGGATAACAGGTCCCAGTTATCTGCATCATCAGATAACAAGGGCATGACTTCTCACATAGGCCCATGCAACATGCGAACAGAAAATAATTAAAGACTCATCTCAATTTCTCATTTCCTATAATATTTCAAGGCCCCAATTGCTTACAAGAATTAGCAGTAATCAATTGTGAAATGCAAGGCAACTTAAAATGAAAGATGAGATCACAAAATCTGAGAGAAAGTACTGTAATTCAAACTTTCAATTTACAGATGACCAGCCCATATGAGTGAACAAAATCACAAATGAACAAGGTTATTTTTAATACCCCTCTCCTAATTTTGAATAAAAGATTTCAGTGCAGCCAAAAAAATAGTTTCTGGAATGATAGATCATAATTGGTCAACCAAGACTAGGAAAACTTGATTTAGAGGTCAAATATAATTTAGAAAAACATTAATTGAGAAGACCCTTAGTGCTTCAAAACACTGGTACTTCAGTAAAACTTGGTTCTGTAGTATAAAAATGTCATTCTCAAACCAATGTAACCTACATTTAATCTCCTGAAAGTATATTCCTTTTCAAATAAACTTTTAAAAATCATATTCACCAAAATAACACTTGACAAGTAGATGATAGTGACATTAAAAGTTTTTCAAGTGTAGGAATCAAGTTACAATAGAGTTCATTTATTTACCCAGCACTAATGCACAATAAGTTCAACCATTCATTAAAGTGTAGAAATAGTATCTCCCACCATTTGCGTTGTTCAGTAGGTGCCTTCCAGAAATGTGTTAAATAGATCAGCCTCCCATAATTCAAACCCAAATACTAGCTAATAAAGTAAATTTCATCACATAAGAAGGTACATTTTAAAGTCACTAATAGTTGCCTTATCATTGTTGCCTTATCATATATTTTCCTTATCTGTGTAACATAGTAAGAAATATGACTTTAAGTCTTGAATATGGGTACTGATGAGAGATTTGACAAACATAAAATCTGTCTTCTATTTCTATCATATTCCTCTAAGTAGTAAATTTTAGTTTTCTTCTTTTTCCAATACTTATAGGTAGTAGAAAAAATTATCCTATGTAAAATAAAATAATCACATACCATTGTACAAAGCCATTTATAAAAACTGGTAGGAATAAATTCTAGGCCATTTTTAAACATTCCTTTTGACTAAAGATTAATCTTCCAAATGAACGAGAATAAAATCATGTCTAAGTGCTTCACATCTCCAGTCTTGCAAATTGTTATTGCAGATGAATGAATTATGGAAATATAAGCTGACATCAGTTGCCTATATATTCTCCATGCTGGCTGATACTCAGAATTTGCACAGCACAGGAAAACAGGTGCAATGACTGGCTTCTCACATCAGGGTGAATTTTTGGCATTGCTGGGCTTCGAACTCAGGGCCTAAGAGGCCCAACTGCCCAATCGGTCTACGTGATCACACCAGACTTTGAGCCACTAAGGAGATGGGCTTTTCCCAGGAACTGAGATCGAGCCACAGGGAGGCCAAAATAGTGCTCAATGCATCATTTAAACATGGGATGTATATTCACATCCGTGTGGGGATTGCATCGTGCATTGACTGTATTTATTGTGTTTATTTTGTATGCTATTCATGGATTATTGTGTATTTTCTCATGTATATAATGACAGGTATAACTGCGCTGACATGGATAACAACTTATTCCCATGACCACAGGGTGGCCCATGCATTCTCCATCCTAGCTGAGACCCAAGACTTGCACAGGAAAGGAAAACATATGCAACCATTGGCGTCTTACATCAAGATGAATCTTTTGGCAGGGCTGGGATCTGAACTCGGGGCCTAGCAGGCCCAATTGGTGAATGGGTCCATATGAGCACAACAGCCTGTGAGCGACAAAGGAGCTAGGCGTTTCCAGTACCTGAATTTGAGCCCCCCTGGGGGGAGAGTGGGGAGCACAATAGTCATCCATTCATAAGTAGAAGGTAGAATGCAAATAAGTACATATTTGTATAGAGTAGGATTGATGGTGACTTGTGATGGAATCCAATCTGTGTGTACCTATATTTGGGTATTTTCTGATGCATTCATTTCATGTCTGTGATGATTATTGTCATGCCTCATTAACTCTTCTTTACAAATAATCTATACCCCATGAGTCTTGCGTATCATTTCCTACTCGCATCATGCACAAACTACTCATTCAAGGATGAGATCGATCGCATGCCATGACTCTTCCTAGGTCCAGAAACAAGTATCTCAGGATCTCCCACCATTCCCTCCTCCTAGGGGGACTGAATTCAAGCCTCAGTCCTGGAAAAGTTACTCCTTATATACATCTTAACGATAGGATTTATACTTCCGTTCAGATGTTCAGTCCATATTGTGTTTGGTGTGTTTATTCATTTTATTTCTTGTTTTATTAATTTATTTACTACTTATTTTATTGACTCTGATGACACTTATACCAAATATTACATTGTTTACATCCTATCACATAGAATCTAGATTTTAGATGTATGTGTTCTCCATCATGCCTGGCAGTGCTAGGATCTGATCTCAGGGCCTAGCAGGCCCAATTCATGAATGGGTGAGTTTGAGGATGGGATCTCCTAGCCAATGAAGCTGTTAAGTGGTTCCCACGTGCTGAGATTTGGCCAAAACAGCGATACATGGATAGGCAGACGGTGATATACAAAGAAATATATATTGTTAAAGAGTGCCAGAGCCATCTATCTATGATTGAATGACACCTACTACGTTCCTACCAACTCTTAGGTATTTATTATACCACCATTGAAGGAATATTATTCTTTTAATGCTTAATAAATTATACATTAAGATCAATCAGCATTCTAAGACTATTGCATCCAATTTTAGACTAGACGGATGCATGAACTACTCTTTCAATGGATATTCCCATGCATAGGAATGAGTCTCTTGTGTTCTCCTGCCATTGGTGTCAGGACTGGGATTTGAACCCAGGGCCTATGTTCACAGGTTGTCCTATGGCTTCACTGATATCCCACAAGCCATCAGCAATGGCAAGTCATATCTACTTTGCAGCCATGTCATTCAAACCCAGGATGGTCACTGTGCAAAGAAAAAAATAATAAAACTCCAGCCCCCTGAAGGTTGCCACTTTTTCTGCTTTCCAGTTTTTTTTTTCTAGAAAGTCCCCTGGGCCTAGGATCTTAGGATCAGCTATGGTTCTGGAGGCTGCACCCAAGCCGAGAGAGATCTAAGCTGAGGCAGAGTTTCCATGACCTGAGTTCAAGCCCCATGGTTGGCCAAAAGAAAAAAAAGAAAAAGAATAAAGAAAATATAATTATTTAACTAAATTAAAAAAATAAAGCTACCTAGTTTGGAATTTCTGCTAGTTTTCTTTCCTATCCTGGGATTTGAACTCAGGGTCTTGGTAAATCTGTAGCAATGTCAGGGAAGATTTGCTACTACTTGAGTTCAAACCTTGTGCCAACCAAAAATGAAAACTAAGTCACTGACCTAAGCAGGGGGAGGTAGTTGTGGAGATGGGAGGGAAGGTATGGTAGGGGGAAAACAAAGGAGGAGGTAACAATGCTCAATATGAAATTTACTCATTACCTTGCTCCTGTAAAGTATTTTTACAATAAAAAACGAACAAAGACAAACAATGTAGTTCTCAGAGAAGCATTTTGGAGGAAAGGGAAGGATCTCTGAGTGAATAGCTGTACAAAATTCTACACTTTTTAAAATGTTCAGTATGGAACTGAATAAACATAACTGCTTCCATTAAAAAATTAAGTCACTGTCTTGGAACTGGGGCCAGTATTTCTGCCATTGCTAGAATTTGAGCTCACCCTCCAGGTAACAATTTTGCATCATGGGTGAAGGTGAAGCTCACTGTCCATGAGGAAAGAAATTCAGGCTAGAGTTCCCAGGGCCTGAATGAAGGCCCTAAAATGGAAAAATATCTCTATACATGTGTAATATATGATATATATGCTTACATATGTATGTTAATTTCATATTATGATTCAGGTGGATCAGTGGTAGAGCACTTGCCTTGCATGCCTGAGTCCCTGGGTTTGATTCCTCAGCACCACATAAGCAAAAAGAAAAAATCCGGAAGTGGCGCTGTGGCTCAAGTGGTAGAGTGCTAGCCTTGAGTTGAAGAGCTGAGGAACAGCACCCAGGCCCAGAGTTCAAGCCACACAACTGGACCCCCACAGAAAAAGAATGATTTTGTATTTTATTTTTCTTTGATTTATTTATTTATTGATTACTGTATTTAGTATTTTTATACACATAATATTTATTACATTTTACACATCTATTATAAAATTATACCCAATAATTTAGGACATTGACTCATTCTCATTAATATTTTATTAAGTGTTGAAACATAATACATAATTAAATGGAAGCATTTGTCACAGTCTTCACATGATTAGAGTCTCTCATAAGTATGAGCTTTGTCTTATTTATCTTTGGCAACTTCCTATCGGGTTTTCTTTAGATGATTTATACTCAGAAGCCTTTTCTTGAGGATAGGCAAGTGAGGTATAAAATTGTGAGGGTGGGGCTAGAAATGTGGCTTAGTGGTAAAGTGCTTGCTCAGCATGCATGAATGCCAGGGTTTGAATCCTCAGTGCCACATACTCAGAAAAAGCCAGAAGTTATGGAGTAGCTCAAGTGGCTAGCCTTGAGAAAAAGAAGCTCAGAGAGAGTACCCAGGCCCTAAAATCAAGCCCAGGACTGTCTAAAACCATAGGCCAGATGCCAGTGGCTCATAAGTGGAACCATAGCTTCTCGGGAGGCTGAGAGCTGAAGACCACAGTCCAAAGGAAAGCCTGTTAGTTTCTTATCTCCAGTGAACCACCAAAAGAACCCATCTGGCATTTTGGATTAAGTGCTAGAGTATTCACCTTGAGCTGAAGGGCTCAGGGTCAGTGCCCAGGCTAGAGTTCGAGACACACAACTGGAAAAAGAGTGAGGGTTAATTAAAATACTTTTCCTATTTGCTAATTACGAGAACATTCTATGGAAGATGAACACTGATGTACACCAGAATTGGACTCAGAGCTCAAGGTTCAAGTGTAGCACATACATATGCCCATCCTCTCAGACTGTAGCATTGTAATATTGTGTCCTACAGGGTTCTTAAATGTCCAAGGTTAAAAGGCTTAATATGCTCCACAAGCCCTTTGTGATAAGCAGTTGACTTGTATTGTCAATGTCATTACAGTTCTGAACCTAGCAGAGCACAAGTAGCTCATGCCCATCACCCTAGCTCAGGAGGCTGAGGTCTCAGGATCACACGGTGAAGCCAGCCATGGCAGGAAATCTATGACAAAATGACTTGCACTTCTGAAAGGTCAGATATTCAAGAGCTTCGTGTGTCTCCCTTGGTGATGAGAATTTACTTGCACATTAAATGTTCTTATAGTACTCGAGCTATAGAAGAAGGAAAGAAACATTATTGACCTATCCTGGATTCAGAGCCCTAGCTCTGTTAGCAGGAAGAACTCCAGTGTAACTCTGTTATTGAAGGACAGAAAACAGCTTCAAAATCCAGGCTAGGTGCAGGGACCAGGCCTACAGGATTAGGAGGCAGAACGTACACACCCAACAGGGAAGTGAGCTGCAAAACCACTTCATTTATTCCAGGCACAACCAGCAATGGGGAAAACCTGTAACATTTGTTAAAGTTACACCAGGGTCAGGCTTTACTCGGCCTCTTCAAACAATGACTAATTAACCTTCCTCTCTCATGTGAAGGGAGACTCAGGCTACCTTTAGGTTACCAATAGAGAGCCAGTTTAGTGGGGGAGAGGGGAGGAACAGAGTAGAAAAACCCTGCTCTCTGGTCTTAGGGAGTGGGTTTTTGACTCTCCATCTATCAGATTTGAAGACCCTTCTACCTCTGCCAGTCCATTCTCCTTCCTTCATTCTCCACATAATTAATGCAAATCCCCAGACTAACTAGAGGCAGGACTGTTTCTATTTTGTCTCCAAGCACATTATTTAGAACCTAGCTCTGCCCTCTTGACTCTGGGGCCTTGGTTGCCTGAGAAGTGGGAAAGAGATAGTCTTCCTGCTCTGTGGTTATGTGAAGGCACACTGCAAAAGGTCTCCTAACTGAGAAGTGTTCCCTTCTTTCCTCCTGAAGTCCAAAAATTAAACTATCTTTCTTTCTTTCTTTCTTTCTTTCTTTCTTTCTTCCTTCCTTTCTTTCTTTCTTTCTTTCTTTCTTTCTTTCTTTCTTTCTTTCTTTCTTTCTTTCTTTCTTTCTTTCTTTCTTTCTTTCTTTCTTTCTTTCTTTCTTTCTTTTTCTCTTTCTTTCTTTCTTTCTTTATTTTTTTCTTTCTTTCTTTCTTTCTTTCTTTCTTTCTTTCTTTCTTTCTTTCTTTCTTTCTTTCTTTCTTTCTTTTCCTATCTATCTACCTACCTACCTAGGTATCTCTTTGCCAGGTCTTGGGTTGAACTTAAGGCCTGGGCACTGTCTGTAGCACTCTACTATTTGAGCCACAACACCAATTCTGGCTTTTTCTGTGTATGTGCTACTGAGGAATCGTACCCAGGGCTTCTTGCATGCTAGGCAAGCACTCTCTCACTAATCCACATTCCCAGCCGCCTCATATTTTTCTTAATGGTAGTTTTTACATAAGTATGCTACCATTTTACTTCCTCAAGTTTAATTTTCTGAAGACTGGTTACTTCTAAGAAACCCTATCTTGTGTACCCCTGCCTGATTTGTTACTGTTCCTACATTGTCCTCATAATAAAATGTAAATAAAGACTGCTGAGATCTTCAGTGTGCATCATATAAGGACAAAGGCCTGGAACCCTGGAAGAGAAAGCAATGGGTCTGACATGAAGAGGATGATGCAGTAGGCGCAAGGATCATATCTAAAAAATAAATAAATAAATAAATAAGAGAAGCATCATTGCATACAGTGTGTTTGAACTCAGGGAGGTAATATACACACATAAGTAAGTAGGGCACTGATTCATAAACGTGACCTTCTCTTTTTGAAAATGATTTTGAGGCTATCCCATGGCTTAAACTCAGGGCCTGATGCATTCCTCAGCTGTTTTTCCCAAGGCTGAGGCTTTACCACCGCCACAGCTCCACTTCCAGCCATCTGGTCGTTAATCGGACATAAGTGCCTCCCAGGCTTTCCAGCCTGGTCTAGCCTGTTTCTTCTGCTCGGCTTTCTCTCTCAAAGCTCCATCTCTACATTCTGGTCCACTGCTCCACTTCTGGTTTTCTGGTGGTTTATTGGACATAAGAGTCTCACAGACTTCCTGCTCAGGCTGACTTTGAAGGGTGATCTCTCAAAAAGGTTTCAAGCGGCTATCCTCAGGGATTCACCAAGGAGCACCTCCACACAAACCTGGAGTCTAAATCTCGAGAGACACTAGAAAAGTGATGCATGAAGATGCTTCTAGTATATTCTAGAAACTTAGGGTTGGAGACACACATCACTCCTAATTTTTAGATCATTTTATAGGCAAAAGAAGCAACGCAGACAATACAAGGATCGCTCTAGCTTTTGGTCCTCCCATCTTGAGACAGTAAATTGCTGTAGAGCTGGCATGTCCTGTGGACATTTGCACAGAAATTCTGTGACACTCATTTCTCACTTTTGGTTTCAAACCTATGAACAGATGGTAAGATGAGGAAGGAAAATCCTTCTTAGAGAAAGCAGCTATAAAGGACATTGGGTAGTTAACTTATAAATTCATAACACTGGTATGACTCTGTTAAGAATTCAGGTTTCCAGATTTAAAAATGAAGAAGAAAAGAAAGAAGGTGCCAGTGGCTTCTCATTGTGATCTGAGCTCCTCAGGAGTCTGAGATGGAGAGAATCTGAGTTTGAATCCAGCCAGTGTAGGAAAGTCTATGACAATGTTATTTCTAAGAGATCACAGAAAAACCCAGAAGTGGGGTTTTGAGTCAAGGTTAATGCACTACCCTTTAGCAAAAGGATCTCAGGAACAATGCCTAGGCTCATAGTTCAACACCAGGACCTGCCCCCTCAAAAATAACCTGTACCTCCATATCTTTGTATATGTATGTATGTATTCCTATAGGTGAAGCTCCAGAGTAGTTACGATGAATGGCACCAAGCTAGAAAATTTGTATCCAATAAAATGATTTCATAACAGAGACTGATTTCATGAAAGTGCATGTTCTGCGGCTCCCCTCACTGTTCCCAGTATAGCCTGAGGGTTTCTCTGCATCCCAGGCCTGCTGGAAAAAGTCTCCCTCATTGTCTGGACAGGCAGACAAAAGGCCTCACTTCTGTACAGCTATGTAACAAACAACTCCATCTGTGTCAAATTGTGAGAATGAGTGTGGGTGGGCTCTGAAGGTCAGGATAAAGGTCTAATTTTATCCCAATCTATTTCTTTCCCCAGTGCTCTGGTTTGACAGGACGCCATTTGTGCCATCTCCCGTGGCAGGCCAAGTCCTGTGCACTTATCCTGCCATTGTGAGACTATATTCCGGTGTTCAGATACAGTGTTCAATATAATTCAGCAGTCCTTCTGGCAGACAACTGGGGCACTGAAACTCATGAAATGTTTCATTGAGGACGATGATGGGCCTATGATGTCTCTCCTAGGTTTCTGGAAGCTTGGGAAATCCAAGCACATATCTGATATCACAAAGCTTCCTGTCATCTAGGGCTGTTGAAGCTCTTCAGGATTTGAAACATTTGACCTCTCCAAGTTGGGCCCTGGCTGTCTAGGTTTGCGGGTTGAAAGCAGGGCTGGGGTGCTGACCATGAGCTCAGTGTAGAAGCCCGGTGCTTTAGCATTTTGTCTAACAGCACCACTTCTAGTCTGTGAGTGTGTGTGTGTGTGTGTGTGTGTGTGTATGTGTGCATGAGCCCGCGTGTGCACAGGAGGTTGAACTCAGGTCCTGAGCACTGTACTTATTTTCTCTTGTACAAGGATACTCCTCTCCCACTTGAGCAACAGAGACACTTCAGGCTTCTTTTTAGGGATATGGTCCTGAGAAATCAAACCCAGGGTTTCATATATGCAAAGCAATCTACACTCTACACATTCCCAGCCCTCTACTTCAGGTTAGTTAGTTTGTTTCTGTCTTTTCTTTATTGTTGTAGGAGTTGAAATCTGGGCCTGGGTACTCTCCTTGAACTCTTCTCCTCAAGTCTTGTGCTCTACCACTTGAGCCAAACACCACTTTAGCTTTTTGGGGGGTCCATCGGAGCTAAGTGTCTCAAGGACTTTCCTGCCCAGGCTAGCTTTGAACCATGATCATCAGATCTCATCCTACTGGGTAGCTAGGATACAGACATGAGCAACAAGCACCCAGATTCCACTTCGGGTTTCTTAGTGGTGAATTGGAAATAATAGGCTCATGGAGATAATAGGCTTTTGTGTCTGGGATAGTTTGGAACCCAGATCCTCAGATCTCAGCTTTCTGAGAAGGCAGGATGACAGACCTTAGCTATAGACCCGTAGGCTGTGGCCTCTGCTATAAGGGGATCCATGTCTCCACGTGTTAGAGCGCTAGTCATAAGCCCAAGAGGTAAGGGCCAGCACCTAGACCCTGAGTTCAAGGTTCATGACTGAGAAAAAACAAAACAAAACAATTGTCTGCAGGAGACAACTTACTAGTCTTCAGTAATACATCTTTGTCCCTGCCATGGGGACATAAATGAGCCTCAATATTCTTGTCTGCATAATCATCTCAGTTGTGGAGATCTTATAAGGACCCGAAGAAAGAATGCACCCTTTGAAGGACACAGCACATTGCACTCTTTGCATAACTCAGCACACAGCATCCTTTGAAAGACTCAGCACACAGCACCCAATGCAGGATGCAGCAAACTGCACCCTGTGAAGGACTCAGCACCTAGCTCTATTCCACAAGCTTTCATTAGAATTAGGGTGCTTTTATCAGTATCACCATTCTTTGAGGAACAGTTCACAAACCACACAAGTTCACATCTAATGGTTTAGTGTGGTGGGTTTTTTTTTGGGGGGGGGTTAGCCATGGGGCTTGAACTCAAAACATGAGGGTACTATTCTAATAACATTTGATCAAGACTAGAGCTCTACCACTTCAAGCCATATTTCAAAGGTTCTAGCAGACTTCCTGCCAAGTTTTAAAGGCCCTGAGCACCCAGGATATGGGGATAAGCCAGGGTAACCAGGATGATGGGGATAACCCATGGATCTGGGTTGCAGCAGTTTACATCTGGCTAAGTCAGGTTAGGTGGAAGCTGTCAGCCCCAGACTCCTAGATTGCCCTGTGATGAGGTATTTGATGTCCTGCCCTTCTTGCCCTTCTATAGTTGCAGTTAAAACATTCTACTTTTTTTTGGCGGCAGTCCTGGGGCTTGAGTATGGGCTTTGACCCTGTTCCTAAGCGTTTGTGCTCAAGGCTAGCACACAATTGAATGAAAGACAGCAGAACTTCTGGGTTTTCTGTTTATGTGCACTGAGGAATCAAACCAAGTGCTTCATGCTTCCTCGGTGAACATTCAACCACTGAGCCTCAGGAGTGAATGAGATATAAATAGATAGAGATTGTTGTATAAAAATATTATATACACAAAAAGAGAGATGTCTGCATATTATTAAATTATAGATAGTATTACTACCAATTATTAGGTAATAATTATGTCTCCATTTAATGATGTGTCACAGTTAACAATTAATAAAGCATTAATTAAAATTACTCAATATCCTGTTATTGTTTATCACATATGTACGTACATTCCTACTATAATTATGTATTTTATAGAATGAGACATATTCCTATATATTATTAAATTATGCATTGTGTGTTACTACCAATTATTAGGTATTTGTGTTTCCATGAAATTTTTATTCTGTCAATGCTTAATAAAATATTAAACTTAATCCACATCCTATAATTTTTGTGTCTAATTTTATCCTAGAATGATTCCCTACTAATTCAATCTGTTTTTCATTTATTGTAATGACAATTCTTCCACCTATGACATTTTTTACATTTATTACATCCTATTACATTGCATATAGATTTGCATCTGAATTATACATCCTACCTGTCACCGAGCACTTTCAAAGAAAAAGAAAACATGTTTCATGCTCGGCTTCTCACATCTGAACTCACAGTCTACAAAGCCAAATTCATTAATGGGTAAGTGTCAGCATGCCAGCCTGGAGCATATTAAGCTGACTAGCAATTTCCAGCACCTGAGATTGAGCCCTAAGTGTTGACAAAATAAGAACACATTGATATGCAGATTGTAGTACACAAATAAATATAGATCATTATAGAGTGCAGGAGATGTCTACACATTATTCAGCTATATAGGCTACATTCCTGCCAATTCTTGGGTGTTTATTATGCCTTCATGTAATTAATATTATTGTTTTCAGCCTTAATGAATTATTAATTAAATCAACCACTGTCCTGAAACTATAGCATACATGTAATTAATAGTATTCTTTGAATGTGTCAAAAAGCATTCATTAAAATCAATTGGCCTCCTAAAATCACTCTAATTGTATAGTAGTATTCAGAAATAACTAGTTCAACCTTGCTATTCATAATCTTCCATCAGTATTCCTATTACTAGGAACGAGACTCTTAGATCTCTTAGGGGTCAGGACCGGGCTTCAAACACAGGGCCTATGTTGCTGTGTTGGCCTATGGCTTCCCTGGTAACCTGCCAGCTTTCAGCAATGCCAGGTTACCAACATTTTTCAACCGTGTCATTCAGACCCAGTATGGTCACCTAGCAAAGAAAAAAATGTAAAATTGGCAGCCATCTGCAAATTGCCAGGGTTTTTTCTGTTTTGCGTTAATTTTTTTTTCCTGTCAGCCATTGGGACCCAGGAACCCAGGTTCGGCTATGGGTCCAGTGGCTGCACCCCAGCCTAGAGTGATTAAACCTGAGGCAGAATTGCCACTACCTGAGTTCAAGCTCAGTGCTTGACAAAATAAAAATACATACAGGAGTTCCAGGAAGATGGCAGAGGAGAAGCTGGAGGCTAAAACAAGCTCTCTTCATAGAAAGCAGTTTTAGTGCTCCAGTGAACAGTCCTAAACCAGAGAATCACACCAAGTGTGCCATCACAGTACACAGAGTTAGGCCAGAGAGAGAAAATCCAGGCAAGGAAACAGATCTGTGCACTTGTCAGCAGCCACCGCTGTGGCAGCAGTGGCTGCGGTGGCGACCGTAGCTGCCATACCTGCAACACAGAGAGTCCAGGACAACGACTCCAGATGCAGCAGGTGAGTTGATTCTACTCAACACCAGGAAGAACTGACAAGGAACAGACATCTTCGTCCTGCAGATTGCATACCAGAGATGACCCAAAAACCAAGAATCTGGCATGAGTAGAAGCCTGACATCCTCACTCCTTCTCAGGGAGCAGAGGAGGTAAGAACATCCCTCCCCTCCCCACTACCAGAGATCTCCATCTTTGATACTGACAGAGGCCTGGCTGAGCAGCTAGCTCCAACTCAGGCCTTGAAAGAAAACAAGAGTCATTTACCAGGTCACAGGAACCAATTCTGACATTCCAGGCTCAGCTACACCCAGCGGAAAGTGACCCAGCACAGCTGAGAAAGCTCCACCAGCCCCAGTAGTGGCTTTCTTCACTGGATAAACAGAGCCAGAGGCTGCCCCTCCCTATAGTAGCCTTGACAATCAATTGACATTCAGTAAACTTAAACCCTGAGAATGGCTCCAGGCTGGGCTCTGTCAGTGTCTCAGAAGCTAGCCCCCCAGGGAAAAGCTACTGTTTGCTAAAAGGCCTCCACCCTACCAGAAATTAGCCTCATCACAGCATCTCCAAACTAGAAGAAACAGCCATCTCCCTCTTTTGTGAAACTCAAAGCAGATCTCCTTCTTATTGAACTAGCCTGGGAGGAGGATCACAAAATTCTGGGTAAAGCAGAGCATTTTTCTGCCTGCTCAAACAAACTGACTTAAGAGACCAACCAAGCCACAGGAAAATCAAACACCACAAGCAGACCAGAGACTCCAACAAGAGACAGTTACAGACACAAGGGAGATACAGGATCTACCCATCCCCACCAAAAAATATCAAAGAATTCTTTTTTTGTACATTTTATAATTTTTTTAAACTTTTTAAACTTTTTAATTTTTATCTTCAAAAAATATTTTTTAACTCCTTTTTTCTTGCTCTTATACTTTTTATTTTAAGGGTATGTGTGTGTGTGTGTGTGTGTGTGATTTTTTTCTTTTTTCTCTTTTCATTCATTTTTTTGTTTAGCTCTACAGACTTTTGATCCTTTCTTTCTTTCTTTCTTCCTTTCTTCCTTCCTTTCTTTGTTTCTCATTCTTTTCACTTTTCCTCTCTTTCGTTCGTCTTTGTGTGACTTAATTGCTGTTCTGCTCATCCTCAGATATACCCATAGTCGATTATTAGACATTAACCCCCATTTTGTACACACTTAATCCAGAAATTTATTACTCAGTTCAAAACCTCTTAGACTTAAATTCCTTAATATCAGTATTACTTCTATGTACCTATATGATACTTTAAGCATTTTTATTTTTAAGTTTTTCATACCTCATTCTATCCCTCCCCTTCTCTTATCCTATCCTCGTTCTTCTCTGAATATTACTTTGTTAATTTGCATAATTTATGTGTTTCAGTTTTAATTTTTAATTTTTGTTTCTATTTTTTCTTGCCCTTTTTTCTTTTTTTCTCTCTCTCTACTATCATTCTATCCAACCTATTTCCCGCTTAGATATTAGTATTTAGTCAAGTTAACTCTCCCTCTACATTTCCACATCCCACTATTCCTATTTTTACCCACATATCTCCCTTAACCTAATAATGTCTGCTTTGCCAAATTCTTCTTTGCAGTTCGCAGCACACTAATACATAGTTGTTTGATGTTGAATAGCTATATCTGTTGAGCTAGATTGTATCTGCAGACTTTTTACTTTGCAACTACAGACTTTGGTTGATGCTTGCCTTAAGATAGTGCTCTAGCACAAAACTGGTGTTTCATTCATCACAAATGGGCAGAACAAACCTGAAAAACACAAGAATAATGGTAAATCCGGGTATCTCAACTCCCACTCATGGTAATCAGGGGACAGAACAGAAAATGAATAATCCAGAGGAGAGTTCCCAAAAAGCTCTGCAAACACTACTGGTAAACATAGTAAATGAAAAGATTGAAAACCTGCAAAGACTTCATGTGAGCATGATAGGGAGAGAGAGAAGACAAACGAAAGGTCAATACAGGAATATCATGAGCCTGAGGAAGATACTCAAAGATTGATACAGGAATTGTATGAGCAGCTTGAGAACACTCAAAGAGAAATAAAAGAATGGTGTGAGCAGGCTGAGATCAGTCAAAGAGATAGACAGGAATTGCGGGAGTTGGCGTAGAAGAGACAAAGAGAAAGTGAGGAATGGTGTTAGGAGGCTGAGAACACTCAAAGAGAACTACAGGAATTGAGTGATCATAAGGAAGCTAATCAAAGAGTGATACAGGAATTGAAAGAGCAGCATGAGAATACACAAAGATTACTAAAGGCATCCATGGAATCTATAAACAGAGAGCTGAAAGAAGTCAGGAAGTCCACAAAGGGAACGCTGACTGGAACCCAACAGAAGGAATGGGAGTCCAAGGAAACCATAACCAATCAACTAAGTGACTTGAGAATAAACACTGAACATTAAATTAAGGAAGTAAAGAAGTTCATACAAGATCTAAAACAAAGCTTCAACAAAGAATTGGAAGCCATCAAAGCCAACCAACTAGAAGGAAAAGAAATAAATAACAAAGTAGAAAGTCTTGATAGTAGATCGATTCTCGGGGATTGAAGACAGCCTAGATATTATAGAGAAAGAACATACAACCATTCAAGAAAAATCCAGGAAATACGATAGATCTATTCAACACATGGAAGACACCATCAGAAAGCCTAATCTGAGGATAATGGGTGTAGAGGAGCACCTAGAATCAGAAGTTAATTGTATAGGAAATTTGTTTAACAGGATCCTAGCAGAGAACTTCCCAAACATGCAAAAAGATAGGCCTATTAAGATACAAGAAGCTTTTAGAAATACAAATAGACATGGCCAAAACAGGACATCCCACTCTCACAGTATAATCCTCGCAGGATCAATTCAGACCAAGGAAAACATCCTTAAAGCTGTCAAGGAGAAAATATCAATCACCTATAAAGGGAAACCAATTAGAATCACCTCAGATTTCTCAGCAGAGACAATTCAAGCAGGAAGACCATGGAATGATGTATGCCATGCCATAATGACAAACAAATATCAACCAAGAATACTATACCCAGCTAAACTCTCATTCATAACCCAAGGTCAAAGAAAGTCCTTCCATAGCAATGAAAAATTTAAACAATTTATCTCCACCAAACCAGCCCTACAAAAGATTCTTAAAGATGTCCTACACATAGAAAACCAACAAGACCACAATAAAGGCCAAGAAACTAAACCCAAACTGAGAATCCAAGAAACATAGGAAGAACTCAGTTGCCTCAGCCCCCAAGAAGGTGGATAAAATGGCAGGAACTCCCTAATATCTCTCAGTCCTATCTCTCAACATTGATGAACTTAACTCTCCAATTAAGCTACATAGACTGTCTAGTTCAATTAAAAAGCAAGATCCTTCATCTGCTGCCTTCAGGATTCACGTCTTGCTCATAAAAAGAAAAACATTTTCAATATGAAAGTCTGGAACAAAATCTACCAAGCAAACGGCCCCCATTATCAAGTGGGAGTTGCAATACTAATATCAGATAAAATACACTTCAATTAAAACTAGTGAGAAGAGATAAAGAAGGTCACTACACACGAATTAAGGGATATCTCCTTCTGGAGGATATTACAATTCTAAATATCTTTTCGCCAAACAACGGAGCACCCAAATTTATCCAAGAAACACTACTTTCCCTCAAATCCCAAATACATTCAAGGACATTAATTGTTGGGGACGTTAGCACACCACTTTCCCCACTAGATAGATCAACTCGGCAAAAACTAAAAAGAGAAAGTGCGGACCTAAACAACTGCATAGGTAAATTAGATTTAACAGACACATACCGAATATTTCAACCAGCAGCATCAGAATACATGGTTTTCCAGCAGCACATGGAACATTTTCCAAAATAGACCACATTTTAGTCCACAAAGCAAACTCGTCCAAATTCAGATACATTGAATTAATACCTTGCTTTCTCTCAGAACACAAGGGAATAAAATTAGAACTCAGCACTAAAAACCACCAAAGAGGGTCCTGTAACAACGCAAGGACCCGGAACAACACACTGCTGAATCACGATTGGTTCATGGAAGAGATTAGAAAGGAAATTCAAGTGTTCATGTTATTCAACAAAAATGAGCATACAAACTACCAGCTCCTCTGTGAAACAGCAATGGCAGTACTCAGAAGCAAGTTTATAGCTCTCAGTTCTTACATCAACAAATTGGAGAGATCTGAAACCAAAAATTTAATGAGACATCTGGGCCTCCTTGCAAAAGAGCAGTAAAATAAACCCCAATGCAGTAGACGAAAACAAATAATTAAAATTAAATCAGAATGAAATGAATTAGAATAAAAAAAAACACAGAAAGAATCAACACAACAAAGAGTTGATTCTTTGAAAAAATCAAAGTGATTGACAGACGCTTAGCAAATCTTATCAGAAAAAGAAGAGAACACACCCATAATATGTATTATAATTTAGGTCCGGTGGTAGGAAAGAAAGTGGAAACAATACTACATCCAGTAAAGCTGACATTCCTATTAATTCACTAAGGAAGTAGTGTTAAGACCTGCATGATTCTTAGGGTTGTTGCATGTGACATTACTATGTGAAACACTATTAACTATCATCTCAGACATCCATAATGTTCTGCTTTCATTTTCAAGATCAAGAGCCAAATATCTATGACTTTTTATTAATTGGGTGTGTTTCTTAGGAAGGAAGAAGGAGGATTTGGTAGTTGATGATGGAAAAAATATATGTATTATCTCCTTGTCCAAATTTTTTGCAGTTTTATTTATTTATTTTTCTTCTTTATATTATTTTTTATTGTGAAAATACTGTACAGAGGGGTTACAATTACATGGGCAAAATAATGAGTACATTTCCTAGCAAGCATTGTAGCCTCCTCTTTTGATTCCCCTTCCCATCTCTTCCCATCCTCCCCCTGTCCCCCCACCCAATCCTCCCCCCACCCTCCCCCACCAAAGTTGTAAAGTTCATTTTTCCACATAACGTCTTGTACATCTCATTGTTGCAATGGGTCCACCTGTATCTCTATTTAAACGAAGTTTTGCAGTTTGAAAAAGTGCTACTGATGAACTCACACTTACATTTAATTGACTTGCTGTCTGCACAAGATGCATATAAATGAAGATATTTATTCTGTTGGATAGTCACATATATTAACAAAATCCATTTCTGGAAAATAAAAGATATTAGGTAAGAAATTATAAAGTATTGTCTTTAAAATGGTTTATTTTCTTGGAGAACAAAAGGTGGTATTGAAATGATTAGTCCAGCTTTCTTCAAGATTTTATGCTGTCTCAGTATCAAAATGTTCTCTAATTCCTGTAACATCCAAGCATAAAAGACATGATTTGAAGATCTCAGTAGTTTTAGAAACAAAGGTACATAATACCTTCCTTCCTGCAGAGACATGTGAGCACAAGTATGATTGATTGTATTATAGTTCTCTTTTTTTTCTCTTTATCTCAAGTGTTGCATATCTTGGTATATTACTCTATGTCTTGCATCAGCTTCTGTAGGTGAGATTTACCTCTACCTGCAATATAAAAATGGGTTATGTGAGTTATTTCAGCTTACAAAAGTGAACCAGAATTGGAGAAAGATTATTTCTAGGGGAAGATTTCTATCTCATTGTCTGTGTCTAAAAGCTGACTTGTTTTCCCTTAGCCATAAAAATAGCATATTTCAGAGGGAGTCTTCCTTCAATTTATATACTGGAAGAATATAGCATGTGAAATTGAAGCAAAACTCAAATACAGCCTCATACATATAACACAGGCAGAATTAAGCTAATATTAGAATGTGATATGAAGATGTTAGTTTCTTACCATCCTTGTATACCATTATGATAGTTGACTATAGCACACCAGAATTAAACAAATCCTAACCAAGAACTTAACAAATAGATAACATTTTCTGTAGGAAATTATTATAATATTTTATAAATAAGCATTCTCCATGTGATCACTTGTAGGGTTATCTTTTCTATAGATGTGTTTAATCACTCTCGAGCATTGTGTCTAATATACATTATCATTATCCAGACCTTGTGATTGTGATGAGGAAGAATAAAATATCTAGATTTCTTCTTCTCTTTCCCTCTTCTCCTATTTCTAGTGTGAATTCTCATCCTTTCTCCAAATTCTATTAATAATGGAAGAATGACTCATTGTGGATATCAAGCAAAAGGCTTCAAATCAAGAATTTCATTCTTTCAGAAACAGATGAAATAAATCAGAGTGGCTCAAGGAAGAATAAAATCAGGATTTTTTCCCCTCTCTGGCTTTCACCTTAGAGTCTGAACATGACTCTAAATATCTAATAAACCATTTCCCTCGACTAATTTTTTAAAAATATATTTTTAAATAAATGATAATTTAAAAATAAATAGTAATTTGGTATTTGTTTTTGGGAGGCATGAAATAAGACTGCATTAACAATGTGTGAGTTGGGAGACTAAATTATATCAGAATCTTATATAATGAAAAATAGACGATTTTAAGATAAATAGCTTGCAGATACATTTTTAATGTGATATACCCACAAAGTCATCAATTTTCTTCCTTTCCTCTCCATGCTGATTCAACTTCAATAAGCAGTTTATGTAATTCAAATGGCTGCCTTTCTTTCAAAAATAGATTAGTCCCAAAAAAGTTAGGAAAAGAGAACCAGCATTTGGTGATGCATTCTTTAAAAATAGCAGTCAAATAAATATTAACCATAATTCCAAAATAATAACAATCAAATGCTCTTGAAAAGAGAAGATTGTATGCAGAATATATAAAATGTGATAGTGCCAGAACTGCTTCAGGCATTTATGATTTCTAGTACATGACAATGTTTTAATCAGGATTAATTGCTTTCAGGGACTAAATTTTTTCTAGTTATATTTCATTGAAGAAATATCTTATTCAGGTTAATGAAAGGATAACAGGTTATAATAGAAAGAATGCTACACACTCATTGTACATAGCAAAATACCTTCACAGAATATCTGTCTTTCCCACATACCTAATCCTTCAAATGTAGATTTGCATTATATATATGTTTGTAAAATAATAACCTCTCATTACCCAAGGAGAACAAATTTGAATAATTATCATATGGGGGAAGTATACTCAAAGGTAGTTAAAAGTCCCAGGTGTAGTTCAAAAGGGACATGATTAGGTAAGAACCATCAGAAAGATGTAAAGATCCTACATTAGAAGATAAAGGAAAAAATAACAACCCAGATTCTGAATTTCTGGGAAGCAGAACAGGAGATAAATGTCTTTTCCACTAGAATCATTTGAAAAATATTTTAGCTCTGTGGGTGTCTCTATTTTAATCTAGTGAGACTTCTTTTAGATTTCTGTCCTTTAGAACTGTAAAACGGTAAATACGGATTATTTAAGCCAAATAACTTGTAGAAATACTTTACAGCAGATTTGGTTTAGTAAATTAATTCAAATACATCCTTTTCCTAATGAAACTACAGGGACACCGTATTTCCTAGTTTCTGAGAATAAGAAAAAGTTGCCACCAGCTTAGTATACATGTATGATGTACATACAACTAAGGGCCTTGAATTAATGAAGTCTTGAAATACTAAATAATATCTAAATATGAAGCTCCCTATCTTTATTTTCACATTTGGGGATCACTAAGTACCAAAATTATGTAGAAGGCTAGGGTAAGAATATGGAAATGAAATCTGTTTGCTAATATTATAAAGATAATTTATGTCATGTTGAGTTAGAGTTTCTAAAGTAATTAAAAAAGGTAAAACAGAAACAGAGAAATTAGAGAATCCAGTAAAATTATAGTCATCAGAGAATGGTATAGAATATTATAGGAACACTAGATGGTGAAAAAGAAGATAACAAAAATGAGTCCCCTGGAACAATACGAAAAAAAATCCACACCACAGATTGTCATATAGCTAGAAAATAGTTTCCACTATGCTGTCTTTGATATTTTAGGTTTGTTTACACAGCAACTTTCACCTCTTAGGAAATGACCTTTATTAATACTCAAGGCTTTGCGGCTTATAACCCAGAAACAAATAATGCTTCTAAATTTAAACAAGCATGATACTAAGCGTAACCCAGGCTATAGCTGATAAATAAGAATGATCTTCGGGAATAGTCAAACAATCTTGAAATTTTTCATACCTTTCCTCTTCTCCAACATGAGAAGTTCTAGTCAAGATATGTAAAACATTAATAAAGGATTTTTATATTTTTTATTGTTCACTCCAAAGCAAATACACTTTCCTCTTTGCAAGCCTGACTTTGGAAGAGTCACACCCTCACGATTATTTTATAGACAAAAGTTTACTGCTTTGGCTTAGGTGTTTTCCTGCCTTTGGGTGTTGGTCTCTATTATTTTGGCAACTCCATAGAAAAACAAGATAAATCCATTATGCTTATATTGAATTGTTCAAAGTCAAGATGTCTTCAAACACAGTTTTCTGTTATCTTCTTCATTGCTAATTAAAGTTTAATTATTGCTCTTTAAATGCAACAAAAACGTGTTACTTTAATGTATATTCTCATTGAAACTGGTGATTAGAGGAGTATCTGTGATTGCTTTTTTAATTGTTTTCAAGTATTTTCCATATTGCCTTTGTTGCAGTCTTCTAGTCAGGAACACAGGGTTACCCAAAAAGATCTTCCTAAGATATAACATGTTAGGCAGAAAAAAATAGATGTATAATTAAAGATTTTCATCTCTTAAGAGACTGCAAAGCTCAGAAGACATTTTGCTATTATTGGCATGGTTAAGATGACTTGAATGTTTTTGATCTTAAACTAAGTGAAATTCTTGTAAAATGTTACAGTTGTTCCAAACAATGATTATAGCTTATACTTTTTTGCTCCAATGAGATGAAATCTCTGATAAGGTTGGAGGGTATATAGATTTTAGGGTAGAAGGTAATGTTAAAAAGCCAAGTGAAATTCCTAAAACAGCACTGCCTATCACATATCATTTAATTATACTTAGGGTATATAAGTATATAAACATACAAATATGAATTGAGTGACAAATATGTGATTTACAAAATTCAATGACAACTAAATCCAGAAAAAAACTTCTCTATATTTATATAAACTAGTATATCTAGTGAGGATTTAAAAATTTTAGAATAGATATTTTAACATTTATGTCAAAATATTTATTTTAATTGTTTATTTTTAGTCAGTTGTGGGGCTTGAAATCTGGGCCTGGACACTGTCCCTCAGCTCTTTAGCTCAAGACTAGTGCTCTAACCCTTGAGCCACTGTCAGTTTTTTGGTGGCTCATTGGAGATAAGAGGGTCGTCGACTTTCCTGCCTAGGCTGGCTTTGAACCATGATTCTAAGCTTTCAGCCTCCTTAGTAGCTAGGGTTACAAGCATGAGCTACTGGCTCCAAGATACATAATTATTTTTTACATATTTCTAAAGTATTGAGTGGTAATCCCATTTATTTATATATTGTGTAATGATAAGCTCCATCATATCCATTAATTTCTGCATGTAACGTTTCTTTTTAGTGAGAATATACTAAAACGTATCTTCTGGGTGTGATGAAATATTTATTCTTAACTATAATAACTTTGTTTCTTGTGGTATACAATTAATATATTTACTTTTACTCAAAGAAGTCTGCTAATTTCAGTTAAATAAAACATGATTTGTAAAGTGAAAGTAATTTATGGTTTCATTGATTGATTTAAGAAAACAATTATGCCTTTTGTTTTCAATTATATTTCTGTGGGAATGTGTGACACTCATTGATTTAACTTTAAAATTAATAACAGTTATATTATATCAAGTTGATTCAAACTTGTATTTGAAAATTGCACACTTAACACAAGTATACTTCCACTTTCCTCTACCACATAATTAAAATAACAGTAAAGCAAAATTGGTGTTAGCCATTTATGTGTATAATCCTAGAACTCAGGAGGCTGAGACCTGAATATTTTAGTTCAATGTCATTCCAAACAGATAAATTGTGAAAACTTATCTCCAATTATCCAGCAAGAAACATAAGGTGAGCATGTGACTCAAGGATAGAGTGTCATCAGCCATGAGCAAAAAATACAAGGGAGACCATTAAACATCTAGTTCAAGCCCTAAAAATGACATATACACACAACGACAACAAAATGTACTATGATTATCAATAATGAAGACAAAATAGTAAAAAAAGATCCTGACAAATGTGTAAACATCTGGAAGACAGAAATCACTTGACATAATTTTGACTCATGAGAGGGAAAAGTCACAGCCTCATTTGTACAATTTCATTGTAGTCATTTGCGTTGAAACCTGGCTACTGGGTAACATGTGAAAGAGTAGACTGGATTACCTGACATAGGAGAAATTGCCTGTGACTATGTACCATCCCACTCTGCAAAGTTTAAAATCGTGCTTGTTAATTTAAATAAAACTTATTGTTAGAGACTGTTTGGTCCACACAGACTGAGGTCCTTATTTTGAGGCTTCAGACCAGTGCTTTTGTTTATAACCACTCCTGTTTTACCCCTCTTCCCTTGTGCAGCTTTACCTTACTTAGCTGGCACTAAGCCAAGTCTTTGAACTAGACACTCCTGCTTTAATGCCTCCCTTTCTCCAGCTACAACTCATTTCACATACTATCTCTGTCTTAGCATTAGTTGTTTTCTGACTAATCCCCATCAGAAAACACTTATATTCATGTAAACCCACTATAAATAACCTAGTTAGAAAAGGGAGAAACGGTTTACCGTTGGCTGAGGCTCTTATCTGTAGGTTTGCTCCCTAATAAATCTGTGCTACACTATCTCTTTTTTTTCATGGCTTTTGAGTCTGACAAATGATTGATTTGGTTTGATGTAATCCCATTTATCCAGACTTACTTTGGAAATTTTGACCTATTCCAAGGAGCCCTCATGTTTCCCCTAACTCTTCCTGTAAGATTCCTAAGGCATCTGGACTTACATTGAGCTCTTCAATCCATTTGGAATTGATTCTGGTGCAGGAGGATATAAAATGATCTAATTTCAGTTTTCTGTGGTCAGCCAGTTAAACCAATTTTTTGAAGAGGCTGTTTTTCTTCCATCCTGTGTTTCTGGCTTCCTTATTAAAGATTATGTGCCTATAGGAGTGGATTCATTTCTGGATCTTGAATTCTGTTGCATTGATGGAATTCTGTGCTTCCATGGGAAAGAATGGTATTACCGCATTCTGAAGAAATGGAAAGACTGGGGGAAAAATGCTATTAAGTGAAATAAACCAGATCCAATTAAATATATGCTGCATGGTTTTCCTCATTTCTAATAACTAGATATGCCCATAAATCTACAAGTTAATCCAATAGATAGTAAAAGACAAATAATTAAACTTGGATATGATTAACAGCACTCTAAGCATTCACATGGCAAGAACAAGGGAAGCTATTCTTAGGAGAGGATTGCAATGGCTCAATAGCTATGTGCATATGAACAGATAAATGTTGCTTATTGCAATGAACTCTAAGAATCAATCATATATATGAAATACTTATATCTATATATAATTTTAAAAGATGTCACAAATAACTGACTTCTCTGTAAACTCAAAAGCAAATTTCTAAGTTTAGAAGATAAAATTGAGTTTTCAACACATAAAATAAAATACATAGGGGAAAAGGTGGGAGAGAAAATATAAGATGAAAAGTATAATAGCTAACTATTGAAGAATTCATAAACAATTTTCAAAACTATACAAGAGAGCTTGGGTACAGCTAAGTTGTAGAATGAGACTAATATATACAAAGCCATGATTTCAATCTCCAAACCTAAAGGTCTAATAATAAGTTAATAAATAGTAATAATACAATATTTACTTGAAATAAATGCTTTTATATTAGAGAGGCCTGAATCCTGAAACAGTAAACAAAATATTGTCAATTCTTGTATCCAATGAAATGAAACCAAGAATGAAGAGAAAATATTTTCTTTTTATCCATTCCTTTCATTTTCTGTTTTCTTCTTTTCTTTTTCCTTTGTCACTACTGGTGCTTGAAATTGCTAAGGCTCTAACCACTTTAGATTATTTCTCAGGCGAAGCCTCCCTTGAGCAATGACCTCTTACCTATGGCTTCCACATCGTGAGATAACAGGAAAATTACACTATATCTAGCTTTCTTTGTTTTTGTAGTTTTTTATGAATTTTTTTTGTCAAAACTGTCCATTATATCAGTTTTCTAAATCTCTGCCTCCTAATTAGCAAGGTATATTTCATCTCAAGTTTGGGAGCAAACTTGTTTTTAATGTAAACATTCAATATTGACTTCTGTTTTCTAGATATCATTAAATTATATTGAGGTTAGTATGGACCTTTATGATGTTGTAAGAACACACATAATTCCCTTGAAAGCTTTTTCCAATTTATTTAAGTATTTCTATTATACATCACAAATACGACATTAATATTTCACAAGTACCTTATGGAGACTTCAGTTACTTTATTTTGTGACATATTAACCACAATATAATTTTATCAAGTCTATATGAATATACAATATTTACAGATACATTATTTAGAGAATTAATTCATAATGTTTACTTTTAATATTTTTTGGTAAGTACTTGGGTTCAAATTCAGAGCCTTGCATTTGCCAGGCAGGCACCTTACCACTTGAATCATGCCACATCCAGTAATTTTTGCTTTGATTGTTTTTGATATAGAATCTTGCATTTGTTTATTCCTAGGCTACCTAGATACTGAACTTCCTAGGTGTATGTCCAGTAATAGGTAGGATGACATCCACACATTGGCACATCCAGATTTTATTGATTGAGATGGAGGTCTCTTGTATGTTTTCCAGTTTGATCTTGAACTGCGACTATCCACGTTTCTATTTTCAGAGTAGCTAGGATTATAGGTATAAATCACCTCATTTGGCTTCTATTATTTATGTTTATGAAAAGTCTGAAAATATGAGAAAATCATCTAGAGGTTACTGCCATACCAGATTCTAGGTTATTCATTTGTTTGTTCTTTCACAAACTGTTATGTGACAAACTGTTTTATATAGCGATATGGCACATCAATAATACAACTATATATTGCTAATGCCATTTCAAACAGCTGTGATGATCTAATTTCTACGTGTGGATTTGTTTCCTGGGAAAACATCCTGAGTATATAGGTCAAAAAATTGACATTGCTAACAAACAAAAATTTGCTTCCATTATGATCAGCAGTTTGCAAAGAGGGGTTCCATGCCTGTAGAGGAGACTGGTCACAGGGGAATTCCCTGCTGTAACTCTAAAATAAATCTTATCTTTTCAAACTAGCAGAATGGTAAAAATTTGTCAAAATTATTATATGGGAAGTTTCTTGATCTGATAAAGAGTACTGCATTAGAATGAAAGTATTCTCAGTTGCTCTGAAATCAGGCAAAGATGTCATCCATTTTTATTCAAACACATAGGGGTTCCGGGAAGATGGCGGAGGAGAAGCTGGAGTCTAAACAAGCTCTTGCATAGAAAGCAGTTTTAGAGTTCCAGTGAACAGTCCTAAGCCAGAGATCACACCAAGTATGCCATCACAGGACAGACAGTCAGGCCAGAGAGGGAAAATCCAGGCAAGGAGACACATCTGAGCTCTTGCCAGCTGCCACTGCAGCAGCGGCAGCTGTGGCAGCGGCGATCACAGGCACCATACCTGAACCACAGAGAGTCCAGGACGAAGGAGCCAGAAGCAGCAGGCGAGCGGATTCTACTCAACACCAGCAAGAACCGACAAGGAGCAGACATCTTCATCCTGCAGTTCACAGACCAGAGACGCCCCAGGAACCAAGACTCGGCATGAGTAGAAGCCTAACGTCCTCACTCCTTCTCAGGGAGCAGAGGAGGGAAGGCCACCCCTCCACCCCCCAGTACTGGAGATCTCCATCTTGGATACCGACAAAGCTCGGCGGAGTTGCTAGCTCCAACTCAAGCCTTGGAATAAAACGAGTCATTTAGCAGGTCACAAGAACTTAATGGCGGCGTGACCTGCCAGACTAACCTCCACCCAGGGAAAAGTCACCCAGCTCCGGCGCCAGCCCAAGGAGTGGCTTTCTTCACTGGGTAATCAGAGCCAGAGGCTGACTCTCCCTCTAGCAGCCAGGACAATCAATTGAAATTCAGTGAACAGAAACCCTGAGAATGGCTCTAGGCTGGGCTCTGTGAGTTTTTCACATACTAGCCCCCGGGAAAAGCCACTGTTTGTTGAAAGGCCTCAACTCTACCCAGAACCTAGCCTCATCACTGCATCCCCCTCTTTGGTGATACTCAAAGTAGATCTGCCTCCCATTGAACTAGCCTGGGAGGAGGATCGCAAAATCCTGGGTAAAGCAGAGCATTTTTCTGCCTGTTCGAACAAACTGACTTAAGAAACCAACCAAGCAGCAGAACCACAAGCAGACCAGAGACTCCAACAAGAGGCTGGTTACAGGCACAAGGGAGATACAGGATTTTTCCCACCCCTCCCAAAAAAATCAAAGAAGTTTTTTCTTCTTCTTTTTTTTTTTTGGTACCTTATATAAAAAAATTTTTTTTCTCTTTTCTAAAACTTTTTTTAATCTTTAATTTTTGCCTTTTTTGAAAAAAAATTGTTTTCCAGTAACTTTTTTTCCTCTTATAATTTTTATTTTAGGGATATGTGAGTGTGTTTTTCTTTCTTTTTTTGTTTTCTTTCTCTTTTTTTTCTTTTTAAATTATCTTTTTGTTTTTTGTTTAGCTATACTGAACTTCTGATCTTTTTTCTTCCTTTCTTATCCTTTTCACCTTTTCCTCTCTTTCGTTCTTCTTTATGTGACTTAATTCTTGTCCTCCACATCCTCAGATAAAACCGTAATCTATTCAAGCACAAAGCAGACATTTTTGCTAATATAATGAAGCAAAATATAAAATTCTTGTCAAATAGCTTTTATTCATAATATATAAAGAACTCTTAATACGTGAATCATACAATAAATAACCCAATTAAGCAGATACAGAGAGAAGGCAAATAAGCACATCAAAAACCCATACATTACAATACTATTGTAGAAATTCTTCCAAATGGGTTCAAATAATGCTTTCTGGAATGTAAAGAATGTTAATAATTTCACTATCTTGAGTCTTAAAAATAGTAATTTAAAGGGAAATACATAAAGAACTTCAGAATTCAGGGAATTCTTGTTTCATGTTCTGTGCATAATACTTCACAAAACGTATATTCTTTTTTTGGGGGGGGTCCATTTGTGGGGCCTGAACTCGGATTGGGAGCTGTCCCTCAGCTCTTCAGCTCAAGGCTAGTGCTCTACCACTTGAGCCACATGCCACTTCCAGCCTTTTTTCTTTTTGCTTATTTGGTGCTGAGGAATCGAACCCAGGGCCTCAGGCATGTAAGTCAAGTGCTCTACCACTGAACCACCATCCCAAGGTACATTCATTAATTCTCAAAAACAGATGACTACTCTAAGAAACATGTAAAATGTCACCCAGCTAGCACAAGAGTTTTAGATATTAGTATAGTCACGGGGTTTCCAAATCATGAATTGAATCTGAGCCATGGATTCTGGTTCTGCTCAATCTCAATTGTCATTTACACATCAGCCTTCAGAAACACACTAACTCTCCTCATGCCTCCATTTCTGCATTTTTAAAATGAAGATAACATTCTTCCAACCCTAGATGATGAGATAGGTAATACCATCAGATGACACAGAACACATTTTTGCGTTATTGTGATTTATCCAACAATTGTTGAATAGCTTCTATAAAAATCAATGAAAAAATTATCTTACAGCTTTTATAAAAATCTCAACCATAATTTTATTAGTTTAACACCTTGCTTGAAATTGTATCCCAAATAGCAACAGAATTTACTGTAATTTTTCAAGTTGATAAATCAACTTAATCCTCCTCTTCTCTTAAGAAATAAATCCTCTTTATGAGCTCCTCACATTCTGACACATAGCTATAAAGTGCAATTTCGTGAGCCCATTATCTCATTTTCAGCTCATTGAAATCTGCTTGACAAAATTGTTCTGTTACGAAGCTGGTTGCAAAGACTTCCTTGTGATTTCCCCAAATGATGGTAGTCATTTGTGTAAGTGACTTCGTAAACATTTTAAGGCAATTGAAGAAAGAAATTATAGCAGAAAGTTGCAAAGGAAATATCTTGAAAATTGTATTATAATCTTTCTTCCTTTTTCTTGTCTTTTTTTCTCAGGAGAAGGGATTGAACTCAGGGCCTCAAACTTGCTGGATAATTGTTCTTGATCCATACACCTAGCACTTTGTTTAGCTTTAGATTGATTTTCAGATAGTTTCTTATTAACTGCCTAGGCTGGCCTCAAACCATGACCCTCCTACTTCTGCCTCTCTTATCACCATGTGTCACCAGTGTGTTTTAAATATTGAAGTCTCAGTATTATACTTTTACCATACCAACTGCAAACCTCCTATACCTTCCAGAGTCTAGCTCATAAGTAGTTAGAATTATTGACATGTACCACTATATCAAGCTGAATTTTCTTAAAAAGAAATCTTCAGTAGCTCTTCTAACAAAGAACTATTCACTCACTTCTCTTTAGTCTCCAATTCTCTGCCTCTGTAACTTCTTTCTCATTTTTCTCCTCACTGAAGCAGGCAAGTTTGTGATAACTTCAGTTTTGTTAATGTTTTCAAAATATTCCTTGTTAGTCTAAATTCTTCATTCCTCATGTTCTATATCATAGTGATTTTCCATACCAAAAATATTTGTCTCAGCTAGGAGAGGTGACTGATGCCTGCAATCTGGAGGCTGAGATGTAAAGATTTTGGTTGGAAGCCAGATAAATATTTTCTCTCACAAAGGAAACTGGGTTTCTCCTATAAAAATAAAAAAAATTATTTCATATTTGTTATAATAACAGCTTACAAATGTAAAGTTATTCAGTTGATAAGCTTAATAGAAACAAGGAATCAACCATGAATTTCTCTCAGGAAATCAAAGTCATTCATTACAACCCTTACTTGATTTGTGAAAGAGATGAAATCTCATTCAGAAAACATAATTAGGTTCCATTGTTACATTCTCATTTCTGTCTTTATCAAAGATGATTCAGAGGAAACAGACCTAAACAGATATGAGTCCTGGAACATATTGTAAATGCCAGCATTGAATGATCTCTCCATGGTTAGAAAGACAATCTTCACAAATTTTCATGCACCTGAACAACTCATACTGATGCTTCGCTCTGAGCCTGGATGAGTTTTCCTGTTTGTCCTTCTGTGGCACTGCTTCTGTGTCAGGTGTGTGTCTTTCATTTTATTTGGCCGAAGTGGACTCTTATTTCTGCTTGCAAACATTCTGAGAAGCTTTAGCCAGGCCACAAGAAGTACAGATAAAATTTTCATCCCATATTCTCCTCTCACAGTTCTCCTGTCCTGAAAAGCTGTTTACTGAACAAAATGGAGCAATGATTGCACAATGATATGAACCTGAGCAAGCATTATCACACTAGTAATAACACCAGAAAGGAACAAGTAGAGGAATCATTATCTGAGTGTCACCAGTATCAAATGACCTATTGCTCCACATGTTTAATTGGGACAACTAATAGATGTTTTGCTAGCTGCCAGTGGCTCACACCAGCAATCATAGCTACTCAGGAGACTGAGGTCTGAAGATTGTGGTTTAAAATGAGCCCAAGATAGAAAGTCCATGAGATTCCTACCTCCAATTGACTACCATAATGCTGGAAGTGGTACTGTGGCTCAAGTGGTAGAGAACTAACCTTTAGCAAAGCAGCTCAGGGACAGCACTCAGGCGCCAAAACCAGCACACACACAAAGATAGATGCTTCTAGTTCCTGGCCATGTTCTTTTTTAAAATGCTTCTTTTGGTGAAGATTTTGTAAGTCAAATAATCTCGATGCAAAGTAATAGCTATGCTATCTTGGGCTTGTAGTCCTCTTCATCTTCTTTACCTGTACAATGAAGAAATTTCTTTGCCAAACTGGTTCAGTGGGAGAATACAGTCATAATATTCAATGTACATGTGTGAAAATGTGACCACGTAAATGGAGGGGGTGAGATAGAGAAGACAAGATCAAAAAAGAGAAGAGAAGAATGATCAAATTGATGACATCGATCAAGATGTACTCACAAACCGACATATTAAATTAAAACTCCTTTGTACACTACTTATGTATCATTTTGTAAGTAGAAAAAAATGAAACCAGTGCTTCAGTGCAATCCACACATCTTAGGTATAGATTGCTCAAAGCTATTTCTTTTAAAGAATACAGGACAGAGAAGAATGGAACAAATCATTTCCAGAATAAAACTGATCAACTCTACCCCAAAGATAACATCAATAGTGATGTTGACCATACACCCTTGATTTCATGCACTGAGAACACATTTCCTCTCACCCCCCAATCCTGGGTTTAAATTCAGGACCAAGATTCTGTCCCTCCCCCACCCACTCATAGCTAATGCTCTAACATTTGAGCCACAAATCCAATTCTGGCTCTTTTTGTTTAATTGGAGATTAGTCTCATGGATTTTCCTGCCTAGACTGACTTCAAATCATAATCCTCAGATCTCAGGCTCAGAATATAGGTGTCAGCCATCAGTACCCAGCTTGAGAACTCACTTTTCCATTGTAATTCTCCTTTCCGAAACTTCATAGCCACAATCTTGGGAGAAAAGATTCAGAGAGCTGCCACGCCTACTCCAGTGGAGTCTGCTTAGCATGGGAAACCAGCTTTCAGACCTGAGAATGGAGCTTCAAAGACCTATCTCTGAGTATTGGGACTTCACTGAAGTCTACCTCAGAGAATGGGGCTTTACAGAGACCTATCTCTGAGTATTGGGACTTCACCGAAGTCTACCTCGGAGAATAGGGCTTCAAAGAGGCCTACTCCTGGAAAGGCTGGCAAACCCCTGGGAAAGATGTGTTTCTCCTTTTCTTTTCTTTTCTTCACTGTATAAGAGTGCCTATTAATCTTTTACTGTTTCTGCTGCTCATTGTACTTACTCATGCTCAATGTTCCTTTATTCAAAGCTCTTTCTTAAGAGTGTTGACGACTCCAACATCTGATGAGTGTCTTAAAAATATGACTAACTCACCAGAGTTAAGTGCTACCCTGAAACCCCTCTTAAGGAGGCGAGTAGACAAGTCATAAGTAAATATAAAAGTATTGGGGGTTTCATGAAGTCACTTCAGCAGAAGGAACTGTCTGTAAGAGATTTACAAGAAGCTGTAGGCGCGGCTAGAAGAGAAAGAATGTATGGCAATTGCTGAGATAACTACTTAGGAGAAAGAACTTCCTCTTACTCTCTTTTATTTACTAAGAGATTTGCTAGATCTAGGCCTCTATAGAAATAAGGTAATGGTTAGATGGTGACAAACATCGAAACCCATTATATTTCTTAGAGATAAGCTGGAAACAAGTGCCTTTCAGGCGACCAGCTGGTGACCACCCAAGAATGAAGCCCTGGAGCAAGATTGTGTAACCTTTTGCCCTTTCTTATGGAAACTTTTGCTATAAAAGTTTGTTATCCTCTTCATTAAATCGCACTCAGCACCCACTCCTAATGTGTGTGAGTTGTCTGTTTGCCATCTCCCCCCCTATTCAAGGTTCCTCCCCTAGGTATCCTCCATCGTCCTGACAGAGCCGGTCCACGGCAGAGAGCCCCCAATTGAAGAACATTCTATAGAATGCCCTGTCCCATACTCCTAAAAAGGGAGAAATACTATCTCTCTCCCTTTGATGAAACAATAGATGTCAGATTATTATATGATAATAATAGTAGATACTATTGTAATGCTCTCAATATCTACTCCCATCCCCATTGATACCAGGCTTGGTTGTAGAACTTACTTTGACAAATGACATGCGAGAAGTGATGGCATGTGTCTTTTCTGAGCTTTAGCCCTTTGGTTTTCACTCTTTGCATCCCCTGGGAACCTCCAGCAATCAGTCTGGATCCCAGAATGGACACCATGCTGAGTGGAAGTAGATCTGGAATAGGCTTTGTTGCATGAGAGAGAGTAATCAAAATTGTAAGGTATTGCGTCCTTGGGTCTGGTTTCCCATATTAAAATTAAGCTCACATTGAGGTCCCAGCTCTAGGTAGTCTAGGTCTCTTTCTCTCTATTCCCTCCCATTCTTCCTGAATATTTCCTTCTCATTCTTCCTGAATATTTCCTCTTTCTCCTCAGGTGACACCAGTTCTTGAGTCTCCTTATCCTAGAAACTGGTTTTAGGGTTAAACATTGTGGCTTTCTGTTTTACATTTTCTCTTAAGTGTTTCTTCACTTTTGTCTTTCTGGTGTTTTCAGCCAGAAGCTCCCAAGTGTGATGGATCTTCAGATAAAAACCCTCTGCCAGGGCTGAGAAGGTGGCACAGTGGTAGAGTGCTTGCTTTGCATGCATGAGGCCCTAGGTTCGATTCCACAGCCCTACATAAGCTGGAAGCGACACTGTAAAATCTGAAAGTGACACTGTGGCTCAAGTGGGATAGTGCTAGCCTTGAGCTGAAGAGTTGAGGGGCAGTGCCCAGGCCCAGAGTTCAAACCCCAAAACCGACCAAAAAAATTTTTAAACGAAGTAAGCCAGGCCCAAAGAAGCATAGGTCCCATGGTTTCTCTTATTTTCAATAATTAGTACGTGTCTGAGACAAGCAGAAACTGTAAGATAATTTGATGTTAGGCGAAATGAACCCCAAGATAAGAACTCAAATTTTTTTTCTTTCTTGTGTTTGTTTCTATCATATTTATAAGATGATTTCTTTGTTGCTTTGTATGTCCCTCCGCCATGGTATGCCCCCTGTGTTCACTGCACTTGATGTTGGCATACTTTGTGCAGGAGAAGTGAAAAAAACAAATTATTTAAATTGGGATACAGGTGGATCCATTGCAGCAATGAGATGTGCAAGATGTTATGTTGAAAAACGAACTTTAAAACTTTGGCGGGACGGGGGTCTGAGGAGGGACCGCTGGGTGGGGGCGGGGAGTTGGGAAGGGAAGGGAAGGGCAATCAAAGGAGGCCGACACAATGCTTGATAAGATATGTACTCATTACCTTTCCCATGTAATTGTAACCCCTCTGTATGGTATTTACACAATTTTTAAAAATAAATTCCTCTGCCACATCTGCCTTGCTTGCTTTCACTCCCCTCATGTTGGCATACTAGGAGGCAAGAACAACATGAAGCTCCAGAAACATTTCGGATAGAAAAAGAAACCGCTGCATGGGACGTGAGCGGTGTATTACAAGAGATTGGGGGCTGAACACAGGTAGAAGGGATCACAGCTTCAGCCTCAGCTGTGTTCTGAATCATTGCCCTGTTACCAGCTGTTACCTTTGCTCCAAAATCTATGTGGCGAATTCTGCAATTCTTACTGAATCATCCACACACACAGACTTAGTTAGGCATCCAGTATGACATAAAATTAAAGCAGAGAAATCTGTACCGGAGAAAATGTGCAGAAAGAACTTCACTTCATTTTTACATGCTTATAATTTGACTGAGAGAACAATATCAAATTCTCTTAGCCTTCACAAAATCTAAATATCCAAGCAATACAACACTGTAATGAAAAAAAAAATATTTTTACTAAAGTGAGTATTTGGAATGGGAAAAATCAAATATTATTAAACTTAAAAATTGATCAAATACCAAAAGAAAAAGAAAGACATTGATCAATAATGAACTACCAATGTGTTTAGTAAATAAATGAAATGTTTGAGATTCTTATCCACATAGGAAATACATAGGAAAATAAAAAAGAAAGTCACTGCCATCCCATCTTACACACCAGAATAGCTATCACCATACAAATAAACAAACTCCTGGAGAGGTTGAAATAAATCAGAAACTGTGTTTGGTGGTGTGGCATTGTAAACTAGTGCAACCCATATGGAGATCATGATGGAAGTTTACTCGATACAAAAAAGACACATATCTTGAAGACCATTATTGCAAATTGGATCCATACTGAAAGAATATAAATCAATATGAACAAACATGTTCATGGCAGCAATATTCATAGCAACCAAACTGTGTAATCAACCTGGATGTTCCATAAAGAGAGAACAAAGAAAATGCACCTTTCATAGCTATAAACATGTTTTGGTATATAAGAGAAGTGGATGTTTCTATTATATCACTGCTAAATATTTTTGGATAGATACCTAATCCTAATTTCAATGAGTTTTGTGGTATTGTGATTTTTCTTTAATGAATGACTTCCTTATTGATTTCAGAGCAGTTACAATAGGATGAAAATATCATATAAAATGTGCATATTATATAAAAATTTAAATATATCAATGAACACATACAGATCATCATATAGAGTTTATAATTTGAAGCAATTTTAAGAAGGCAACAGTAGGGGGAAAATACAATGTTAGAAGCTTAATAACAAATATACAGATATGGAAAATTACCAAAAAATGGTGCAACTAATTAGTGCTAACAGTAACAAAACATTTTCCTCAAGTTTTAAAAATGAAACTATTAAAATAATACTTAATAACATCAAATAACTATGGCATGGAAGAAAATATAGCATAGACATATTTTCCCCAAAATTTGTTTTATTTTATAACAAATGGATTAAAACAAAATGTAATTACATGTCTGAAGATGATAACACTTTCAAGTGTCATTGATTGAATCCAGCAAAGGAAAGTAACCGACAAGTATAGGGTAAGAACAACCTAGTTTATGGAAGAAGACACTTAGTAGAACTTTGTGAGGAAAGAATGTGCTCCTTTTTCCTCATTAAAATAGGACAGCTACCTTTTGAGAGAACACTTGTAATGTAGTCAGAGCAGTGGAGTTACTAATTTAGGTAGCAATTTATTACTTTTATTCCCTAATCTTTTGATGTGATTCCCAAATGATGTGTGATCCTAGATATTCTGAGCCCTTTTTTCACCCAGAGTTTCTAATTCCTCCCCATGCCAATGATTCTGCTACTCTCATTTCTTCTTGATTGTCAACTCAACTCCTGTGGCCTTTAGTTGCATGAGAAAGAGCTGAAGAAATATGAGGATGGCCTGATGTCTGAGGTAACATCCACTCCTGTTCGGAGGATCTGGGGAAGGATCACCATGTGGGCCTCATAATCAGATATTAATTGACCTCTTTGGAAATGGAGAAACTCACTCCCTCAGGCAGAATCTGTCATTCCTTGACTTTCTCTGAAGAGATTTGGTAATAGGGAACAATTCAGAGAATGAGCTTTCTCACCACCCACCACAGCCTTGTCAAAATGAACAGGATCAAAATTAAAAGTGGCCTCAGTTCCCATAGGGCTAATCAAAAGCCAAGAGATCATACATTCCTTCTCACCAGGGACCTTCTGGTAGGAATAGAGTCTGGGCAAAGTCTAAGATGGAGATAAAATGAGGCTGGGCCTAAGGAGGACACAAAAGAATGACCCTCTCTTTGACTAAAAGTGAGTTGTGTAGTGAGACATGACAACTTCCTTCATATATGAAAATTCACTAGGTGAGTTATCTCACTGCCACTTTGCAGGAGATCAGTTTCCCCAAAGGGGAAGTTGTTAAATGTTGTGACTGTCAGGTTGCTCTCTAGGCTGTTGTCTCTCCCACCCCTTTCCATGCCAGGAATGCATTGCTTCTTTTAGGCACTCAACTACTTGTCTTGACTCTTAGGCAGGAATACCGTAGGCTACTCTTTTGCCAACCTATTGCATTTGAGGTAGAATAGGCCCAGGCACTGCTCATGCCAAGGGGTAAATTCAAGAAGGTGAGTATAAGCTCATATTTGTATTGAAAAATAATCATATTCAAAGAATTAAAGAAATTAATAATTGAGAGATTTAGGGTTTATAGCAGCTAAATTTAAGTAATTATTACTAACACATCTAGAATCATGGATTAGGAAGAGAACAGTGAAGTAGTTTCAATATAATTTGCAAAAGATACACCATAGCCATAACAGGAGATGAGAGTGTGAAGGAACTATTGGCATAGGTCCATTTACTATCTTAGGAGTGACATTGGATAGGAGGCTTTTAGAATAATATCTAAAACAGAGGAACTTGCTTGGCACTGGTGGCTCACACCTGTGATCCTAGCTACCCTGCAGGCTGACATCTGAGTATTATGATTCAAAGCATGTCCAGACAGAAAAAGCCAGAAGTGGTACATGGCTCAAGTGGTAGAGCACTAGCATTGAGCTCCGGGACACTGCCTAGGCCATGAGTTCAAGCTTCAGGATCAGAAATGCAACAACAACAAAACAATAGTGATAAAAAGAAATAAAGGAAGGACTTAAAAATATGTGATGGAATGAGGCTGATGTGTAACTGTTTACAGAACCTACAAGGAGACAAAATTTGGAGCAAAATGATATCTATTCATGACTAATCAAGGATGCAAAGCAAATGCCAAATTCCTCTTCTCAAAAACTTGCAAATGTGGGCTGGGTTGGTGGCTCAGTATTAGAATGCTTGCCTGGCATGCATGAGGCCTTGGGTTCTATTTCTCAGCACCACATAAGCTGAAAAAGCCAGAAGTGGAGCTATGGCTCAAGTGGTACAGCACTAACCTTGAGCTGAAGAGGTGAGGGACAGCGCTCAGGCCCAGAGTTCAGGCCCCATGAATGGCCATAAAAACAAAACAAAACAAAACAAAAAAACTAAACTAAACTTCCAAACATATCTTTTCTCATAATTGAGGAGAGGCTTCTTTTACAGGAATTCTTATATAGCTCAAGGTGATCAGAACTTCAGTAGAATTTTCCTGTTGAGATGTAATGTGCCTAACTGTACTGAAGCTAATCATGGCTAGGAAAGTATGGACTGATACGTTTGTTGTATTTTTCCTCATAAATATATAATATTCTCAGGTATTATATGAAATATATTTCGTAATAAACAATATATTATACATTATATAGAATATATTAAATATACTATAATATAACATATATATTAACAGACTTCCTAATTTTAGAGTTAGGAACAAGCAACATATTAAAAGAAAAATGCTTGAATCTCTGAGTAATTTCTCTACCACAGGACAATTCCAAGTTTCATTCTTATTACCCAAAGAGCAACCTAGGAAAGCGATGCCCATGGAGGTGGTTCCCTGGATTTTGGAAACTGTTATTGCATATATATATATATATATATATATATATATATATATATATATATATATATATATATATATATATATATATATATGAAATATTGTTTTGTACTAGTGAATTTATCTAAAACTATAATAACAGATAAATAAGTGAACACCTATGTGCACACACACTCAATCACTTTCAAATATAAGAATTTCTTTTCTATGCTGCCTATTCACCTACAGAGAGAGTACATGAGTTGCCATTGAATTGTCCTGGAAGTTCTTTATCTGGCTACTCTAGCTTCACATCCTTTGTTCTGTAAGTAGCCAGATGTTATGTGTTCAACATACTTATTACAGGCAAAAGTATCCACCCTGACACACAGAGAAACTTGGATTTCAGAAATGCCACAAATAAGTGGGAGGTACACAGTACTTTTCAAAATTGAATAGATTACATATTTATTAGAAAGCTCGTAAGAAAAAATATTCAATGTAGGATGAAACACTTCAGAAACTACAGTTTAAATTACGTATATCCGGGTGGAGGTAGCTCATGCCTGTAATATTTGCTAATCTGGAGGCTGGAATATGAGGATCACAGTTCAAAGCCAGGTTGAGAAAAGTCCCCGCGGGACACTTATCACCAATTAATCACTGAAAACTAAAATTGATTCCGTGCCTTGAAGTTGTAGAGAGCTAACCTTGAGCAAAAGTCATCAGAAGCAGTGCCCAGGCTCTGAGTTCAAATTCTGTAATAGATAAGAAATAAAATAAAAAATAAATTACATATAATTTTTTACCAACTCTGTAAAAGGAAAATAGGATATGATACATGGCAACATAAGACTTCAAGTTACAAAGTTCCAGGGCATTTCCTCACTATTGACAACTAGGAGTAATCCATATCAAAAAAAAAAAGATGAACGATTTATACCAAATTTCAAAATATGTTATACAAAGTAAATGCAATAAACATGCATTCCACAGTCTAGTAATATCATATTGTGTAAAGAATCTGATTAACTGATTCATGAAAACCAATACTATGCAGTTAAAACATCCAATATCTCAGGTGTCAACTTAGCACAATACTTTCAATCTATGATGTCTGTTTTGTATATTATCCACCCCTATCCATCCCACAATGGCAGAAAGCTCTTCCTGAGAAAGTCCAGAGACCTGTCTACTGTGAGTGCTCAATGTAGACCTGTTCCTATTCTCTATTATTTGGGCATGTATTGGATTGAATATCTGATAACTTGGAAAAGGCACAATTTGGGACTGGCTTCCAGTAATGATATTTTAGTTCTCAGAAAAAAAGGAAATTGAAGACAGAGGGAAAATTTACCAGATCCCTGAAAGATTTCTATCATTGTGCTAAAACTGTACCCTTCTACTGACACTTGAACAAACGTCAGTAATTGTCACACCAACCACATGTCCAAAAAATAACTTTCCAAATATTGACTTGTTTTTACTATGATAAATCAAGACACAATATTGTGGCCGTGTTTTACTTAAACTATTAGCTATGTTTGGTCCAAGGGATAATTGCCCTTACCAATTTCTTAAATTTTAGGTCATCACACACTCACTTCGTAGCCCTTAAACATTAAAAATACCTATCCATATAAGTCTGCATTACATACTTATTACTGTTTTTCTTCATTTGTCATGTTTTACATATTTGTGTATCCCAGGGCTTAGTTCTGTAATGTTCATTCTCATGGTTGTTATCACTGAATACATGTAATTATTTCTGTTTTTTTCTCTGCAGCTCTGTTTTTTTCTTTAATTCAAGTCCTTAATAGCATCCTGTTTACTGACAACTAGCTACTGATTTTAACAAACTAAAAAGATCCCAAAGTGAGCTTTGATATTTATATACATACCTATTCCGCGTTACTATTTAATTAAGTGATAACCCTTCTAGTTGTCTTGTCAAAATAGCTGGCAGTCATTTCAAACTTACATACTTTTCACACCTCATATTTAATCTATGACCAGGTTTCAACAAATTAACTCACAGAATATTTTAGGAACCATACATACATAAAATATGTGTGCTAGTATTATGAGTTAAATTCAGAGCCCAGGTTCTTTTACTTTTCCTTTTTGCTCAGGCTGGCAGGCTTCCATGTGAATCACAGCTCAACTTTTAGCTTTTTTGGTTCTTAGTTGAAGATAAGTGTGTCGTGGTCCATTTAACTAGTCTAGCTTGAAACTATGATCCTCTGTTTTCAGCCTTCTAAATAGCTAGATTTAAAGGCATGCACCACTAAAATCACCCCTATTATATTTGAATGAAAAATAAATTTAAAGTATTAACATTTCATGGGACCTATGTTTCTTTGGGCTTGGGTTACTTCACTTAATATAATTTTTCCAAGTCTTTCCATTTCCTAACAAATGAGGCAATGTCATTCTTTCTGATGGAGGCATAGAATTTCATTGTGTATATATACCACATTTTCTTGATCCATTCATCTACTGAGGGACATCCCATGGTTTCCCTTATTTGCAATATTTAGTATATGTAGAAGTCAAGCAGAAAAGATCAGATAAAAAGTGATGTTAGGAAAATAAACCCTAAGATATGTATTCAAATGTTTATTTTTTCTTTCATGCATTTGTTTCTAACGCATTGATAAGATTATTTCTTTGTTGCTTTGTATGTCCCTCCCCCACAGTATAACCCCTGCTTTCACTGTATTTGATGTAGGTATAATTTGTGGAGGGGAAGGGGAAAAACAAATCTTTTAAATAAGAATAAATGTGGACCCGTTGCAACAATGAGAAGTACAAGTTGTCATATCAAAAACGAATTTACATCTTTTATGGGGGGGAGGATTAGGTGGAGGGGGTGGGGGGAGGCTTGGAAGGGATGGGAAGGGGAAACAAAGGAGGAGGCTACAATGCTTCATAAGAAATGTACTCATCATCTTGCCCATCTAATTGTAACCCCTCTGTACGGTATTTTCACAATAAAAAAGAACGAATATTTCTAACATTTTCAAATCAGTATGTTTTCATTTACACTAAAACACATTGCCTTAAATGCTTTTTATTATTCCAGCTCTCTTACCAAGAAAGGAAAGGAAAAATTCACAACCAAAGAAGCTCTGAATGTACAAATGCTCAAGCCTGCAAGCCACAATTTCTTTGCTGGGAAATAACAAAGGATGATATTGTCTAAGGCAAAGCAGGAGAAAATGTTCTTCACTGAAGTTACTGGAAGTTGATGAAGATAAGGAGGAGCAACTTTATTCAGAAAGTATAACAGTGATTGCGGTTGTAGGATGATTCTAGTGGATAAGTGTAGCCAATCTTAGAGGATGTTTATAGTGATGAGGAGAATATTTGAAGGTGCATATGTGATTACAAAGGTGAGCTTTCTTGAAGATATATGTTTGTAGCATAGTTTGTATACTGTTGAAAAAGAGGCAAGATAGGGATGTTGACATTCCTTGTATCTTTCACAGTATTAAATTAAAACCAGTTTTATACAAATATTATTCATAGTAATTATAGAATATCACTAATTATGCAAATACTACAAATATATCCTTTATATGTTATGTAATATAACAATACATATATTATGCACACATAACTTAATTTTTCTACTTGTCTGTTCAGGAATTAAACTAGGAATATCTTTGAAAATTTATAGCAAAGTATGGTCCTTAGAATTTTATGTAACATATAGTTTTATCTAATAATTAGTTATTTGTCCTGAATTGGTTTAGAAATAAAATGTTGTAATATAATTGAACATTCAAAAATAATTATGTAAGAACATGCCATGGATGGAATTAAAAATATAACATGACTCATTTCTGTAATCCCACCTACTTAGGGGCCAAGATCTGAGGATAGATATATGAAGCCACTCTGAGTGAAATGGCTCAGAGACAACATCCAGAGCATCGTTCAAACCTCAGTACTGGCACAAAAATAAATTATGTGACTAAAACATACAAATACATGTATTTAAATAAAGATGTCATTCCTTGTATCCTTCACAGTATAATACTAAAACCAGTTTATACATGTATTATTTATAGTAGTTATAAAATATCAGTAATTATTCATATATTATATATATATCATTCTTATGTTATGTAATATATTGCATATATTATGCACACCAATTTTATACTGATAACACTAATATCCATTAAATTGATATATGTTTTAGAATAGGTAATAAATTTTCTTTGGTACAACAAGGAAGAAACTAGTCACAAAAATTATTCATTTTGTATTATATATCCATGGCAAACTATTCCTTGTGTATTCAAGGTACTTAATGATAAAAGCCTGTGTTCATCATCAGTACAGCTGTCTTTGACATGCATTTGTTCTCCTTAAGCAATTACTCCTGGGATAATAAACAGTGGAAACTGAATGATGTTCATTCAGTTATTTCATTTGGAATAAAAATCACTTACAATGTCATTACCCAGACCCTTTCATTTAAAATACTTATATTCTGTAGCAATGTTATTGCCATTATAACCATAATTAGGAAGAAAATGTGAGATCATCTACTCAATAGCTCTTGAAAGGTCAGAATATTCTCAGATATGCCTGGTAAAAACCTGGATTTGAATTATGGGTCTACATCTGGTCAGTCTTAGGTACTTGGGAAATTTGTTTGGCCTTGTTGCCTACTTCTGCTTTTAATAAAATACTTAGGGCTGGGAAAGTGCCTCAGGGGTAGAGTGCTTGCCTTGCATGCATGAGGCTGTGGGTTCGATTCCTCAGCACCACATAAACAGAAAAAGCCGGAAGTGGTAATATAGCTCAAGAGGTAGAGTGCTAGCATTAAGCTGAAGAGCTGAGGGACAGCACCCAGAGTTTAGGTCCCATGACTGACTAAAAGATAATAATAAAAAAATAAAAAATAATTAATTTCCTAACTTGAAGAACTGTCATAAGCATAAAATTAGACTAATGCAGGTGCAGTGCTTGGAATGGTGTCTGCACATTTTGTACTAGGTCCCAGAGAAGTGAACTTCCATCAACATGGTCCACAGCATCCTTCCTGAAGGCCTTAAGAAATATATACCCAATTGATATTATCTGTGAAAATTTGTCTTTATTAAAAAAAGTCTTGTCTTCATATGAAACAAAGAAATAATGTTAGGGCTGTCCTGTGGCTTTTACTCTGAAGTAGTTTTGCCTAAATTTCATTCTTACTCTATTAGTGGTAGCAGTAGCATTCTTTAGTACTACCCTTCATATTTCTAGTTGTGTGTTCCATTTGGAATACTATTGTAACTTAGTTTATAATCTTTTTTATCAGAATAAATAAACTAAAACTGCTGATGTTTTCAACAAAGAGAAAATATTAGGTGTGCATTATATTTTATGTTCTTAATAGTTTCCTGAAATTATTCTTTTTTTTTTTTTTTAATTTTATTTTATTTTATTTGAGAACATACTGTACAGAGGGGTTACAATTACATGGTCAGGATAATGCATACATTTCTTACCAAGCATTGCAGGCTCCTCCTTTGTTTACCCTTCACCTCCCTTCCCAGCCTCCCCCCTCCCCCCCAACCAATCATACCCCCCCTCCCCCCCCCTCCGACATTGTAAAGCTGGTTTTGACATGACATTTTGTACTTCTCATTGTTGCAACAGGTCCACCTGAATCCTTAAACGACTTGTTTGTCCCCATCTCCTCCACATGTTATACTGACATCAAATATAGTGAAAGCAGGGGTTACACTGTGGGGGAGGGACATACAAAGCAACCAAGAAATAATCTTATAAATGCTTTAGAAACACATGCATGAAAGAAACAAAAACATTAAAATACATATTTGAGGGTTCGTTTTCCTAACATCACCTTCTCTGACTTTTTCCGCTTGACTCATACCTATACTAGATATTGCAAATAAGGGAAACCATGGGACCTATGTTTCTTTGGGCCTGGCTTACTTCACTTAATATAATTTTTTCCAAGCCTTTCCATTTCCTAACAAATGGGGCAATGTCATTCTTTCTGATGGAGGCATAGAATTCCATTGTGTATATATACCACATTTTCTTGATCCATTCATCTATTGAGGGCCGAAATTTTCTGAATAGAGACCCGGAAACACAACAAATCAAAGAAAGGTTGGACAAATGGGATTGTATAAGGTTGCAGAGCTTCTGCAGGGCAAATGACATAGCTAGCAAGATCAATAGAAAGCCCACGGACTGGGAGAAGATCTTTACTAGCCATACAACGGATAAGGGTCTCATATCTAAAATATACTTGGAACTCAAAAAATTAAACCACCCAACAACAAATCCTCAAAGAAACAACTGCCCAATAAGTAAGTGGGCGAAAGACTTAAAGAGAAGCTTCTCTGAAGAAGAAAGAAGGATGGCCAATAGACCCATGGAGAAATGTTCAACATCCCTAGCCATAAAAGAAATGCAAATCAAAACAACATTGAGATATCACCTCACTCCAGTTAGAACAGCAAAAATCAAGAACTCTAACAACAACAGATGCTGGAGGGGATGTGGACAGAAAGGAACCTTACTTCATTGTTGGTGGGAATGTAAACTTGTTCAACCACTTTGGAAAGCAGTATGGAGGTTCCTCAAAAGACTCCACATAGAGCTCCCCTATGACCCAGCAATCCCACTTTTGGGCATTTACCCTAATGTTTACAAAAAAGACCACACTAAAGCTACCAGCACAACTATGTTTATTGCAGCATTATTTACCATAGCTAAGATATGGAACCAACCCAGATGCCCCTCAATAGATGAATGGATCATGAAATTATTCTTTTTGGATTATATATCCCTACCAATCTACTTTTTATGATTTCTTATATGATTTATATAGATTTCTTATATGATTCTTACATGATTTCTTAGATATCCATAAATAAAACAGCTCAGAACATGAAAAAAGTAGGTAAGAAGTCATAAAAAATAGTATTATGGTGGTCTTAATGGCTACGTGTAAAGCACATATAACAAAACTGTTGGGAGATTCATTTTCTTTTTGCTATTATCTCCCCTTCTTTGTAGCCAGGTTCTCACTATGAAGTGCCAAGTGGTCTGGACACATTTCAAGCCTTGTCTCAGTGACAGAAGTGATGGGATTAGGGACATGTTCTCTCATGACTGGCTTTTGGGAAGCTCACAATAAAGCAATACCAATACACATAAATAAACTTTTGTGAGTGATGTGTATTCACTTCCTCAACTGCCAAAATTAAATTCATATATCAAAACATCAAATTACTTACATTATAATATATGCGGTTCAACTGGAATCACTAACACCTCCGTAAATCAAATGCAAACTAAAAGCTCTACTTCAAAAACCAACTTCAAAGGCAGTGTTGGAAATACAAGAAGATAAACAATAAATCTAAAGTAGTGAGATCTTTAACCCTGGCAATGAGCAATGATAGCTGAAATTTTAACCAGGCTTGAAAAGTTCGGGTGACTACTAACTATGTGATTAGAGTTGCAGATTTGACCTTGGGATCAAGATTGGAGGTAAAATTCAAAGGCAGCTAAGGTTGCTGCAATATTGTAGCTCGATACAGTGTGACCCTCCCTGATAATGGTAAAGCATAGAGTAGAAGCTAAGTCAGTAAAATGTATAGGAAGGATTCTCCACTGAGAATAATTGCAGGGGGTGATCATCACTCTTGCTTTGAAAATGTACAGCCCATCATTCTACTTTAAGCTCTAGCGTAATTCTGATATAAAGAAAATTATGACACAACAATGTGCCATTAGTGCTGAGCAGTGTGGGTGTATATTACGCTAACATATGTAAAATCCTTAGAGGTATGGAATGGCCTGACCCTCACACTTCGTTCTATGTGTTGAGTTTCATGGAGAAATGTTCATAATTAGGCAATTCACACTCATCTAAATCTGATTCAGTCAACTGAAATAAGACATTAAGGTCATTACTCCAGTGACGTGGTTTTGTAACCTATGAAAAAATTAACATTATTTCACAATGTATATATTTTTCTGAAAATTTATGCAATATCAAGTACAAAATATACAAAAAGACAATTATCTATCTCTTTATATTATTAAAAATAAAGATACTTCTGAATTGTACTTTCTTGCTAGAAAATCACAGGATGACTGCTGATGTTTGCTATCTCTTGAGGTGCTCCTATACACTTCTGAATCTTGTTCAAGGAGGTGTTTTTCCATAGTTTGTTTTGAGGTGTTCAGAATATCAATACTGTAACTAACAATAACCATGGAACAGCAAAGATGATGGGATACCTGGCCAAAAATCTGAGAAATCACAGGAAGTGATAGGAAAGAAGACACCAGAGGACCCACAGCCTCATTGCCAGCTTCTGCATCCCAAAATCCTGCTTAACATGCTTTATATTCATTCTACTACAGGGGTGGGAGGTGGTCAGTGCCTACAGGTATGTTCACAAACTAAGGCATCAATCTAGCTTGTGGTTACAACTATTAACATGAGGTATTGTTTGTATACATAATGATAAATCCCTTTTTGTTAGAGAGCCGAAGGGAGCCATAGTCATTACAACCATAGCAGACATCCATCTTGTCTCCAAAGTCTTAATCTTTTAGTGTCCCACAGCTCTAACTTAAATACTCTTGAGGTAATAACTCATACCTTTGTCTTCCCTTGACTGTTTGACCTTCCCAGAGCACAGTTCTCAGCTTTTTGATGGCTGTTTGAGATGGCTTCCCAATCTATCCTTTCCAGGTCTAACAGTTTGACTGTAGATTCCGTCACAAGTACTGTTACAGTCAATAGTCAGGAACCTGAAACATGAGAATTAGGAGTTGAAGAAAGCCTGGTCTAAACTGCAGAATCTTGTCTCCAAAGAAAAGAAATTCTATAAATATTAATCTACTATGAAACATACAATACATTAAATTTATATAATGGAACAAATAGATCATTGTTAATGGAAATAAAATTTTGGCAGAAGTTTTAAACACATACATATGTATATATATTTAAACTTGGAGAAGTAAAATTTCAAGTGGTATTATATGCAATTTTCAGTCTACCTGCCACCTACCTATTTACCGACACGCTTATTTCTGGTTAGTCTTCACAAAACACTGTTTTCTTACATAAGTAACAAAAATTCCAAAACAAAAAGTACAAAAAGTGCAGTATCATAATACAAGTGTAGTTTAATCCCTACCAAAATTATTTGGAGAAAACATGCATTAAGTTAATGGCATTGAGTACTGCTCAAGAAGGAGAGTCTAGAAGAATGTGTATATTTTGTAAATTGTGTGTGTGTTTGTGTGTGTGTGTGTGTGTGAGTGTGTGTGAGTGTTCCATAAGTAAATTATGGAGTCAGAAGTAGACATATTATTCTTGCTTAGTCTTTTTGCTCAAAACTGACACTCTATTACTTGAGCAACATCTCCACTTCTGGATTTTTTTTTTTTTTTGCCGGTTGTGGACCTGAACTCTGGGCCTAGGCGCTGTCCCTCAGCTCTTCAGCTCAAGGCGAGCGTTTGACCGCTTGAGCCCACAACACCACTTCCGGCTTTTTCTGTTTATGTGGTGCTGAGGAATCGAACCCAGGGCTTCATGCATGCAAGGCAAGCACTCTACTACTGAGCCACCTTCCCAGCCCTGGATTTTGGTTTCTTAATGAGAGAAATATCTCACAATTTTCTGCATGGGCTGTTTTAAACCAGGATCCTCAGTTTTTGACCTCTAAAGTAGCTAGGTTTTAAAACATGAGCCACTGGTAGACAGAACTACGATAACTTTTTGCATGTTTGAATACATTTTAAAGTAAGACATATATGTTACTTGTGAGAATGACGAAATAGTAATTAATGTTTAACAGAATTTAAAGCATACAAAACTGAGAATGGCAAGTAGTTGAGAATTGTATGGAATAAATCAAAATTATCTGTGACAGTTTTCATCAGGTGCACAGTAATGATTGCATTGTTGGACCCTAAGGCCATCAGATAGCTGAGCTCCAGCTGGCTGCTATGCTCATTAGGCCAGCTAGTGCTTTTCACAAAAATGTGATGTTGTTGGATGGCAAGGATCATTTTCAAGATCACAACCTGAAATATTTCTATTGATCTAGAAGGGGCAACATACCAGGACAAGAAATGTGATTAACAGCAAAAACCATCCAATCCAAGGAAGACAGAATAACTCTTTCTATATCTGAAAAGAGTATCACAAAGAATCGTGGGCTGAATATGATGGTCAATGTCTGTAATCTCTGAATTTGGGAGGCTGATTTAGGAGTAGGTTTGGGACCAGTCTTAATTTTAGGCCAACAGAAGGACACATAGTAAAATGCTATCTTAAAACAGCAACAACAAAAGACTCAAGGACTGGGAATGTAGTAGAGTGCTAGGGTAGCATGCATGAAGCACTTGATTTGATTCCTCAGTATGACATAAGCAGAAAAACTGGAAGTGGTGCTATGGCTCAATTGGTAATGTGCTAGCCTTGAGCAAAAGACACTCAGAGAGAGTGCCTAGGCCCTGATTTCAAGCACCAGGGCTAAAGAATTCTTTATACTCAATAGAAAATTGTGCTGTTTTACATTCATAATAAACTTTGTTAGGAAAAAGTAAAATAAATTAATGAAATATTATCGGGCATTGGACAGGACATAGTGAGATCTGAAAATGATTGCTGCTGATGGTTCCTTGATACAACTTACGTTACAGATACACTTGCCATATTGGGAATTTTTAAGGATACAATCGTGGGTTTTTTTCTTTTTCAAAATAATTGTACTGCCAGGTGCTAGTGGCTCACACCTGTAATCCTAGCTACTAAGGAGGCTGAGATTGAAGGTCTCTTTTCAAAGCTAGCACTTGTAGGAAAGTCTGTGAGACCCTTATCTCCAACTTAAAGTTCAGAAAATGTGAACTGGCACTTTTGCAAGCCTTGAGCTGGAGAACTGAGGGACAATGCCCAGGCCTAGCATTCAAGTCCCACAACCGACAAAAAAATACTAGTAATAATAGTAATTATATATAATTACTATTAAGGTGTTATATATAAGGGCTACCAACTCATAATTTTTTTCTTTGCTAAAAGAAACACATATCTATATACATTACCAACAGTCAGGATTTGGCCATCTACTTTCCTGCTGATCTCTGGGTGTAGAGGCAATGTGTAATACAAAACAATACAAACCAGTTCTGACTATAAATAATTTTTCTCTACACATCTTAAAAATCAATGCTGACAACATGAAATAAAAAATCCCTAAGTTTAAAACATTCTTCTAAACAAGTTAGAGAAATCCTGATAAGAATAATTTCAGAGAGATTGAACTCAGGGCCTGGGTTCTGTCTCTGAGGTTTATTACTCAAGGCTAGTGCTGCCACTTTGAGCCACAGTGCCACTTCCAGTGTTCTTGTGGTTAATTGAACAGAAACGACTCACCAGCTTTCCTCTCCAAATTGGCTTTGAACTAGGATCTAGAGATCTCAGCCCTCTGTGTAGCTAGGAATATAGACATGAGTTCCTGGTGCCTGGTTAGAATAATAGCTTACCTGAGACAGAGGCCAGTTAATATTAAATGTCAATCATGTTTAACTTTGTAAAATAAAGTTAACTGAAATTCCTTCCACTAGAAATAAGGAATCAAATGTATAGGTGGGTTACAAAGTTCTTACCAGAAGCTACATATTTTCCTTTTTTTTTTCTTCCAAAATTGTGTGGTTTCCAGAATCATACCTTATCTTTCCTTGCGATTTCTTTAGTTTATTTCATACATGCCCACAGCTTCTTCAACTATCATTTATTTATGTGAAGAGTTTTCAAATATCTATTTTCAGTACAAACTCCTTGTATGCATCATTCATATACTCAACTGTCATAAAAACTTGAGAAACAGTATTCATCTCTTTTCATTACTGGATATTATTAATGAGTAAGTAAAATTTAGGAAAATAAAGAATAACATCAATGAATATAACATGATTTTAATAGTACTGTTAAACATAAATATAATGTTGCTATTTTCTGAGCAATTTAATAAAAACCTCAAAGAAAGAAATAAACTTATTTGAGTGCTGATATTGTGGTTTAAACTCTGATATTGTGGTTAAACCTTACCTTCTCACTTAAGCTTTTTCCCTAACTGGTGGTGCTCTATACTTGAACCACAACTCCCTTCCAAATTTATGTGGGGGGATTATATAAAGATAAGAAGCTTGTGGAATAAAAATCATTTGTGTCCCTATCTTGGGGTTCATTTCACTTAACAGCATCTTATATGATTATATGGTACCCTGTATTAGTTACTTCAAGTAAGGGAAACCATGGGACCTATGGATATTTGGGCCTGGCTTATTTCACTTACTATATTTTTTTCACATCTTTCCAATTCCTAACAAATGGGATGATGTCATTCTTTCTGATGCAGGAATAGAATTCATATATATATATATATATATATATATATATGTATATATATATATATGTATGTATATATCTGTATGTATACATACATACATATATGTGTATGTATATATCTGTATGTATATACATACACATATATGTATGTATGTATATACATACAGATATATACATATACATATATATGTGTACATATATATGTATATGCATATATATACAAGAAAGTGTGGCACATATATATGTATATATATATATACACATAGGTATATATGTATATATTCCATACATATGTATATAAGTATATATCCATTCATCTACTGAGGTGCGTCTGAGTCTGTTTGATATCTTAGCTGTTGTAAATAATGCTGCAATATACATAGTTGTGCTGGTAGCTTAGTATGTTCTTGTTTTTGATAATTTGGTAAATGCCCAAAAGTGGGATTGCTGGGTGAGCTCTAAGTGGAGTCTTGGAAAAAATTATATTAACTGAAATAAGTCAGACCCAAAAAATCATAGGTCCTATAGTTTCCCTTATTTGCAATAAGTGGTATATATCTGGGACAAGAATAAAAGTTCAAAAAGTATGTACATATGACCAGATAAGATATTCTTAAGCAAATTGAACTACAAGATAGGGATTTATTATATAACATCTGATTTTTTTGTTTCTTTGTATGTTCCTCCACCATGGTATAACCCCTGTTTTCTCTGTATTCAGTGTCAGTGCCCTGTATCTTGTATACACAATTCTCTAGCTTTGGGAGGGGAAGGGAAAAAACAAATTGTTTAAATAGGGATACAGGCTGACCCATTGTAGCAATGAGATACACAATACACTATGTTGAAAAAGGAACTTTGCAATTTAGGCAGGGAAGAGGGGAAGGTGGGAGTGGAGGAGTAATTGTGCAGGTGGGGAGGAAGGAAGGGTAGGGGAAAACAGAGGAGGCAGCAAGGCTTAATAGAAAATTACTCATTACCTTGCTCATGCAACTATAACCCCTCTATACTTTATTTTTCAATAAAAACCTCCTTTAAAAAAATGTGTCATGTACATCTAGTAAAGTACCTACATCTGTAAACCCAGCTGATCAGGAAGCAGAAATGAGGCCAGGCCAGAGAAAAAACTGCCAAGACATCCATCTCAACAAATGAGCTGGCCATAGTGGTTCACATCTGCAATCCTAGCTAATTGTGTGGGAGACATAAGAAGCAATCTAAGATCATTCAGTCAATCTAAGATCAGACCCGGGCAAAAAGTTCAAAACTTCAAGTAAATAAAATGGACTAGAAGTATGGCAAAAGTAATTGAGCTGCTTGTTGCTATAAAAATAAAGTCCTATCTAGCAAGCAGAGAACACCTGAATAGAACCCTAGTAATACTCCTCTCTTTCACCAAAAAGCCTAAATAACTTTTTCTCATTTGAACATCTAATTTGAAGGCCACTGAAAGATTAGAGATGGTGATATTCTCTTTAAAATTATGTATTCAAAGGAGACAAAGTTATTTAGGCTTTGAAAGAATTGACTAAGAAATAAAATGCATGTGATTTTTGTTAGCTCCATAATTCTCAAAAATATAAAATATATTCAAGTATTTAATATATACCCATATGTGTACAAATATCCATGTATGTATGTATATACATGTATGTACATATATGTATATATACATACACGTGGTTCATCTCTTTTCTGTGTAGCAAATGGTACAAATGAAACTGTGCAATCACTACTCAAAGGCATGAATAAACAAAGAGAATGAGCATAGAACTCATATTTAGGAATCTATGGCTAGCCGATAACACTGACAATCTTTTACATCAGTTTGCATGTGTCACTTACTGCAGTACAGGGACAGTACAACAACAATGTGATACCAGGCAGAAGAAAGGAGAAATGAGAGATACAAATAGTACAATACTCTTTCTGAAGGGTAAGTAGGATTTCCTGTGTGTGTGTGTGTGTGTGTGTGTGTGTGTGTGTGTGTGTGTGTGTGTGTGTGTGTTTGTGTGTGTGTGTGTGTATTACTTTTTCTTGAATCATTTCTCTCTTGAGGGGTATCTGGGCTGATTCAGTAAGCATGGTTGTGCTGAAATATGTACTATTTCCTGGTTTGTAATCTTTCAGGTAAATGCCTAGGAGTAGAGTTGCTGGATCATATGTAAGTGGCTAGTCAAAACAGGGGTTAAGGGGGAAAAGGTACAAGAATGACCAGGAGAAAATGGGGGAAGTGCACAGAGTAATCCAGTAAATATCCTACAAAATTAAGAAGAGTGAAGGAAGAGGTGCATAGAGGAAGGATGTGAATGTTGAAAGGGTTGGCATTGATCAAGGTATATTGTATGCAGAAACTGCCTTGTTTACTAACTTCTTTGCTACTTAAAATAATAATTAAAAAATCATGTCCCTAAAATATTATGCAATTAGAAGCCAACCATAAGAATCTGTTCAGATCACCTCTAGGGTCTATAAATCTGTTTTGGTTAGGATAATTTTTAGAACAACACTAATGATACATATCATCTGAAGAAAATTTAATGATTTCCAGCTATTTAAGATAATCATTTTTGGAGATATGGCTCAAATGGCAACTTGTTACCTAATGAGCATTGCTTTCAGATATTGAATTCAATGTTGATCTTGAACAAAAGTAAAACAATCAATAAAAGTCAGGCACTTTCCATGGCACTTGTAGCTCATGAGTTTAATTCTACCTTTAATCATAAGGCAGAGATCTGGGAATCTCAGTTCAATGTCAGCTTGGATAGGAAAATTGGTGAGACTCTCATCTCCAATTCACTGTCAAAGAAAGATGGAAGTGGAATCATGGCTCAAGTGGTAGAATGCTAGCCTACAGCATAATGCTCAGGGATAGAACCCAAGCCTTGATTTCTAGCCTTAGAAAAGTGCATATAAATACACAAAGGAAGTAAGTCACTCAAGTTCTCAACCTTCCATTTCAATAATCCTAACTCTAATCTTGGTCAGAACCGTGAGAGTAACCTTGATGATAATAGTAACCTAATCCTAAAATTAATGGAAAATATATCCCAATAGATACTCATGGTCTTTGAAATGATTTATTTGCACTTTGCACAAAATCCTACAGATTCCCTGAATTGGACTCTGAAATCGTTCCCTATTATGAATATTAACCTCAAATCTTCAAATCATGAAAACTATCATAGTTTCCACTGATCTTAACTTTTACTGAACTCCTATATCTCTAAAAAGAAGTTGCAGGTTTACTTAAATTATACTCTACTTTCTAACCCTAACTATATATCTAAACCTACTAGAAACCTAACTCTAAATTTAACCTTATTGAACCCTGAACAGGAAAATTAGGAAAACTCTGTAGTTTTTGTTAAATTTCACACTTATGTTACTTGAAAATGTTAGCAGAAAACTCTCAGTTTTACCTTAAAGCTTACCCTTCCCTAACCCTAAGTCTAACCTGAACTAGAACAGTAACCCTACCATAGTACTAATAGCCTTTGGATTCTAAAAGCCATACAAATACATTAGATTTATTCATCCTAACTTTGATTCAACTAATCTCTCTAAAAATAGTTTGTAGTTTTTCTCATTATCTTGCCATTTTTGTAACCCTAACCTTAACTGGAATATTGAGGCTAACCCTCACACTAACCATATCCTAATCTTAATATAATTAGCAGGTTCATATTTCACATTCATCCTAATTCTAACATGACTTGTTATTCAAAGATAGTTTCAGTTTTACACTAAATTATCATTGCCCTAATGCTAACACTAACCACAGCTGCAACTGAAACCTAACTTTCACCCTAATGATAGTCCAATTCTAATGTTTAAGAAAAATAGTCTAGTTTTAATCAGTTTGCACTATGGAAATGAGTTTCAGATTGCCCTGATTCCCACAAATTTTCTGACTCTTCCTCTGAAGTTATCTTGTTCCCTAACATGAACCATTATAAAATAACTTGCCCTCAAATTCTATTATCAGGAAAAATACTGTAGTATCCATTGATCCTACATTTTCCTGAACCCCTGTAGCCTAAAACATTTTCGGATTTACTTACCATCTAGTCCATTACTTAACGCTCTTAACCTAAACTGGATGGAAAAGTCTCATTTATTCATTAAAAAATGATCACTAAGAAATAAATATAATGAAAATACTTTAGTTGCATCTCAATCTACTTAAAATAGATTTGTTACTATTATCATCAAGGTTACTACAGTCTCAATTTGGTACCAAAATATTAGTGTTCAGGAATATCACTCATTTTTAGAAAATGACTAGTCAAACAAAGCTTATATTATATTTGAAATTTAAAAAAAGGAAAAGGATACCCAGATTAATGACCTTACTCAGACATTCAGAGATTAGAAAAATGTAGAAATATCCTCATTTATGTAGGTCAAACATGGAAGAGAGGATATGGCAAGCCCAAAGCCACATACCAATGGCAGAGATATTTAACAAAATCCTATGAAGTAGAAATGAGTCTTAAAAGGGAGATTTGGGCATAAAGGGAGTAGGGCAGAAGAATGGAGATGGAAATGGTGGACTAATACAGTCGTATAACTCAATATACATAAGTGAGAATATAAGTAGGAAACTTGAAGGGATATGTGGGGTTGGGGTAAAGGAAGAAAGAAAAATGGAAAGGTTGACAATTATCCAGATGCATTGTACATTGAAATGCACATATTCTCTATTCAACACTGACATGATGAAGCAAAACCCCTTTGGACAATTAGCTAAAAATTAATTTTTTTGAAATTTTAATGTTAATGGACCAGATGCATAAAACTTTAGAGATAAATAAGAGGATAGCATTTACATATTGTTGAGGCTTGTGCACCTTTCAATATACAAAAATTAGTGTGACAAGTCTACGCTGAATGTAAATTGTGTTTTTCCAATTCTTCTTGCAAGTTGCTTAAAATATAGAGAACCAATTTCCAATATCCCTACACTTCCAATAAAAAAAAATCGTATAGACCTTTGGGTTTTTCACTTGTTTCTAAATATCTTAATATGATGTATTGGAACTAATTTCATTCCACATTTAAATTTAAATTTTAGATCACTAAATTCTTTTAAAATCCTCTCACTCCATCACAGGTATGGATAGATAACTGATGTGGGCAGAATCAGAACTATTCAGAAGGTTGTAAATAGATGCTTACCTAGTTTTCTCTCTGCTGGAGCATAGAATATAGATTGTCTTAACTGGAAAAAGATTGCCTTCCCAGGTTTTCTGCATATGAACATTCCATCAACATTTGGTTATTAGAGGATTATTCAAGATTAGCTAAATGTTGATTGATAATGACTGAGCTTGACAGAAAGGTGAGGGAAAACAATCTACACTTCAATGAGGTTCTGACTTGTGTTTCACAAAGGGTTATGAGAGCTCTCCATTAGAAATCTAACAGCTGTGCTTCCAAAAAGTCCTTGCGTGGTTAGACTTTCTGATAATGTCTCAATTCAAGTACTTCTCCTCAGAGTTCCATACTATTCAAGATGCTGTATTAGATCCTTTTACATTTTGCCGACAGCTCTTGGTGATGAAATTTGAGCTTTTCAAAATTGCTCTCCCAATTCCATCCACAAAATGCAGACAAAAAGACAAAAAAAATTGAAAAAATTTGTATCTGTTGATAGTGTATATACTTTTATTTTCCATTACAAACATAAAATGTAGTAAAATGTTTCATAGCAATTACTCTGAACTAGGTTGTGGACACACTCTAATGTAAATAATATACTGTGTTCAAGTAAAAAGTTTGAGGATCCAACATTTTAATATGCCTGTGGTCCTAAAACCAATATCTTATTGATATTGACTGATAAATACAACTTCCCATAAGTACAGAAGTTTTCCTTGTATCTTTTTAATATATATTTTTATTGTAAAGACACTGTACACAGGGGTTACAGTTACATAAGGAAGGAAGTGAGTACATTTCTTATTGAGCATTGTTACCCAATCCTTTGTTTTTCCCTTACCATCCCTTCCCTTCACATCACCCAAATCCTCCCTCCAACCCCCCTCTGATAGTATATACTCTGATAGGATATTCTCCTGCTACTTTGGTTGTTGAGAGTCTACAAGAGCAAGCATTCCATGGGGAGCAGGGTGACACCATACGACCTTTACTTACTGAGATTTCCGAATGAATTCCTATCACTTATACTGTATTTTGCAAGTCGAATCTCATGTCTTAAAACGTACAAGTTTTAAGAGATAAGAGGAGTGGTAAAAGAACTCTTAGAGACAAGTACATCTTCAACATATTTGGTTCCAAGAATTCCGTCTAAGGCATATTCAACAACTAGTGAAACTTATGTTGACTGTAACTATGTGTCTTTCTCCATGTGTGCATGTATACATGGGTATATGTATGTGTGTACTTGTGAGTATAGTAACATACATGTGTACATATATAAGGGCACATACATATATGCATATATAAACAAATGTAAATATATAAATATATTTGCATATATATATCAAGTGTTCAGTGATTTAATGTATAGTTCCTAACACATTGTCATTCTCACAAAGTGTACATGATAAACTGCCCTGAGGATCTGTGCTCTATGATGGGTATCCTTTGTACTCACTTCCCCATTATCTTGTTTTTCAGTCTACTTTCCATAGGATAGCTTTGTTTTCATTACATGTAGTTACTCACTGATACTCAAAGGAAAAGTTTGTTTGTAAAAGGAAACATACTTTTAGGTCACAGGTTGAAAGTATATTATCCATCCCAATTATTCCTATGAGATAAAATTTATAATAGTAATAAAATTGAAAAGGAATTCCTAGATCTGTTGTTTTACCATTTAGAATGGCAAATAATAATATCACATCACAGTTGTAACTCTTCAAGAAGGCAAAGGTAACTGATTGTCCATACCATGTTCCCACAAACCAGTGGATCCTGACGGATAATAGTAGACCACCAGAAATTCTAAGCAGCAGACATGAAGCATGAAAGAGAAAGTGAGGAAATTAGATAGAGAGTATAAGAGAGAGAGAAATATCATAATAATGAAAGTGCATAACAGATAAATAAGAGCTGTATGAGAATATTCATATGCCTATCTTTTGACACTACATGTACATTTGAAGGTATTTGTTGCATAATAACCAATCAACATAAAATATAAAGCGTTTCATGGAGGTCGGAGGAAGATGGTAGAGGAGAACCTGGAGGCTAAACAAGCTCTCACATACAAAGCAGTTTTAGTGTTCCAGTGAACAGTACTAGCTTAGATAATCACACCAAGTGTGCCAACACTGTACACAGAGTTTGACTAGAGAGGGAAGATCCAGGCAAGAAGACAGATCTAAGCACTTGCCAGTAGCCACGGTTGTGGCAGCATCTGTGGCACCCATAGCCACCATATCTACAACAGAGTGTCCAGGACAAAGGCGCCATATGCAGTGGGTGAGCGGATTCTACTCAACACCAAGAAGAACTGAAAAGGAGCAGATCACAGACCAGAGATAACCAGGAACAAAGACTCCTGCCTGAGTAGAATCCTGACATCCTCACTCCTTCTCATGGAGCAGAGGAGGGAAGGCTGCCCCTCCCCCTCCCACCAGACATCATCTTTGATACTGAGAAAGGCCAGGCTGAGCAACTAGCTCCAACTCAGGCCTTGGAAGAAAATAAAAGGGTCATTTAGCAGGTCACAGGTATCTGACCTGAGCTTCCAGGCTCAGATCCACCCAGGAGAAAGTCACCTAGCCCAAGCAGAGAGTTCTGCCCCACAGAGGAGTGACTATCTTCACTGGGTTAACAGAACCAGAGGCTGCCCCTACCTACAGCAGCCTAGACAATCAATTGAAATTCAATAAACATAAATCTTGAGAATGGCTCCAGGCTGGGGTCTGGGAGTGTCTCAGGAGCTAGCCCCTCAGGGAAAAGCTACTGTTTGCTGAAACGCCTCAACCCTACCCAGAACGTAGCCTCATCACAGAATCTCCAAATTAGAGGAAACAGCCATCTTTCTCTTTCGTGATACTCAAAGCAGATCTCCCTCCCACTGAACCAGCCTGAAGGAGGATCACAAAATCCTGGATAAAGCGGAGCATTTTATTGACTGCTCAAACAAACTGATGTAAGAAATCAATCAGGCCACAGGAAAACCAAGCACCACAGGCAGACCAGAGACTCCACGAAGAGACTGATTACAGACACAGGGGAGATACAGGATCTTCCCATTCCTCACACACACACACACCCGAAAATTAAACAACTTTTTTTGGTACCATTTTTTTAAATTTTTTAATTGTTTTCTATTAATCATTTTTTTCTTCTTCTCCTAATTTTTATTTTAGGTGTGTGTGTGTGTGTGTGTGTGTGTGTGTGTGTGTGTGTGTGCTTTTTTAAAAAATCGCTATTGACATTTTGGTCCTTTTTAAATTGTTTTTATTTTTTTTGATTCTTTTCATTTGTTTGTCTTTCTTTTTTTTTTTTTTTGCATGACTTAATTGCTGTTTTGCCTCATCCCCAGATAAATACCCTTCATCGATTATTAGAACTTATTCCCCATTGTGTGCATAATTAATCCAGAAATGTATTACTTAATTCACAAACTTTTAGGCTTAACTGTTTAATAGCAGTATTATATCTTTATACCATATAATTTTCAAGTAAATATTTTCAGAATTTTTTAGTTTTTCATGTCTACTTTCTATCATCCCTTCCTGTCATCCTATCCTTTTCTTCCTCAATATCACTTCTTTAAAGTTACATAATTTTTAAATGTTTCACTTTTTAAATTTAAATTTTTGTTTTTCCATTTTTGATTATCTTCTTTTTAATTTCTCTCCTATCATTCTGTCCAATCCCTCTCCCTCTCTGAGATTAGGACTTGGTTAAATTTACTTTAACTTCTCCACATATTTCTAATCCTATTTTTCCCCACATTTCTCCCTAAACATAATAATTTCTGATTTGAAAAATTCATCTTTGCTGTTCTTAGCCCATTAATGCATAGTTTTTTGGTGTTGAATAGATTGTATCTGTTACACTAGCTTCTATCTGCAGCCATTTTGACTATGCAACCACAGGACTTTGGTTGATGCTTGCCTTAAAATAGTGTTTTAGCAAAAAAAAATGGTGTCACTTTCATATCAAGTGTGCAGAACAAGCCGGAAAACATGAGAAAAATGGCAAGTCTGGGTATCTCAACTCCCATTCATGATAATCCAGTGACAGAACAGTTAATGAATAATCCGGAGGAGAGTTCCTGCAAAGCACTACAAATACTACTGGAAAACGTGGTGAATGAAAAGAATGAAAGCTTGCAAAGGACTCAGTTTGAACGTGATAGGGAGAGAGAGAGGAGACAAACCAAACATTAGTACAGGAATTTCGTGACTGTCAGGAAACTACTCAAAGACTGATACAGTAATTGCGTGAACAGGTTGAGAACAGTCAAAGAGAAATAAAGGAATTGCGTGAGCAGGCTGAGAACAGTCAAAGGGAACTACAGGAATTGCATGAACGTGAGGAAGCTAATCAAAGCATAACACAGGAATTGTGACATCAGGATGAGAATAGACAAAGATCGATAGAAGCATTCATGGAATCCATAAACAGACAGCTGAAAGAATTCAGGGCGACCACACAGGGAATGCTGAATGGAGCCCGACAGCAGGAATGGGAGTCCAAGTAATCCATAACCAGTCAACTAAGTGATTTGAGAACACCAAATTAAGGAAGTAAAGAAGTTCATAGAAGATCTAAAACAAGTCTCCAACAAAGAATTTGAAGGCATCAAGGCCGACCAATTAGAAGGAAAAGAAATAAACCAAGTAGAAAGACAACAGTAGGTTAGAGCATGCAGAAGATCGAAACTTGGGGATTGAAGACAGTCTAGGTATTATAGAGAAAGAACATACAATTATCCAAGACAAATTCAAGAAATATGATAGATCTATTCAACATTTGGAATACACAATCAGAAGGCCTACTCTGAGGACAAATGGTGTAGAGGAGCACGTAGAGACAGAAGTTAATTGTCAAGGAAATTTGTTTAACAGGATCCTAGCAGAGAACTTCCCAAACATACAAAAAGATAGGCCTATTCAGATACAAGATGCTTGTAGAACTCCAAATAGACCAGAACAGAACAGCACTTCCCATTGTCACATTATAATCTACACAGGACCAATTCAGATCAAGAATAAGTTCTTAAAAATGTCAAGGAGAAAAGATCAATCATCTATAAAGGAAAACCAATTAGAATCACCTCATATTTTTCAGCATAGATAAGTAAAGCAAGAAGAGCCTGGCAGGCTGTATGCCATGCCCTGAAGACAAACAATTTTCAACCAAAATACTGTACCCAACTTAACTCTCCTTCATAACCGAAGGTCAAATAAAAACCTTCCATAGCAAAGAAAAACTGAAAAATATATCTCTACCAAACCAGCCCTATAAAAAATACTTAAAGATGACCTACACACAGAAACCCAACAAGACCACAATAATGGCTAAGAAACCACACCCAAACTGAGAATCCAAGAACCATAGGAAAAACCAAGTTTCCACAGCCCCCAAGGAGGTGGATAGCATGGCAGGAGCTACCAACACCTCTCAGTCCTACCTCTCAACATTAACAGACTTAAAGCTCCAATTTAGCGAAATAGACTGTCTAGTTGGATTAAAAAGCAAGATAATTCTATCTCCTGCCTTCAGGAGGCACACTTTACCTATAAAAGCAAACACATTTTGTTAATGAAAGGATGGAATAAAATCTACGAAGCAAACGGCTGCCATAAACAGGAAGGAGTTGCAATAATAATATCAGATAAAATATGCCTCGAATTAAAATTAGTGTAAAGAGATAAAGAAGGTCACTACATATGACTTATGGGTTCTCTACTTCAGGAGGATATTACAATTCTAAATATGGAATTGCCAAACAATAGAGCACCAAAATTTATCCAAGAGACACTATTTTCCCTCAGATCTCACATAGATCCAACGACATTAATTGTTGAGGATTTTAACACACCACTATCCCCACTATATAGATCAAATCAGCAAAAAAAAATCAACAGGGAAACCGCAGATTTAAACAACTGCATAGAGCAAATAGATTTAACAGACATCTACTAAATATTTCACCCAGTAGCATCAGAATACTCGTTTTACTCTGCAGTTCATGGAACATTTTCCAAAAGAGATCACATTTTAGGTCACAAAACAAACTTGTCCAAACTCAGAAACATTGAAGTTACACCTTGCATCCTCTCAGACCACAAGGGAATAAAATTAGAACTCAACACCAAAAAAGTCTTGTAACGCATGGAGGCTGGACGACACACTGTTGAATAACCAGGGGGTCATGGAAGAGATTAGAAAGGAAATTCAAATGTCCCTGATATTCTACAAAAATGAACACACAAATTACCAGCTCCTCTGGGACACTGCAAAGACAGTACTCAGAGGCAAGTTTATAGCTCTGAATTCCTACACCAACAAATTAGAGAGATCTGAAACCAACCACTTAATGAGACATCTGAACCACCTTGACAAAGAACACCAAGATAAACCCCAATTCAATAGATGGAAAGAAATAATTAACATTAAATCCGAGTTAAACGAATTAGAAATAAAAAAAAAAACAGAATGAATCAACAAAACAAAGAGTTGGTTCTATGAAAAAATTAACAAAATTGACAAACCCTTAGCAAATCTTATCAGAAAAAGAAGGAACACACCCAAATAAATAAACTCAGATGTGAGAATGGAAACATCACCACAGAAACAACCAAGATTCTGAACATTAAAAGGGAATATTTTCAAACCTTTATGCTAATAAGTTTGAAAACTTGGCAGAAATGGACCTTTTGCTAGCAATTATCAACATGCAAATACTAAACCAAGATGAATTGAAGCATATTAAGGGGCCCACATCAAGCATTGAAATAGACACAGCAAAAAGAGACCTCCCATGTAAGAAAATCCCAGGACCTGATGGATTTACAGCGGAATTGTACAAGAGCTTCAAAATAGAGCTCACACAAATACTACTCCAACTCTTCAATGAAATTGAAAGAGAAAGTTCACTACCGAACACATTCTATGAAGCCATCATAACCCTCATCCCAAAACCAGGCAGGGACTCATCAAAGAAAGAGAAGTATAGACCCATTTCTTTGATGAACATTGATGCAAAACTTCTCAACAAAATTTTGGCCAATCGACTTCAACAATTCATCCAAAAAATCATACACCAATATACAGGATTTATTTCAGGGATGCAAACCTGTTTCAATATACACAAATCAATTAATATAATTTATCACATCAACAAGACCAAGGATTAAAACCACATGGTTATCTCAACAGATGCAGAAAAAGCATTGGACCAGATCCAACACACCTTTATGATGAAGGTTCTGGAAAAATTAGGAATCCATGGAACATTCCTCAATACAATAAAAACTGTATATGGAAAACCTACAACCAGCATTATAATTAATGGTGAAAAACTAAAGCCATTTCCTCTTAACTCGGGAATGAGACAAGGATGTCCACTCTCTCAACTTCTCTTCAATTTAGTATTAGAATGCCTAGCTACAGAAATAAGACAATACACCAACATAAAAGGGATCCAAATAGGGAAAGAAGAAGTAAAATTCTCCCTCTTTGCAGATGACATGATCTTGTACTTAAAGAATCCCACGGACACCACTCCCAAATTACTCAAGCTGATTCAAACCTGGAAAAATAGCAGGGTATAAAATTAACCCTCAAAAATTAATGGCATTTCTGTACGCCAACAATGAGAAAAGTGTGGCTCAAATCAAGAAAGCTTTTCCATTTGTAATAGCCCCACAAAAAATAAAATACCTAGGAATTAACTTAACCAAAGAAGTGAAGGACTTCTATGAAGAAAACTTTAAAAATCTGAAAAAGGAAATCAAAACAGAACTTAGAAAGTGGCAAAAACCTCCCATGTTCCTCGATAGGAAGGATGAACCTTGTGGAAATGGCAATATTTCCCAAGGTTATCTACAAGTTCAATGTCATACCTATCAATATTCCAACCGCATTCTTCAAGGAAATAGAAGAGGCAATCCAAAAATTCATATGGAACAACAAAAGACCCCCAATTGCAAAAAGCGATCCTTAACAGAAAGAACAGTGTTGGAGGAATATCAATACCAAATTTCAAACTCTTCTACAAAGCCATAGTAATTAGAACAGTTTTGTACTGGCACAAGAAAAGATCTCAGGAACAATGGAATAGAATTGAAAACCCAGAAATGAACCTACAGACTCATAATCATCTAATATTCGATAAAGGATCTAAAAAGATAAAATCGAAGAAAGGCTGTTCAGTAAATGGTACTGGCAAAATTGGTTAATCACTTGTAGAAAATTAAGGCTAGATCCTTATATATCACCCTGTACCAGAATCAAGTCCAAATGGATCAAAGACCTCGGAGTCAAAGCAGATATTTTGAAAACATTACAGGATGGAATAGGAGAAATCCTAGGTCTCCTTGACAAAGGCTGAAATTTTCTGAAAAGAAATGCAAAAGCACAACAAATGAAAGAAAGGTTGGACAAATGGGATTGCTTGTAATTGCAGAGCTTCTGCATGGCAAAGGACATAGCTAGCAGGATCAATAGAAAGCCCACGGAATCGGAGAGGATCTTCACTAACCATACAACCGAAAAGGGTTTCATATCTAAAACAGACGTGGAAATCAAAAAATTAAATCCCCCAACAACAAATACTCAAAGAAAATACTGCCCAATAAATAAGTGGGCTAAAGACATAAAGAGAAATTTCTCTGAGGAGGGAAGGAGAGTGACCAATAAAGACATGCAGAAATGCTCAACCTCCCTAGCCATAAAAGAAATGCAAATCAATCAACACTGAGATATCACCTCACCCATGTTAGAATGGCTATAATCAAGAACTCTAATAACAACAGATGCTGGAGGGAATGTGGACAGAAGGGAACCTTACTTCATTGTTAGTGAGAGTGTAATCACTCTCACTCAACCACTCTGGAAAGTAGTATGGAGGTTCCTCCAAAGACTCCACATAGAGCTCCCATATGACCCAACAATCCCACTTTTGGGCATTTACCCAAATGATCACAAACAAGACCATACTAAAGCTACCACACAGATATATTTATTGCAGCATTACCATAGCTAAGATATGGAACCAACCCAGATGTCGCTCAGTAGATGAATGGATCAAGAAAATGTTGTATATATACACAATGGAATTCTATGTCTCTATCTGAAAGAATGATATTGCCCCATTTGTTAGGAAATGGAAAACTTGGAAAAAATTATATTAAGTGAACTAAGCCAGGCCCAAAGAAACATAGGTCCCATGGTTTCCCTTATTAGCAATTACTAGTGTATGTCTGAGACATGCAGAAATTGTTAGATAAGTTGATGTTAGGTGAAGTGAACCCCATGATAAGAATTCAAATTTTTTTTCTTTTCTGTAATTATTTCTAACATATTTATAAGATGACTTCTTTGTTACTTTTTATGTCCCTCCCGCATGGTATAACCCCTGTTTTCGCTGTATTTGATGTTGGTATAATTTGTGGAGGGGAAGGGGAAAAATTTTTTAAATAGGGATACAGGTGGATCCATTGCAACAATGAGATATACAAGACATTATGTCGAAAAACAAATTTTACAACTTTGGTTGGGGGAAAGGGGAGGGGGAAATGGGACGTAAGGGGGTTGAGATGGGAAGGGATAGTAAGGAGAAACAAAGGAGTATGCAACAATGCTTGATAAGAAATGTACTCATTACCTTGCCCATTTAATTGTAAGGTTTCTGTCTGTTATTTTCACACTTAAAAAAAAAACACAAAAAACCATAAAATATAAAGTGATTTTGATAAAAAATAAAAATGACTCAGAATAAATTATCAATGCAAAAACAATCTTTACAGAAGCAAACTCTCAGAGATATTACATGACTTTGAAAAGGATAAAATGGCTGAATTTAATATAAATTTAGAAGTATGACCATTCAAAAATATAAAAAGATATTCTTTATTTCATTATAACACAAAACAGAAAGTAAATGTTGTTTAGATGATTTTTTAAAACACAGTCTCTCAGGTGCTGGGAGGGTGGTTCAGTGTAGAGTGCTTGCCTTGCATGCATGAGGTCCTGGGTTTGATTCCTCAGCACCACATAAGCAGAAAAAGATGGAAGAGATGCTGTGACTCAAGTAGTACCACTAGCCTTGAGCTGAAGAGCTGAGAGACAGCACCCAGGACCCAGAGTTCAAGCCCCAAAACCAACAAAAACAAAACAAAACACAGTCTCTCACTTTTGTGTGCTCAACATTGTAACACTAGTGCTTCAGTCTAGGGCTCAGATTTTAGGTGTGGACATTTATCAACACTCCTGATTCAGATTCTAATTGATAAAATTTTAATCAATATTTTGTTCTTATTAATTTTGCTCTTTGTAAATTCACATATACCTATAAAAAACAGTGTGGCCATCCCAATAACATTCTCAAACTACTTCCTAATGATGACTTACAAAAAGTTGTTTTATATTACAACAAGGAAAACAATGCTACAAATAAGGAAAACCAATACATAAATATTAATGATTAATAAAATAAAAAAAATTACCACTGATTCCAGTATTTGAAATGTACTACATATTCGATTTATTATTTTCTCATATTGCTGTACATTTAAAACTGCCTAAGTCTATGATGTTCAACAAGAATTTTATAGGCTATGAGTAGCCTTTAAAGATGATGATGATGATGATTATTATTATTATTAAGATTATTATTTATGGTTCATCTCATCATTTGTATATGGCTTATACCATCATTTGTTCCTCACTAAAATATAAAGTAAAGAAGCCTTTAAATTTTAACAGAAACTGTGCAGTTAATGTCTTAAATCTGCTTCTTTACACAAACACTTTGCAACTTCTCATTAGTAAATTTTCCATAAACTCTGAAATGTACATATTTAGTAGTATGTACCATGAATCTTAAATGCTTTATGAAAAAGTTTTACAACCTGCTAAATAGTCTTAATTTTGGCATATATGAGCAAATTCCCAAAATTAAACATATTTAAAACATTAAAACTTTTAACAAACCTTAACACTTTCTATAGTGTTCATTATGGCAGATTCCTTGTACAGAATAATTGAATTCCTCATCCTAGACATCTGTTGAACAACAAATATCTGGTATTATTTTGTTTTTGACATGTCAAACTTGACTTTATTCTTAAATGTGTTCTTTTGTAAGAAATACATGGTTCTAAAATTTCACGACAATTCTTTTTTTTTTTTTTTTGTCGGTTGTGGGGCTTGAACTCTGGGCCTGGGCGCTGTCCCTCAGCTCTTCGGGTCAAGGCGAGCGCTCTACCACTTGAGCTACAGCGCCACTTCCGGTTTTCTGGTGGTTTATTGGAGATAGGAGTCTCACGGTCTCTCCTGCCTGGGCTGGCTTTGAACCGCGATCCTCAGATCTCAGCCTCCTGAGTAGCTAGGGTTACAGACGTGAGCCACCAGTGCCCGGCTTCACGACAATTCTTTTGAATTTAATTTTTGTGGAATTGTCTAGTTTAAGAAAATCAATTACACTTTATGTATAAAAAATGTTCTGTGCTCAATTCAGTAGCACATACACTAACATTGGAACAATAAAGAGAAGAATAGCCCCTGACTGAGGATGACACTCAACTTCGTGAAGCATTCTAGATTTTTAAAAGAACAGATGCTGGAGGGGATGTGGACAGAAGGGAACCTTAATGCATTGTTGTTGGGAGTTTAAACTTGTTCGAAGACTTTGGAAAGTAGTATGGCGGTTCCTCAAAAGACTACAATAGAGCGCCCCTAAGTCCCAGCAATCCCATTTTAATCACAAACAAGACCATACTAAAACTACCAGCAAAACTATGTTCATTGCAGCATTATTTACCAAAGCTAAGATACAGAACAGAACCCGAGGCCCCACAGTAAACGAATGGATCAAGAAAATGTGTGTGTGTGTGTGTGTGTGTGTGTGTGTACTAGAATTCTATGCCTCCATCAGAAAGAATGACATCACCCAGTTTGTTAGGAAATGGAAAGACATGGAAAAAATTATATTAAGTGAATTAAGCCAGGCCCAAAGAAGTGAAGTAAGCCAGGCCCAAAGAAAGATAGGTCCCATGGTTTCCTTAATTGCAATAACTAGTATGTGTCTGCTACAAGCAGAAAACATCATATAAGTTGATGTTAGGCAAAATGAACCCCAAGATAAGGATTCAAATGGTTTTTATTTCTTGCGATTGTTTCTAAGATATTTATAAGATGAATTCTTTGTTGCTTTGTATGTTCCTCCTGCAAGCTAAAGCCCCTGTTTTCACTGTATTTGATGTTGGTATACTTTGTGCAGTGGAAGGGAAACACAAATCGTTTAAAAAGGGATGCAGGTGGACCCATTGCAACAATGAGATGAACAAGTCCTTATGTCAAAAAATGATTTTGGCCGGGTGTTGAGGGATGTGGACAGTGGGGGGGGGGGGGTTGGGGGGGAGGGGTTGGTAGGTGTGGGGGGTGGGAGATGGGCAGGGATGGGAAGGGGAAACAAAGGAGGAGCAAGTGGACCCATTGCAACAATGAGATGTACAAGTTATTATGTCAAAAAATGAACTTTACTACTTTGGGGGGAGGAGGACAGGGTGGGGAAAGTGGGGGAGTGTGGGAAGGGATGGGAAGGGGAAACAAAGGGGAGGCAACAATGCTTGATAAGAAATCTTGCCCATGTAATTGTAACTCCTCTGTCAGTATTCTCACAATAAAAAAAAATGTACTCAATAACTCACGCATGTAATTGTAACCCCTCCGTATGGCATTTTCACAATATAAAAAAAAAGAAACATAGGTCCTGTGGTATCCCTTATTTGCAATAACTAATGCATATCCGGGATAAGCAAAGAAGGTATGGTAAGGCGGAAAAAAAGGAGTAGGCAACAATGCTTGATAAGAAATGTACTCATTACATTTTCCATGTAATTGTAACTCCTCTGTATGGTATTTTCACAATTTAAAAAAAAAAAAGGTCAAAAGCATGTGCATATGACTAGATAAGATGATGTTAAGGTAAATGAACCCCATGATAAGGACACAAGTGGTGTTTTATTTCTTCCTGTGGTTTCTAATATATTTATAATGTACGATGTGATTTTTTATATGTGCATCCCCCACAGTTAAACCCCTGTTTTCACTGTATCTGATGTTGGTGCACTTCCATCTTGTATATACACTTCTCTAATTTGGGTATGGAAAGGGAAAAAACAAAATGGTTAAATAAGGATACAATATGACCCATTGCAACAATGTGACACACAAGACAGTATGTTGAAAAACGAACTTTATAATTTAGGAGGGTGGGGGAGGGGAGTGTACTTGTGGAGGTGGGAGGGAAGGGATGGCGGGGGAAAACAAAGGAGGAGGTAACAATGCTTGATAGGAAATGAACTATTACTTTTTCATGTAACTGTAACCACTCTGTACAGTACTTTTACAATAAAAAATATAAAAATGTTATGGGATGGAAGAGAATATTTCCCCTATTTTACCCATATAATATCATTAACAAAGAAATTAATGCAAAACACTGATATGCAGATATTTTGAATAAATGTGTGTTTGTGTATGTGTGTGTGTGTGCATGCCTGCACATTTTGGTTCTCAGAGTTTGAATTCAGTGCATCAAGGTCCCGCTAGGCCATTCCTCTCTAGATTGATGAGCTACTATATAAGCTACATCTCCATTCTTGGCTCTTTGCTAGTTCATTAATTTTTTTTAATATTTTTATTATTTTTTTATTGTGAACATACTGTACAGAGGGGTTACAATTACATGGGCAAGATAATGAGTACATTTCTTATCAAGCATTGCAGCCTCCTCCTTTGTTTACCCTTCACATCCCTTCCCAGCCTCCCCTCGCCCCCCCCACCCCATCCTTCCCCCCACACCAAAGTTGTAAAGTTCATTTTCAACATGACAACTTGTACTTCTCATTGTTGCAACGTGTCCACCTGTATCCTTAAAAGACTTGTTTTTCCCCTTCTCCTCCACAAATTATACCGACATCAAATATAGTGAAAGCAGGGGTTATACTGTGGGGGGGGGGGGAGATATACAAAGCAACAAAGAAATAATTTTATAAATGTGTTAGAAAAAAATTCATGAAAGAAAAAAGCATTTAAATACATATGTAAGGGTTCATTTTCCTAACATCACATTATCTGATCTTTTCTGCTTGACTCAAACATATACTAGATATTGCAAATAAGGGAAACCATGTTTCTTTGGGCTTGGCTTACTTCACTTAATATAATTTTTTCCAAATCTTTCCATTTCCTAACAAATGGGGCAATGCCATTCTTTCTGATGGAGGCATAGAATTCCATTGTAATTTTTTAAAAAATAATCTCATGAATATTTTTTGTCCTGATTGGCTTCCAAAGGTTATCCACAGATCTCAGGTTCCTGAGCAGATACCCGAGTAGACAGGATTACAGGTGTGACCAACCAGCACATGGCTTTCAGAATAATTTAAAAAGTAGAAGAAAATTTACTTCATGGAGGCTTGTTTATCATCTCCCGCTTTTAAAGCATTTTGGAGTGATTATATGTGAATTTATTTCATTTTTGGATTCTTAAAAGACAGTAAGTGATGGTATTTAAACGTTTTAATCTTTTTTTTTTTTTAATTGGTCATGCGGCATGAACTCTGGGCTTGGGCGCTCTCCCTGTGCCTTTCAGCTGAAGGTGAGTGCTCTACCCCTTGAGCCACAGTGCCACTTCTGCTTTCCTAGTAGTTTATTGGAGATGAGTCTCACAGACTTTCCAGCCTGGGCTTGCTTTGAAGCGCATTCCTCAGATCTCAGCTTCCTCTGTAGCCAGGATTATAGGTGTGAGCCACCAGCTACCGGCTAGTTTTAGTACTTTTTTTTAAAATATTTTTTAGGGGTCTGTTCGTGGGGCCTGAACTCTGGGCCTGGGCACTGTCCCTCAGCTCTTCAGCTCAAGGCTAGTGCTCTACCACTTGAGCCACAGCGCCACTTCCGCCTTTTTTCTTTTTTGCTTATGTGGTGCTGAGGAATCGAACCCAGGGCCTCATGCATGCAAGGCAAGCGCTCTACCACTGAGCTACATTCCCAGCCCTTTAGTACTTTTTAAAATGTATACTGGAACTGTGGAACAGAAGAAATTTGTCTCTCTTTAGACCTCAATTTATGAGCTCAGCTCTGAGCATGATAACCCAATGTCACCAACACTGTGTTGAAGACAAAATGTGACAGAAAACAATTACCGTGGGCAATAATTGCTATGCTATTATTTCTTGGACAGCATGAATATTGAGTTGAGAGAGTAAGGGAATGGAGAGGATTTTACCTACTTTTTTATTGCTTACTTTTTGAAATTTTGAATCATTTCCTTCCCCACTGTTTGTCTTTGGGCCATGCACTTAGTGCCTTTAATTACAATATTTCCTAACACTAAAATGGTAATAATATTAGAATTATAGCAAATGTTTTCTTAAGAATTAAGAGAAAAAAAACTTGTGAAATACTTAACATAAACTTCTAGGAATAACAATTACAATTACATGGGCAAGATAATGAGTATATTTCTTATCAAGCATTGTTGCCTCCTTCTTTGCTTCTTGTTCCCATCCCTTCCCATCTCCTCCCACACTCCCCATCCCACCAACTCTCCCCCCCCCCCACCAAAGATGTAAAGTTCATTTTTCGACATAAGGACTTGTACATCTCATTATTACAATGAGTCCACCTGCATCTCTATTTAAATGATTTTTTTTCCCTTCCCCTCCACAAGTTATACCAACAACAAATACAGTGAAAGCATGGGTTATACCATGGGGGATGGACATACAAATCAACAAAGAAATCATCTTATAAATGTTTGAAACAATTGCAATAAAGGAAAAAAAAACAATTGAATCTTTATCTTGGGGTTCATTTCACCTAACATCAACTTATCTGACCTTTTCTGCTTGTCTCAGACATATACTAGTTTTTGCAAATAAGAGGAACCATGGGACCTATTACCTATGTTTTTTTGGGCCTGGCTTAATTCACTTAATATAATTTTTTCTAAGTCTTTCCATTTCCTAACAAATGGGGCAATGTCATTCTTTCTGATGGAGGCATAGAATTCCATTTTATATATATCACATTTTCTTCATCCTTTCATCTAGTGAGGGACATCTGGGTTTGTTTCATATTTTAGCCATGATAAATAATGCTTCAATAAACATAGTTGTGCTAGTAATGGACAAGAGTCTCATATCTAAAATATACCTGGAACTCAAAAAAATTAAATCCCCAACGACAAATCTTCAAACAAACAACTGCCCAATAAATAAGTGAGCTAAAGACTTAGAAACTTTTCTGAGGAGGAAAAACGTATGGCCAATAGACACATGAAGAAATGCTCAACCTCTCTAGCCATAAAAGAAATGCAAATCAAAACAACATTGAGATACCATATCACCCCAGTTAGAATGGCTATAGTCATGAACTCTAAAAACAACAGATGCTGGTGGGGATGTGGACAGAATGGAACCTTAATGCATTATTGTTGGGAGTGTAAACTTGTTCAACAACTTTGGAAAGTAGTATGGAGTTTCCTCCAAAGACTCCACATAGAGCTCCTCTATGATCCAACAATACCACTTTGGGGCATTTACCCAAATGATCACAAACTAGCCAGCAGTTTTTTTTTTTTAAATATTAAATAGAATGCAATCAGTATTACAAAAGCCATTACATGTAATGAGAAACCAGAAGGCATGTTCTCTATTGACCATGCTCTGCTTCAAAGTCAGCCAGGTGGATAACTTCTCATGCTGTAAATCAAACTGGTTTTATTATGTCTTGACAGTATAAAAACATCAGGGACAGAATAATGAAGGAATGTTGTAGACTGAAGTGAAGTCCATATGAAAATGTGCAAAACTGATGAAAACATAAAAGTCTCTGAGTAGTATATTGTGTTTTACATCATTTAAGTTAAATTTCAAAAATAGGGAAGACCTAGAGGAATGAATTCTCTTTTTTATAGCCAATCAAAGGTCCTTAGAAGATTGAACTTTTTCCTTATTCTTGTAGAGGCATCATCAGATGAGAGGAACTCTATTGTTTTTGTGCTTCTTTCCATTTATACTTCAGTTTGAAATCTGAACTACATGAGACTGAAAGAAACCTAGAAAAATTAGACACGCAGGCTTTGGAAAGAGCCATGAACGAAAAATAAATAAAATACATATAGCCTTGTAAAAGGTCTAACTAAATTTATTTATATAGTCTTAAGTGTAAACAAAAAATGATTTAAACAATATAATATTATTGAAAATTGAAAAATGTTAGGAGTTGCTTAATTTTTTTCTTTCTACTATATTGAATTAAGTATTGATTTTGTATAGAGAGATTAAAGATGAGATTAACACGAAACGATTAAAAATGGACAAAAGTTCTGAATAGACACGTTTCCAAAAAGTCCTGAAAAGCGCCAGTGTGTTTACAAAGTTGTGCTTAATACCACTTCTATGCTAGATTAATGCTTTGTGAACAGAAGTCATTATAGAAATGCAATTGAAAATTACTATGATACTACTTCAGAACTATAATAACTCTTATCAAAAAAATCAAAGGAACTAGGTGTGGTGAAAAGGCTTATAATTCCAAGCATTTAGCAGTTTGGAGTAAGAGGATTTGCGTCTAAGGCCAGTCTGGGGTTCTGCACATTGTAAAAACCTGCCCTTAAAAAACTCAAAATGTAATAATGTTGGTGAGAGTGTGAGAAAAGGAAATTTTCTACACTCTTGGTCAAAATACAGGTTAGTATTCTCATTGTAGAAAGTAATTTGCAGTTTTCTAAAGAAATGCAAAGTTGAAATACCATCTGACACACCAATCATTTGATTATTTCTCTCTGGGTAACTCGAAAATATATCTGTAGTTGTTTGTTATTCACATTGTTCACAACAGCCACCCAGATATAAATAGAAGTTAAGTGTTCAACAACAGACTAATAAAGCAACTGTGGTGCATGCACAAATATATTTTTCTGTTTCATCTTTAAAATAGCAAGAGATTTCTCCAATTAGGCATAACTTACAATGACCTGAAAGATGTACTCTAAATGAAGAAAAATGTTGTCTTCTGATATTTGTAAAACTACACACACACACACACACACACACACACACACACACACACATACACACACACACACACCAAACTCAATCATTATGAGAGAAATTTTTTTTAAAGTAAAGCAAACTGGAATTGCTGGGGCATTTAGGTCACAATGTAGAAGATAGTAAATATACAGGATGACCAAGTATACAATTTTAATGTACAACATGAGGATACATAGGACAACACTGGCCTAAGATAGGAATGAAACTAAATGAGTAGGAGTTGTTCTTCCTAGTAGGGGCTGCTCTTTTAGATGTTCTTCCTTCAGTAATCGATGACATGAACGTAATTCTTTAAATATACCTGCCTGTTTGCAGAAATAACAAACAAGGTAGCAATAATGTTGTATGCTCAACATAGAACAAAATGTCAAATTTAAATACATGAGATTACCCTAGATGTAAACTAATAATTCCAAATAAGGGAAACCATGGGACCTATGTTTCTTTAAGTCTGGCTTACATAACTTAATATGATTTTTTTCCCAAGATCTTCCATATCACTACAAATGAGGTGGTATCATTCTTTCTGATGGAAGCATAGTATTCCATGTGTGTGTGTGTGTGTGTGTGTGTGTGTGTGTGTGTGTGTGTGTGTGTGTGTGTGTGACATTCTCTTGATCCTTGATCTGGGTTGATTCCTTATCCTAGCTATGATAAATAATACTGTGATAAACATAATTGTTCTGGTAGCCTCAGTGTGATCTTTTTTGTGATCACTTGGGTAAATGCCAAGAAGTGGAATTACTGTGTAATAGGGGAGCATTATTGTGTACATCAAGGATAATTACTGTGTAATAGGGGAGCATTATTGTGTACATCAAGGATAATCTTAGTAGATGAGAAGAATAGCTCAATAGCTATGTACATATGAGGGTGTATGGTGATTCCAAGGGATATGATCTCCAAGATATGTTATTTCTTGTTGTTCTAAATGTAATATGTGATTTCTTTTTATCCTTTTGTGTTTTCCACACCTATGGCTTATCCTCTGTAGTAACTGTATTTGATTTTGATACCCTGGATATTGTAAATATGTTGATCCGAACTAGTTAAGGGAAAGGGAAAAAGCAAAATGGTGAGACAAAGGACAAAAGGGGGAACTTATGCAACAGTGATACTCACAAGACAATACGTTGGAAATAGTCTTGGGGGGGCATTGGGATGGAAGAGGGAGAAAAATGGGGGAAGGGATAACAAGTTATAAAAGAAATGAATTCATTATCTTACTTATGTAACTATGACCCCTCTGTACATTAACTTGACAATAAAATTTAAATATAAAATATAAAATACATGATAGCATGCAGCAATACAGGACATGTGAGTGGGGAAATACTGTACTATACAAAGAAGAGTAAAACAGCTGTGAAGAGCAGTAATTTGACTTTAACATAGGAAGTAATAAACTAGCATGCAGATTTTCAGCCTCATGTCAGTCACTAAAAAGGGAAAATAAAATGTACAATCAGTAAACCAATAGAGATAAAATAGAAAACTAAACAATTAAGGTAAACAGATGACTTGGACCAAGAATAAAAAATGACACAATTAGTAAACAAATAACAAGCTGGTAAGTTATAAAATATTACTAATAATTCTAGTAATGTTTTCTTAACCTCACAACTTGTTGGAACTATACTTCAAATCATAGTTTAATAGTATATCATTTTAAAATTAGGTTACTTCTTATTCATTTCTTAATATTGAATGTTTAATATATAATTTTAATTTCAGTAGCTATAGAAAAGAAAGTGAAACTAAGTTTAATAATATATAGCATGAATTGTAAAATTGAGAAGCATTAGAATTTAAATGAATAACATCATTATTGTTTCATTTCTGTGAATTAATGTAATAATTCAAAGTGTTTTCTACACTTCGCACTCATCTTAACATCAAATAATAAATTATTGCACATGACTTGGTATTAGGTGGAAGGGTTCAGCACTCTGGTAATATTCACACCACACAGTACAGCAGAGTTTGACTCCTCTCATCTAGCTTAAATTGTGGAAATTTGATTTCTACATGCATGTTAAATTCTTGCCAAGGTGACATCTATAAAATTATAAACAATTATGTATATGAAGAGTGTTTCCGATGATACTTAAAAGTCACATTCATTAATTAAATTTTATTGTTTTCTACCAAATAAATATTTATAGAGAGACTGAATTTCTGAGTTGAGGATTATTTTATATCCCTGCCATTGTTTCTATAGTTGGACTTAATTTTCCATAAAGGGTTAAGTGTATTATATTGGATATATGAAGGTAAACTGAATGTATATTCTATCAATATTTTGCCACTTGTTTAATCCCAAGTTTAAATTATCCATGTGTTTGAAGTAATGAAAATAACAACAGATATAAAAAGATAAATCAGTGTGTAGTAGATAAGTATTTTCACCTTTATTTTGATAGTTGGTCCTCTTTTACACTACAGAATATTATAAGGAAAATGTGCTCAAGGCTGACCACAACTGCAGAATATTATGGTTTGGTCTATCATAAGAGAAGGAAGGAAGGGGTACCTTCCTTCCAAAAGTCTGCTCCCAGGGATGTGATCTGTTTTATGTTGGTGACTTGGAAATGAACATTTTTTACAGTCAACCTTGAAAAGCCATCTTGATAGACCATTTATTAAGTGGTTACATTGGATTATCCATGGCTTTGCAAGGATGCCGGATTGCCTCATTTTGAGACAATTAAAACAGGAATTTATTCAGCTATTCTTTGTATCTTTAGGAAAAAACCCATTGACTACAGGCCTGGGGATCAAAGGGGTCCAGAGAAGCTACTACCGTGAATAGTAATCCTAGGCCTCTAAAAACAAAACAAAACAAAACTCCAGCAGGAACAGCAACTCAGGGAAACTATCACAGCCTACATGAAGTCAGGCAAAATACGGAAGCTGAGAGTCATTTATCTGATAACTAATATATTTTTATGAGGCAGACTGAAATAAGACTTCAGAGAGAGGGTCAAAAGACTGATCAGACAGACTAAAATTGGTCACAAGAAGATTGGAAAATACAATTCCTTGTACAGCAAATAAATCTTAGAAAGCCTGTGCATATAAGAACAAGACAGCAGACCAAATTACAGATATGTGCATTCTCTTAGAGGTCAGCTTAATGAATTATCAATGGAAATCTTTGCATTCTTAAATATTTGACCACATGTAGGAGAAGGCCAATTGCTGAAGAGAAAGAAAACGTCATCACTCAGTTACGAGGTCCAATATCACATTAGGAAGGAATCAAGCACAGATTTGTAATAAAAAGAGAAAAAATATTCCAAATGAGGGTTTCATTTGTTTTGATGTAACAGTTGCTGATTTATGTGCTAGCAAATAACATACAATTGATCCATTCCCACAGCTGAGTTGATATTTACTACAGTATTCCCACATGAAGGAAAAGAGAAAATTTACAAATGTCTGATGAAATGAGTTGAGGGTGAAGTGTTCTAATAGTGATATCTGAGGTTTAGACATAGATGAAGAGGGGGATTTTCTTTTTTAAAAATCCCCCATTTTTAGCCTGGTGCCAGAGGCTCACAGCTGTAATCCTAGCTACTCAGGAAGCTGAGAACTGAGGACTGCTTTTCAAAGCCAGCCTGGCAGGAAAGTCCCTGAGACTCTTATCTCCATTTGAGTTGAAGAGCTCAGAGACAGTACACAAGCCCAGACTTAAAGCCCCTCGACCAAGACCAAAAAAAAAAAAATCTCCCTTTTGTTGGACTGCCTACATCTTTTCCTAACATTCAACAAAGAAGCCATTTTATCACCCACAACATTTAAATCCTGTCCTAGCTACTGCAAATAGAATGGTTTGTTATCTTATGTCAAAAAGTTCATATTTTCGGGATCCAATACCAGCAGTGGTAACATTTTTTTCCAGTCCTTGAACTCTGGGTCCGAGCCCTGAACATGGTTATGCTTGTAGTGTTAATGTGAGCTTGTTTATTTATTGGATTACTGCCCATGAGGGGAATTAAGGGGTCATAAGAGAGATCTATGTTTAGTCTTTTGAGGAAACTCCATACTGCATTCCAAAGGAGTGGAACAAGTTTAACTTCCCACCAACAGTGTAATAGAATTCCCAATTGGAGACGGGTGCTGGTGGCTCACGCTTGTAATCCTTATTACTCAGGAGGCTGAGATCTGAGGATCATGGTTCAAAGCCAGCCCAGGGAGGTTACCAATTGGCTACACCCACGGCAGCATTTGCTATTATTAGTTTTCTTGATAATGGCCATTCTAACTGGGAAGGGGTAGAATCTTTCTTGTTTACTTGTAGATTTGTAGGCACCTTCTAGCTACCATAAATGAATGAATCCATGAAACCTGTATTTTTCTGCATCTGCATTCCTTTCTCTTAGCATAATTTTCCCAAGCCTTTCATTATCCTTAAGACTGGTGAAAAGTCATCCTTTCTAATGGGTGAATAGAATTCCATTGTGTGTTTGTGTGTGTGTGTGTGTGTGTGTGTGTGTGTGTGTGTGTGTGTGTGTGTGTGTAAGATGACTATAGGCCCATGAGTTCATTTCTAAGCCTACTTTTTCATCTGTAATTCTCTAATTTCATATTAAATTTGGATTGCTTTCTCTACTGCGTTGAAGAATATTGTTGGGATTTTGATGGGTAGTGCATTGTCAATTGTTTGGGGGCAGAAGTGCAGTTTTCACAATGTTATTTGTGAAAGCATTGAAAGATTTTGCATTTCCTTGAATCTCCTTCAGTTTCCCTTTTTATATTTTTAAATTTTCACAGTAGAGGTCCTTCACATTTTTGGTTAAATTAATTCCTAGTTTTGTTTTTGTTGTTGTTTTGTTTTGTTTAGATTTGAGTTGATTTTGAGGCTAATACATATGAGGTTATTTTTTGGATTTCAACCTGGATGTTCCCATTGTTGGTAACAAAGAAAGACTTCTGATTCTTGTGGGTTTTATACCCTTGCTACATTACTAAAGGTTAGCAACACCTTTACTAACTTGAGGAAGGTAGGTATAGGGTCTCTAAATACAGGATCATTTCATCTGTACAAAGGGATCGTTTTACTTCTTCCTTATTTGGATCCCCGTTATGTTTTTCTCTTGCCTATTGCTCTTGCTAGAATGTCCACTACTATATGGAAGAGTAGTAGAGAGAGTGGACATCCTTGTTTCATTCCAGATTTTATTTTATTATTTTTTGAGTTTGTAAAATCTGGTTTAATTCAAACTGAGGAGCACATTGTGAAAATACATATGCATAAAATCTAATAAATGCTAGATAAACAACATATTACTTTACAATAGAATAACCACAAATTTGAAAGCTCAAATTGAGTCTGTCAGTTGTAAATACAATTTTATATTTGGCTCAAATGGCTACTGAATTTCAAATGGTGCCAAGATCCTCCAAAGCACCTCTTGACCCCCTCAGCCTTGGGCAGAGTTTCACCACAGTCTCAGTCGAAATCCCAGTCATCCCATCAACTCTTGGGGCCAATGGAGTCATTGGTACCCAAACACAACTGGAGGCCAGGGATTTCCAGTGGCCAAAAGTTATTGCACAGAGAACTCCATTCTAAGCCAGACTCATGGCTAAGAAGGTGTGAGATTAGCCCTTTAAACAGTGGTGTAGCATTAACCTGGTCTATGTTAAGAAATAGCTCCTTAGTGAGAATGTACTAATTACTGGTTATCACACCAACAGAAAAAGGCAACATGGGAGCTTCACATTTCACATGAAAGACTAGCATTAACTGGGTCTGGCTTCACTCACGTACAGTGATTATTTTATTTTAGACCTAAGAGAAAATGAGTTCATAGCAGTCATTTCTTCACATAAGATTTGTGTAGCATTAAAATTGTTTAACGCTAATGATGAGGCCATGCAGGTAAAAAATGTGTGATTCTCCTCTGCCAAAACAGAAACACCCGATTTCGACTCCTGTCCAGTTTCCAAAATATATATACATACATATATATATATATATATATATATATATACACATACATACATACACTTCTGTTATTGCACATCTTTCACACAAATCTGTGTATGTATTTTATATAATATATATTTAAATACACTACACATAAAAAGACTATGGCACTTTACAGAATACATGTTTAACAAAGATCATTCATTACACCACAAATATTTGAAATGATCCAAAACCCTTAAATCATTTAATGTAACATTGTGAATTAAAACACAGGTTTAAAGCATCCACAGACTCCAAGACAAATATTTCTGCTTTAGAGTTTATTGAGAAGCCCAGCTTATCACAAATCTTTAAGCAACAGATGCAAGAAAAATTAATAAGATTTTTCTGGTATTAGCAATTGTTTTATTAGAAAAATAGTTGTGGGTCAAGTGGTTTTTAAAGAGCTATGTAGAAGAGTTTTAGTCTAGACTTCATTCCAGATTTTAATGTCTTCATGTGTCCACTGTTAGGTACATTCTTTGTCATATGCATACTCTGTATAATATTGAGGAAAGTTGCATGCATTCCTAGCTTCTCAGACCTTTTAATCATATAGGGGTATTGGAGCTTATTAAAAGATTTCTAAATCCATATAAAGATCATGTGGTTCTTGTCCCTGCTTCTGCTGATGGCTTGTGTTACATTTATTGACAAGTATGTTGAATCCAATTGTACCCTACGATAAATCCTGTTCATTATACCTCAAGCAGCACCATTGGTTGTTACTGGAAGTAACGGTTACTGGATGTGGAAACTGATCCAAGGAGAGGAATGGAACATAGAGGAATGACAAAGTTCAAGTTAATATGTGATTTCCTTTTTACTGTACAAGAAAACAATCCCAAGGATTGAAGGAAACTCTGTCCCTGACTTTTTCGAGTGTGTTATCTACTCATATAAAACTTTTCTGTAAACTTTTAGTTGAGTATTACAAAAAGAAATAATGTGTTATTTGAAGGCCAGCATAGAACAAAAAGAAATAACGTTGTTTTAAAAATGCTCTACTGCAAAGAAACAAAGACATGGAAATTTTAAAGTGCTTTATGCATGGATATTTCATTCCTGAGATGATCCTTTTGTTGCAGGAGTCAGTAATCAATTACTTAGTATGGTCCTGAGTTCTCCTTAGCAATAAGGATTCCAAAAAGCAGGATCCAGTGAGTATGATCAACAAAAGGAGCCCCTTCTCTTAAAGGAGTATTCTTTTAAGGAGGGTCCCAAAGAAATATCTGTGTTGCTTTTGTTTGCTTGTTTAGTTTGTGCTGGTTGTGGAGCTTGAACCCTGAGGCTGGACCTTGTTCCTGAACAGTTGCCTTTCCTGCCCACCTGCCCCCAAAGCCAATACTCTACTGTTGAGCCAAAACTCCACTTCTGGATTTCGGGCGTTTAATTAGAGATAAGAGTTTGACAGACTCTCCTGCCTGGGTTGACTTTGAACTAAGCTAGTAAGAAAGCTATGTGATATCAACTGTATAGACTTCTCTTTTGAAATAAGAAATATTAGATGAAGTTTATTGTAAAGCTAATATTTGACAATTTTTAAAAGAAGAGATTATGTCCAGCAAAAAAAGCCATAACTTAAAAAATTCAGCAAAAGTAGGTACACTGAATCATTTTGGAATTATTTTTTCTGCTTGGAAAGATTATTGAACTTGTCGTTTCTTTTGTGGAAACTTAAAGTCACATTTCACTTTTTTTGTTGGTCGTGGGGATTGAACTCTGACCCTGGGCATTATTCCTCGGCTCTTCAACTCAAGTTGAGCACTCTACCACTTTAGCTCCAGCACCACTTCTGGGATTCTGGTGGTTAATTGAAGAAAAGGGTCTCGTGAACTTTCCTGACCAGGCTGGTTTTGAACCACAATCCTCTAGTCTCAATCTCCTGAGTAGCTAGCATTACAGGCATGAGCCATCAGCACCTGGCTCATATTTGCATTTATGTGCACTTAATGACACTATGTAGACAAAGTATAGAAATTTGAAACAAATGATGACATTGCAGCTTTTCAGAAAAATTGAGGTAGCAATAAATATGTCCTCCTTTTCCATGTTGTTACATTAATGACTCATGGGACCCTTACATTAGATCCTCTACCATCTGTATAGTTGTATTTAGTATCAGGAAATGTTCATAGTGAAAAATAGAAAGACAGATTTTTAGAAAGCAAAGGAGATTGAGTAGGAAAGAACAGCACAGAAAGAGATACATTTATCACACAGATATTAAGAACTAGCCTAAGAGATTTAGACTGCTAAAGGCAATGAGGAATAAGCTTAGTTGATAACTAGTTCTTCAATAACCAAAAATGGTTCTCAAGAACAGTTTCTGGTACACCTTAGTTACTATCATTTATTCCTTCCATCGAGTTATTCCTTCTATTCTGTCACAACTGTTAATTAGCCTCTGCGTTTTTGGTACTATGATTGACCAAAAAGATTTCCAAATGTCACTTAGACTCTCTGTGATTAGCAGTGACCACACAAAATCCTGGCATCAGTTGCTTTGACCTAATGACCAAAACTTTTTTTTCAACAGAGTATGCTATTATAAGTAAAGTACATGAATAAGGGACTATTGTCAGGTGTCAGTATGGAAGGAGCAATTATATATTCAAAGTATGGTTTCTTTATTTTGCATTTGCTAACTAAATGGTTTTTTTTTTTAATTGTGAAAATACTGTACAGAGGAGTTACAATTACATGTGGGCAAGATAATGAGTACATTTCTTATCAAGTATTGTTGCCTCCTCATTTGTTTCCCCTTCCTATCCCTTACCATCCCTCCCATCTCTACCGGCCCTCCCCCCCCCCCCGCCAAAATTGTAAAGTTCGTTTTTCAACATAACGACTTGTACTTCTCATTATTACAATGGGTCCACCTGTATCCCTATTTAAACGATTTGTTTTTTTTTTTTCCATTCCCCTCCACAAATTATACCAACATTAAATACAGTGAAAGCAGGGGTTACATAAAAAGCAACAAAGAAATCATCTTATAAATATATTAGAAACAGTCACATGAATGAAAAAATATTTGAATACTTTTTTTTATTGCCAGTCCAGGGGCTTAAACTCAGGGCTAGGGAATTATTCCTGAGCTTTTTTTTTTCTCAAGGCTAGCACTCTACCACTTGAGGCACAGCACCACTTCCAGTGTTTTTCTGTTTATGTGGTACTAGGGAATTGAACCCAGGGTTTCATGCATGCTAGGCAATCACCATACCATGAAACCACATTCCCAGAATCCTAAATGAATTTCTTAAGAAGGCATGATATTTTGATTCTGTAACTATGTATCATAATTTTGGCCAGGTGCTAGAAAATGATGTAGAAAACAGTTCAATATGAGAAGTACAGTAAGGCTGGATGGAAAATGAATAACCGTCATGGTCTAGCCAGGGTACAGAGGAGCTTGTGTCATGGAGCTGTTTCAACAGGCTGAGCGAGACAGCTCCTGACCCACAGCCCACCTCCAGAATGAGAGGGCCACCATGGGTTCTAGCCACATGGAGACAATGGGCCACCTCCTCCAGCACACATTCAACCAGTTCATGTGAGAGAGAGGGAGAAAGAAAGTGAGAAGTACACTTAAACCCTGTGCCGGTGGCTCAGAACTCTAATCCCAACTACACAGGAGTCTGAGAAATGAGGATCATGGTTCATAGCCAGCCCAGGAAGGAAAGTCTGTGAGACCCTTATCTCCAAAGATCCACCAGAAAACTGAAAGTGGTGCTGTGGGCTCAAGTGGTAGAGCGCTAGTCTTGAGCTGAGGAGCTCCTGAAAAGCGCCAAGACCTAGAGTTCAAGCCCCATGACTGACAAGAAGTGGACTTCCCACTACAAAAAGTGGACTGAATAGCACCCATTTAACTAGGGAGCATGGTAGAGAAGTCAGGCCTAGCTTCCTGTGAACTTGAGGTCATAAGTAGGTCACCCAGCTTCTCCATGCTTTGTTTTCCCCAGTTGCAAAACTCAACACAGTGAAGGATACCCTTCCTCATGTGGATAGGGTAATGATGAAAGAGAGCCATGTTTTGTTTCATAATCCCACACCGGTTGCCCCGTTAATAACAGGGGCCACCTGAACCCTTTCCAGGTATCTTCCTGACATATGCTCACAGAATTGTCGAGAACATTACCTGAAGGCCACTCCCTCTGTGCCTAGCCATGTTTCAGAGATCTCTCTATATAAATCCCTTGTTTCCTCACAACTATCCTGTGAAGAGACTGAGTTCCAATGGTTGTGGCCCTACCCAGAGCTTTATCTGTGGTCAAGAATCGGCTGCCATGGACTAAGAGTTTGTGATATCCATCTAAACTGATGACTGAGCATGGCTGTACATGTCTACCATCCCAACTACAGAGGACCAGGACTGGTGGAGCATACATGTCACAGATAGGAGGACTGCCTGAGCTCAGCCCAGCCTGAGCATATATTGTTTCTCAGAAATACACAAGACAGAAAGGTGGCTCCTCAGAGCCAGGGAGAGGAAACAAGCAGGGGGTCATGGTGCTCTCAGAGGGGTTTCTGACCCGAGTTGGGAATGGTATTGGGGCGGCCACTCACCTGTGCTGCTGGGAGACACTGTTGGCAGCTGATCCAGGTAGAGCAAGCAGGGATGGCAGTGACATGGCAGACACATGGACCCAGAGCAGAGGACCAGGGGCAGGGACCAGGTCAGGGCCTTAGGCCCGCTGAGATTTGAAATCCAGCACCACAGGAAGGGGGGTAGGGGGGTGGGGCATGTCAATTTCTTACTATTCTCTAAAGTTACCTTGAGTCTCTTGCTCACCACTCAGCCACCTCTACCTTCCTTAACTGCTGGTAGTGGTGTACTAAAAGAGGGAATCCAGGTGCTACCAGGCATCATGGAATGTGGGCGTTGCCACCATTCTTGTATCCCATTGGTCAGAAAGAAACATGAAATAATGGGGGTGTGGCTAGAATCCTGTGATGCAATCAGCATGGGCAGAATCAAGTTGACAGGGGCTCTCCCAGCCCTTTTCCCAGGGAACTCTGTCCCATTCAGTTGGGGACAAGAGGGAGACCGCTTTAGCTGGATGGCTGAACAGATTGTTGTTTATGTCTGTTTGTTGCCAGTTCCGAACCTTGAACTCAGGATCTGGGCACAGTCTCTGAGCTGCTTTTGCTGAAGGCTGGCCCTCTACCACTGGAGGCACAGGGCTTCTGGCTTTGTTGGCACTGAAGTTGGACAGGGTCTCAAGGACTTTCCTCCTGAGGGTGACCTTGACCATGATCCTCCCATCACAGCCTTGTAAACGTCAAGGAGTAATGTTGAGAGCCACTGGTGCCTGCCTAATCATTGGTCTTGCTGATGTTCTTGGACAGAACAGTGAGTTGCTTATTCTCGGGTTTAAGTGGGGGGAGCTAGAACCCAAAGTTCGAATCCTGGGGCTGCCACCTCCAAATGGCAGGAAATCCTAAGACACTCATTCATATCCATATGAATACAAATAGGATGGGATGTATGTCACGATTGAATGGGCAGTTCTTGAATGATTCTAGGATAAAATTGTACATAATTATATTATAGGACACTAATCGATTTTATTTAATACTTTATTAAGCATTTACACAATCACATTCATAAAATGGAGGAATAATGAAATACCTAAGAATTGGGCCTCACATACTATAAAGGTGCCATTTTTCTGCCAGGACTGGGATTTGAACTCATGGTCTGGGTAACACTGTTGTACTGTGTAGGAAGGGGAATCTGGCTTCCTTGAAGTCAAGAAATTCAATTCTGTTCCTTAGGCCTGAAATCGATCCCCACCTATTCATGTACAATTTAAATATATGATTTATATTTATATTTATATACATACGTTCACTCCATATTGCATTCAGTGTAGTTATTGTATTTTTTTGTTTTATTTATGTATTGACCATTTATTTATTGATTATTACATTGATTACATAGGATATAAACCTGCATATGTATTCCACTTCATACCTGACACCAGGGCATTCACAGAAAAGGAAAACGTGTCACCATCAGCTTCTTACTCAACGATTCATTGTTTGGGAGTGCTGGTATCTGAACTCATGGCCTACAGGGCCAAATTCATGAATGGCTGAGTGTGAACACACCCTCCTGGGGCAAACTGAGCTGACAGGCTGTTCCCAGGACCTGAGATCGAGCCCAGGAGTTAACAAAATATGAACAGATTGACATGCAGATGACAGTATACTAATAAATATATATCTTTATAGAGTGCCAGAGATGTCTATACGTTATTCAGTTATAAGACTACCTTCCTACCAATTCTAGGGTATTTATTATGTGTCCATGTAATTAATGTTATTGTTTTCATCCTTACACTATTAATGAAATCAATCAGTGTCCTGAAATTATTGTGTTCCTGTAAATAATAATATTCTTTTAATGCTTCATAAATATTAAATAAAATCAATCAGACTCCTGAAAACACTCTGTCTAATTTTATAGGAGCATCATGATTAACTCATTCAACTGTGACACTGACAAAAATCCATTGTTATTCCTATGGATGGGAACCAGTTTCTTAGTATTTCCTGCCATTGGTTGGTCAGGTCCTATGTTGCCACGTGAGCCTATGGCTTCCCTAATAGTCCGCCAACCTTCAGCAATGCAAGGTGAAGTACCCTTTGCAACAGTGTCATTCAGACCTAGGAGGGTCACCGTGCAAAGGAAGAAAACGTAAAAAGGCCACATTTTTTCTGTGCATTGTTTTCCCTGAAAGGCCTGATCCCATTAGCAGCTGTGGGTCCAGTGGCTACATCACAGCCTAGAGTGATCAAAGCTGAGGTAGAATTGCCACTACCTGGGTTCAAGCCCTGTGCTTGACAAAATAAAAAAAAAAACCATACAAACATACATACATGCATACATACATACATACATACATACATACATACATTAAAAATATTTAAAATATTATGAGGATCCGTGGCTTGTAATTCTTGCCATTTTTTCTGCCAGGCCTGGTATTTGAACTCAGGGTCGGGGGAAATCTGCAGCACATTGGGGGATGGGAAGATCACCATGCTGGAAGACAATAAAGAAAGGCCTGTTCCTAGGGCCTGAATTCAAAAATAATATTCGTATACATTTTAAAAACATGATTTATATTTACATGCAAATGTTTACTGTATGTTGTGGTTAGTGTATTCATTTTTTATGTTTTATTTATTTCTTATGCATTTGAATGAGTATGATCACACATATAACATTTGTTGCATCCTATTACATAAGACATAGATTTGCTTATGTATTCTACATCATTCCTGAGGCCCAGGACTTTCACCGATAAGGAAAACAGTGGGACAATTGGGTTTTCCCACAGGATTAAGTTTTTGCCAGTTCTGTGCCTTGAACTCAGGGTCTGACAGGCCCACTTCATGAAAGGGTAAATGTTAGCACACCAGTCTGATGCAAGTGAAGTTGGTGGGCACATTTGAGTACCTGAGATCAAGCTGAGGAATGGCCAATATATAAACAGATAGATGTTTAGATTGCAGTGTGTGTGTGTGTGTATGTGTGTGTGTGTGTGTGTGTGTGTGTGTGTGTGTGTGTTTGTGTGTGTGTGTGTGTTTGTGTGTGTGTGTGCATGTGTGTGCGTGTATTAAGATATGTATATGCATCTACAAAGGTATACAGAGAGAGACAGAGATTTATGTAGATTCTAGTGTATAACCATATATAAAGAGTGATGTCTATATCTTATTTTCACATATTCTATTACTACCAATTATTTGGTCTAAAATTATGCCTCCATTAATTAATCATGGTAAGATACTTCATAAAGGATTAATCAATGATCTATATTTATTGCATACAATCTTATACTGGAATGACTATCTAATTAGTAATTCAGTTAGCACATTTCAAACATTCTATTAGTGTTCCTATAGATAGGAACAAGTTTCCTAAGATCTTCAGCCATGTGTGGGTGGCAGGCCTAGGATCGATCTCAGGGCCTAGGTATCTGGGTTGGACTGATCTTCACTGACAGCCCCCCAGCCTTCATCCATGCAAGGTCACCTACAATTTTCAAGCCAAGTCATTGAGCCCCAGGAGGGTCACAGTGCTAAGTAAACAAAAGCAAACCTGTTGTGTAAAATTACCTGGTTTTTCATCATCCATTTTTGTTGGTTTGCTGTATTTTTGCCAGTGCTGGGAATTGAACTCCGGTCCTAGGATCCCTGGGTGGGTGTAAAAGCTGCATCCCAACCTAGGGTAATCATGATTTAAGACACAATAAAATGCTTCCTTGAGCAAAAGGAGATCAGGGAAAATGTCTAGACTCACAGTTCCAGCCTCAGGTCCTGCCACAAAAAAAGAGCCAGTAATTCCATGTGTCTGTGTATATATGCATGTATTTGAATTGGTGAAGAGCCAGAGTTGCTATGAAGAATGGCACCTAGCTAGGAAATTTGCTTTGAATAGAATGATTTCTTAGCACAGAGTGTGCATTCAAGACAGTGCATGTTCCGGTGCTCCCCACACTGTTCCCAGTTAACATGAGGGGGTCTCCATACCCCAGGCTGCTGGAGGAAATCTGCTTCATTGTTGGATCAGGCAGACAATAAGCCTCACTCCTGTGCATCTGGGTAACAAACAATTCATCCAAGCCAATTAGTGAGGATGAGTGTGCCCAGGCTGTTAAGGTTAGGAGAAAAAGGCCTCTTTGAACCCCAAGCAATCTCTCTCCCCTGTGCTCTGTTTTGACTGGAAGCTTTCATTTGTGCCACCTGCCATGGCAGACCAAGTTCCCTACACTCATCCTGTCCTTGTTAGACTATGTTTCAGTGTTGAAACAAACTGCTACCATTAATTCAACAGTCCTTCTCATAGACAATTAGGGAGCTGAACAGAATGAAATGATTCATTATTGGCAACGGTGCCTCCGTGTGTGTGTGTGTGTGTGTGTGTGTGTGTGTGTGTGTGTGCACGCGCGCGCGCGCATACACCATCCTGGTGATTGAACTATGGACCTAACCACTGTACCTGAGTTTCTCCTCTATAAGGACAGTACTCTTACCACACAGCCACTTCAGGATTTTTTTGTAGGGATGTGGTACTGAGGATTCAAACCCAGGGTTTCACACACACAAAGCAGTCTACCCCAAAGAAACATTCCCAGCACTCTAATTCAGGTTTCTTTCTTTCCTTTCTTGTAAGTTGGAGGAGTTGAAGTCTGGGCCTGGGTGCTGTCTCTGAGCTCTTCATCTCAGTCTAGCACACTACCACTTGAGCTACAATGCCCCTTCAGGCTTTCTGGTGGTTTATTGGATATAACTATCTCAAGGAATTTCCTGCCAAGGCTGACTTCGGACCGTGATCTGGGATAGTTTTGAAATGAGATCCTCAGCTTCCTGAGCAGGCAGAATGATAGACCTCAGCTAAAGACATCTAAGCCATGACACTTTGCTGCAAGTGGGTCCTTGGCTCAGCATGGTAGAACATTAGCCATGAGCCCAAAAAGAAAGTCAGCATCTATGCTCTGAGTTCAAGGTTCATGATGGAGTAACCTAAATCAAAACAATTGTCTGCAGGAGACAAATCACTAGAGTTTAGTACATACATAAATTTGGCCCTGCCTTGGGGACATATCTGAGCCTCAACTTTCTCATCTGCACATTCATCTTACTTGTGTAGCTCTTATAAGGACCAGATGAAAGAATACAACTCGTGAAAGACTTAGCACATACCACCCTGGGAAGGACTCAGCACTCAGTACCCCATGGACAACCCAGAAATACTCAACACCCAGCACCCCAGGAAGGACTCATCACATAGCTATATCCCACAAACTGTCATTAGAATTAGAGTGCTTTCATCACTATCACCGTTCTTTCAGATACACATCACAAACCGCACAAGTTCACATCTAATGGTTTAGAGGGATGTTTTGTGGGGGAGAGTCATCAGCCTCAGGGATTTCACTCATAGGTTAGAGGTACTGTCCTAAGATCTTTTCCTTAAGGCTAGATCTCTACCACTTTCAGGCACAGCTCAGAGTCTACCAGACTTCCTGCCACGGCTGAGTTTTCAACCCCCAGTGTCTGATCTCACCCCCTGAGCAGCTAGGGGTGAGCCAGCAGTGTCTGGTTCCATGATGCTGTGCTGCATCTATTGACCTCTGGCTGTCAGGTTACATGACAGCCATCAGTTTCAGACTCCCAGCTTGCTCTGTGATGAGGTATTTGAAATCCTGGCTTTCTATAATTGCAGTCAGAACATTCTACATTCTACCTTGTTTTTGGTTCCAGTATTGGGGCTTGAGTAAGGGCCTAGACACAGACCCTAAGCTTTCATGCTCAAAGCCAGTGCTCAACTGCTTGACAGCACTACTTCCGGGTTTTCTGTGCATGTAATAGTGTGGAATTGAACCCAGGTCTTCATACATCGAGGGGAGCATTCTACCACTGAGCTCCAGGAATGACAAGTGTAGAAATAGATATGTAGATTATAACATATATATATATGTATGTATATATATGTATATATATATATGAAACAAGACAGAGATGTCTGTATATTATTTAATTATATATATTATATTACTAACAATTATCAATAAATTATTCCTTCCTGTATTGAAGTATTATGGTTGAATACATAACAAAGTATCAACTGAAAATTATTCAAAATAGTATAATTATTGTGTATAATTTTATAATATAATCATACACTAATGTAATTGTTACTTTACAACATTCCATTCATAAGGATGTATATCGGAATGCATTTCTTAGGATATACTACCATTCATAGGTGGGAGTCCTGGGATTCACGCCCCAGGCCTAGGTTTCTGCTTTGGGCTATGGCTTCCCAGATAGCCCACCAAAATTCAGCAGTGCAAGGTCATGTACACTTTCCGAGCCCTGCTTGCCATGCAAAGGAAAAAAATGTAAAACCGCCTCTGATACTTCTGAGTTTTAACCTTCTCCTTTTTTCCCCTCTCTTTCCTTCTTTTTTTTTTCTTGGTTTTGGGGTCAGAACTCTGAGTCTCGGTGCTGTCCCTCAACTCTTCAGTTCAAGGCTATCACTCTACCACTTGAGCCATAGCACTACTTCTGGCTTGTTTCTGCTTATGTGGTACTGAGTAATCGAATCCATGGCCTTATGCATGCAAGGCAAGGACTCTATTACTGAGCTACCTTCCCAGCACTTTTTTTTTTTGCCAGTCCCAAGATTTGAATTTGGATCCTAGGATCTCAGGATGGACTGTGGGTCCAGAGCCTGCACCCCAGCCTAAGATGATCGAAGGTGAGGAAGAGTTACCAGGAGCTGAGTTCAAGCCCCAGGCCTGGCCAAAAAAAATAAGGCCCTGGCTTGGAATTTGCACCATTTTTCTGGCTGGCCTGGGATTTGAACTCAGGGTCTGGGTAACTGTGGCACTGTGGGGGAGAGGAAGCTCACCGTCATTGAAGACAAGAATTTAAGCATAGTTTCCAGGGCCCGAATTCAAGCCCCAGCACTGAAAAAAATAATATTCATATATGAGATCTATTTACATACATGGGTTTACTCCATATGACATTTATTATCCATATTTTTTATTTTATTTAGTATTATTACATATATAACATTTATTTCACCTTATAACATTGATTTATTTGAATATGGATTATACATCATACTGAGACCCAGGACTTTCATAGAGAAGGAAAAAAATGTGTAAAAATTGGCTTCTGACTCCACATACAAAATTTTGGCCATGCTGGGCTTTGAACTCAGCCCACAATGCCCAATTCATGAAAGGATCAGTTGTAGTACAAAAGCCTTTGGCAAACTGATCTGCCAACCAGTTCTGAGGACCTGGGAACAAGCCATAGTAGTGGCTGATAGATAAAGATATAGGTGTAGATATAGATATGGATATAGATATAGATAGATAAATAGATGTGTAGTTTACAATATATATGAGAGAGAGACAGTGTGAGGATATTAAATTATATATATTATGAATTATTATTAAATTATGCCTCCATTTAATGAAGTATCATTGTTGAATACTTATTAAAGCATTAATGTAAAAGTAGTCAGTATTCTTTACTTGGGAGAATTATACAAAATAGATAAAATGGAAGACATAATCCAATACTTTTTATGTGGCCTTCTATAAAACAATCATGAACTAACTGCAAATTCAATTGTTACTTTTATTACATTCCATTAAACATTCACATGAATAGGAAAGACTTTCTCAAGATCTCCCTCCATTTGTAGGTGGCAGTCCTGGCATTGGAACTCCAGGCCTGGGCAGTTTACTTCAAAATGCAAACCATTAGAATGACACTGTGAAGATTTCAGTTTCTCACAATGGGAAAAAGAACAAGAAGAAAAGAAAGCCAGGTATCATTTGTTCCTGCCTATAATCCTAGCTCATCAGGAGTCTGGGAGGTAGAGAATGCCAGTTTGAATTCAGCCAGGACAGGAAAGTCCACAGCACTCTTATTTCTGAGAGACCAAAGGAATAAAAACTCATCATGAGTGGGGCTGTGGCTCAAGGAAAGAGCACTACCCTTGAGCAAAAAGAGCTCAGGGACAGTGCCTAGGCTCATAATACAACCCCTGCACCTGCCAAAAAAAGCAAAATAAAAAACAAGTAACTCCATGTTTCCCCATGTATGTATGCATGTATTTCTATCGGTAAAGATCCAGAGTCCCTATGATGAAAGGCATCCAGCTAGAATATTTGCTTTGAATAGAATGATTTCATAGCACAGACCGTGCTTTCAAGACAGTGCATGTTCCGGGGCTCCCTTAACTGTTCCCAGTGTAGCCTGAGGTTTTCTGCACACCCCAGGGTGCTGGAGGAAGTCTGCCTCATTGTTGGAACAGGCAGACAAAAGGCCTCACTCCAGTACAGCTGTGTAATAAACAACTCCATCCAGGCCAATTAGTGAGGAGGAGTGTGGGCTGGCTATAAAGGCCAGGAGAAAAAGGCCTCTTTATACCCCAAGCTATCTCTCTCCCCAGTGCTGTTTTGACAGGAAACCTTCATTTGTGCCACCTCCCTTGGCAGGCCAAGTTCCCTGCATTTATCGTGTCTTTGTTAGACTATGTTCCAGTGTTGAAATAACCTGTTACAATTATTTCAAGGTTCTTTTTGGCAGGAAACAAGGGAGCTGAACTTAACGAAATGATTCATTATTGGCAACGGTGGCTTCCTTGGTTTCTGGAAGCTTGCTAAATCTAAGCACATGTGTAATATCACAATGCTCCCTGTCATTTAGGGCTGGTGATGCTCATCAAGTTTTGAAACCTTTGACCTCTCCTAGTTTGGCCCCCGATGACTAGGTTTTGGGGTTGAACACAGGACCTGGGTGCTGACCATGAGCTCAGAATAGAAGCTCAGTGTTTTACCATTTGGTGTCACACCTTCACTTCTGGTATCTGTGTTTGTGTATGTGTATGTATGTGTGTGTGTATCTGTGTGTGTGTGTGTGTGTGTCTGTGTGCACATGTATGTGTGTGCATACACTTGTCCTGTAGCTTGAACTCAGGACCTGAACACTGGACCTGAGTTTCTCCGGTACAAGGATAGCATTCTATCACTTAAGCCACACAGTCACTTCAGGCTTTTTCTAGTATGTGGTACTAAGGAATCAAACCCAGAAATTCATACAGGCAAACCCAGGGATTCATAAAGCACTATACACCTAAGACACATTCCCAGCCCTCCACTTCAGGTTTCTTTCTTTCTTTTTTTTTGGAAGTTGGAGGAATTTATGTCCAGGCCTGAGTGCTGTCCTTGAGTTCTTCAGCTAAAGCCAATCGCCCTACCACTTGAGCTACAGCAGCCCTGGAGTTTTTTGGTAGTTCACTGGAGAAAGGCCTCTCAAGCAATTTCCTGTCCAGCCTGGCTTTGGACTGTGATCCTCAACTCTCAGGCTCCTGAGTAGCTAGGATGACAGGTGCAAGTCACCAGCACCCAGCTTCCAGTTCAAGTTTCTAAGTGCTGAAAAGGAGATTACAGTCTCATGGGACCTTTTATGTCTGGGATAGTTTGGAACTGAAATCATCATATCTCAGCTTCCTGGGTAGGCAGGATGACAGACCTCAGCTACAGATACCTAGACTGTAACACTCTGTTGTAAGGGGATCCTTGGCTCCACGTGGTAGAGGGCTAGCTATGAGCCCAACATGGAACCGTCAGGGGCTAGGCCCTGAGTTCAAGATTCATGACCGAGAAAAATAAACACAAACAATTGTCTGCAGGAGACAAACATAATTTTGGCTCTGACGTGGGGACATATCTGAGCCTCAAGTTTCTCTATAGCAAAATTATCTGACCTGTGGAGCTCTTACAAGGACCAGATGAAAGTAGGACTCAGCACACGAAACCTCATGAAGGACTCATCACATAGCTGTATCCCACACAATGTCATTAGAATTAGAGTGCTTTCAACAATATCACCATTCTTTCAGAAACACATCACAAACCACACAAAGCTCACATCTAATGATTTAGAGAGGTTTTTGGGGGGGAGGTGGAGTCAGCCACGGGGATTGCATTGAAAACCTGGTTACAGTCCTAAGATCTTTTGCTCAAGGCTAGAGCTCTACCACTTTGAGCCACAGCTCAGAGTTTCGCAGACTTCCTGCCAGGGCTGGGTTTTAAACTCACCATTGTCAGATCTCAGCCCCCAAGAATATTGGATGACAGGGTGAGTGAGCCAGCAGCATCTGCTTCTGTGTAGCTGGGTTGCAACGGTTTACCTCTGGCTAATTCAGGTGAGACAACAACTGTCTGCACCAGACTGCAGACTTGCTCTGTGATGAGGTATTTGCAGTGATATCCTTATATAGTTGCAGTCAGAACATTCTATCTTTTTTGGTGCCATTTCTGGGTCTTGAGTTAGAGTGTTGACACACAGTCTCTAAGCTTTCATGCTCAGCTAGTGCTCAGCTGCTTGAGCAACAGCACGACTTCCAGATTTATCTATGCACACAGTAGTGAGGAATTGACCCTAGGACTTTGCATGTAGTAGGCGAGCACTCTACCACTGAGCCCCAGTAGTGACAAGTGTATAAACAGATAAATGTGTAGATTGGTAGATAGATAGATAGATAGATAGATAGATAGATAGATAGATAGATAGATGTAGATGCATAAAACAAGAGACATATGTCTGTATACTATGAAATTGCATATACAATATTACTACCGATTATTGGCAATTAAATTATTCCTTGCTTTTTTAACTATCATGGTTGAATACATAACAAAGGATTAATTGAAAATTAGTCAATGTAGTATAATTGTGTATAATTTTATAATCATACACTAACTACCAACTTAACTGTTCCTTTTATAACATTCCATTTGTATGGATGTATATGGGAATGGATTTCTTAGAATCTCCACCATTCATTAGTGGCAATCCCGGGATTAGACCTCCAGAACTAAGTTGCCAGTTTCGGTATGGCTTCCTTAATAGCCTGCCAAACATCAGCAATGCAAGGTCATGTACACTTTCTGGGACTTGTCATTTAGACCCAGGATGGTCACAGTACAAAGGGAAAAAAAGTAAAACCACCTTCTTGAACTTCTCAGTTTTATGCTTCTCCTTTTTATTTTTATTTTTTTTGCCAGCCCCAAGATTTGAACTCGGGTCCTCAGATACAAGGTTCTGCTGTTGCAGAAATGCCAAGACCTGAGTGCAAGCCCTGTGCTCGGCTAATAATAATAATAATGATAATAATAATAATAATAACAATAACGCCCTGGTTTGGAATTTGCACCATTTTCCTGGCAGGCCTTGTATTTGAACTCAGGGTATGGATAACTCTGTGGCACTGTAGGTGAAGAGCAAAGGCTCACCGTGCTTGAAGACAAGAAATTCAGAGCAGTTCTCAAGGCCTGAATAGAGGCCCCAGCACTGGAAAAAGGAATATTAATATATGAGATCTATTTACATACATGGGTTTACTGTATATGATGCTTATTACCCTTATTTATTTAGTATTATTATACATATAACATTTTTTATTACATCATATCACATAGGATATATCCACATATGGATTATGCATCATACTGAGACCCAGGACTTTCTCAGAGAAGGAAAATATAAATATGTCAAAATTGGCTTCTTAATCTACAAATAAATTTTTGGCCATGCTGGGATTTCAACCTAAGGCTTTCAATGGCCAATCCATAAACGGGGTCACAATCTTAGCACACCAGCCTCCGGCAAACTGAGCTGCCAGGAGTTCTGAGGACCTGTGATCAAGCCATAGGAGTGCCTTATAGATAGATAAATAGATATGTGTATATATATATATATATATATATATATATATGCATACAGAGAGACGGAAGGTGAGGATATTAAATTATATATATATAATTACTAATTATTCATTACTAAATAGTGCCTCCATTTAATGAAGTATCATGGTTGAATACTTATAAAAGCATTAATTAAAAATTAGTCAATAGCCTTCCATTAGGGAAATTATACTATGGTGCTGGAATGGAAGATATATATCCAATAATTTTTGTGTGGCATTCTAAAATAGAATCATGGATTAACTGCAAGTTTATTACTTTGATAATATTCCATTAGCATTCCCATGAATAGGAAAGATCTCCTTCCATTTGTGGGTGGCAGTCCTATCATTTGAACTCCAGGCCTGGGTAGTTTACTTTGAATGCAAACTATTGGAATGACACCATGAAGATTTCAGATTGTTACAATTATAAAAAAAGAACAAAAAGAAGAAAAGAAACCCAGGAGCCATGGGCTCCTGCATGTAATACTAGCTCAAAGGAAGCTGAGATGTAGAGAATGCCAATTTGAATTCAGCGGGGGCAGGAAAGTCTATGAGACTCTTATATCTAAGATATCACAATAAAATAATGAATGAAACTGTGGCTCAAGGGCAGAGCACTACCTTGAACAAAAGGAGCTCAAGGACAGGGCCTAGGCTCATAGTACAAACCTGGAACTGCCCCCCCCCCAAAAGGAGGCAATAACTCCATGTCTCTGTATATGGATGGATGATGTATGGATGATGGGCATTCATCAGGTTGCCCCCCAACCTGGTCAAGCTGGGACAAGCCCTGAAGAGTACTCAGTCTGAGCCTGCAGCTTGACCAAAGCCTCCTTCTCTGCCATTTAATAACTGAAGCCTTATATTCTGGCTGATGTCTCCCATCGGGACACCTAGCAGCCAGCCCTTGCCTCCAGGGAGACCACAGTTCCTAGACTGTAGGAGGTGTCGAAGTTTCTGGCTCCATAGTCTCTATCCCTCTGTAGGATATGAGCCTAGATCTCTGGGGCCTGGTGGCTATCACTCGTTTATCATTCGTCATTGCCGAGACTCAGGCTGGTCCTAAATCTTGGCAAAGATATTAAATAGTCAGCAATTTCTATGCCAAAAGGGGTATGCCAATAAATCCCACCCTCATAACTCCCATGAGAAGTGAGCCTTGGGCTGTAAATGTGGCTTAGTGGTATAGTGCTTACCTAGCACACACTAAGTCCTGGGTTCGATTCCTCAGTACCAAAGAAACAGAAAAAGCCAAAAGTTGCACTGTGGCTTAAGTGATAGAGTGCTAGACTTGAGCAAAAGAAGCTCAGGAACATACCCAGACCCTGAGTTCAAGACCCAAGATTGGCAAAAAGAAAAAAAAATGAGCCTGGTATGACATATTCTTGTGGGACTCAGAGGATGGCCATTGTTATAGGTAAGAGGTAGAGTAGAGGGAAGCTGTTGGTGGCTCACCTCTGTAAGCAACTCAGGAGGTTGAGATCTGAGGATCCCAATTGGAAGCAGGGAAGTCTATATGAGACACTTTTCTCTAATTAAACACCCATAAATCCAGAAGTAGAGATGTGGTTCAAGTAGTACAGTGCTAGCCTTGGGCACAAAAGCTCAGGGATCGGATAGAATCCAGGCCATGAATTCAAACCCCAGGACTGGCACACGCGCGCGTGCGCACACACACACACACACACACACATCAAGATAGAGCATTTGCCAGTCACCCTGCACAAGTGCCATCTCTAGCAACTCAATATTTAAAAAAAAGAGGGATAAGGGAAGATAAGACTTGCTCCAGGAGGTGATATAACCAATACCAAAATTCCACAGGAGTTCTAAGATGTGGATACAGGACAGAGAGCTTAAGGCAGAAGGTACAGCATGGGCAAAGGTCTTGAGGTGTGCTGTAGAGCAGGTAGTGTGGGTGGAATGAAGTTTCTGTGGCTTCAGAAGAGTCTGTCAGGACATTTCATGGCTGGGCCAAGGTTTGTACTTGAGTCACAGGGCAGATGGTGGGATTCCAGAATGGGACCCAGGGAGAAGAATAGCTTGGCTTTTCACCACGGACCCCTGCCATTTCTGGTGGCTGGAAGCCTATTTTTCACAGTTCTTGACCCTCAGAATTCCTTTGCCTGGAGGAGTCAGTACAAATGCAGGGAAGAACTCTTGCTTAAGAAAAGCTTCTAGCCCAATGCCACCAGTGGCTCAACCCCTGTAAATCATAGCTACTCAGGAGACTGAGATAGAGATCGTGGGTCAGGCCAGCTCAGGGGAGGAAAATTAGTGAGACTCTTCTTGCCGATGAACTACCAAAAGCCAGGAATGGAGTTGTGGCTCAATTGGTAGAGAGCTAACCTTGAGGGAAAAAGTTAAGAGACCAGAGCCCAGACCCCTGAGTTCAATCACCAGTACTGGCACCTAAAAAGTAAAGAAAAGCTTTCAAGTGCTCCTAGTCCACTGTGGTGAAAGGCCAGATCAGCCAGGCCCCAGTAGCTCACACCTGTACTCCTAGCTCCTCAGAAGGTTGAGATGTGAGGATTGTGGTTCAAAGCCAGTCTGCGCAGGAAAGTCTGGGAGACTCTGATCTCCAAGGAACCTCCAGAAGTGGCTCCGTAGCTCAAGTGGTAAGCTGAAGAGCTGGGACACAGTGCCCAGGCCCAGAGTTCAAGTCCCATGACCAACACCTAGCCTGCTTGGTCTTACTCTGTGGCTCTAGGAAGAGTATTTTCCAGTGGGGCCCTGAGGGTCTCCCAATATCTAGATCTCCTACAAGTCTTGAGAGCAGCCTGTTTGGAAGCCATTGCCTACAGATCGGCCACAGTACCAGAGAAAGGTCGAGCCTTGGGGTATGGAGCTCATCAGAAAGGCATCTGTCATGGGTGCAATATCGATCTGAGCAGTAATTCGATGTCTGAGACCACGGTTCTAGGCCAGGAGGGGCAGGAGCTGCAAGATGTCACACCAGGTAATGCCTGCTCATGCGGGCATCACAAGAGTGTGAGTTTGTCAGGCACAACTTGGGCATGTGTGGAGTTGAGCTCATGAATGGCTTGTAGGCTCCGGAATCCACAGCTGGCTGGCTGCTGCTTGTAGCAGTCACTATCCCAGGAGTCCCAGTGCTCAGACCACTGCTTTCCTCACCAGTGCAAAGGGGTAGAAGGGGGCAGATGAAGGTCGGCAATTGTAGGCTGACTACAAAGGAGCATCCCTAGTGTCCTTCCCTTGGTCCTGTGGCCCTGTGCATGGATGGAGGGGCAGGTTCCATGGAACTTACTGCCATGGCCCAACCCCTCAGCCCAAGAAGGACTTAGGGAGAAACCACTTGATCTGGCTTGAGAATTTGCTATGAATATGACTCAAGACTGCCCCCAATTCTAGCTCAGCTCATCATTACCACCTTCCTGTGTGTGTGTGTGTGTGTGCGTGTGAATGCACACGTTCTCGTACACATCTTGGTACTAGGGCTTGAACTCAGGGCCTGGGCTTTCTCCCTCACTTTTTTCATTCAGGGTTAGCACTCTACCACTTGAGCCACAGTTTCTCTTCCAGGCTTCGGGTGGTTATTTGCAGAAAAGAGTCTCACACTTTTCTAGCTGGGCTGCCTCTGAATAGCAATCCTCAGATCTCAAACTCCTGAGGAGCTAGGAATATGAGAGCATGAGCTATTAGCATCTGGCCAAACTCCTTCTTGGCTAAAAGAGACTACCTCTTTCCCAGCTGATCACCCATCTACAGTTACCCTTCCTACCCCAGGCTTCAGACAAAACATAAACTCCTCCCCTGAGAACAAAGAAATGGGATCAGGTTTGAGGTTTATATTCTCCACATAATCAGGGGCTGGTGGGAGCTGACATGGAGGTCAGAGATCTAGGCCAGGGCAAGTAGGCAGCTGTTAGAACAAAAGAGAGTATGAAAAGACATCCTTGCAGCTAGATGCCAGTGGCTCATACCAACAATCCAACTACTCAAGATGCTGAGCTCTTAGGGTGGCAACTTAAACCCAGCCCAGGCAGGAAAATATGTGAGAAACTTCTGTCTACTAAACTACTAAAAAAGATGAAAGGTGAGTTGTGGTTCAAGTGTTAGAGTGTTAGCTTTGAGCAAAGGAAGCTCAGGGACAGTGCCAAGCTCTGAGTTCCAGCTCTAAGATTTTTGTAAGACACCCCTCCACCCCAATCAGGCCATAAATCCAGATTTTGGTCCTCCTAGATCTCACTTCTGTTCCTGCCACTTCCACAGCACAAGTGGCCGGTATGTGGCCAGCACTGGGTTAAGAAGTGACCTTACACAAGGGGGGCATAGCCAGGTCAAGGCTAATGCCCCAGAGCATTGAGGTACTGGCCATACCAGTCTCTCATCCCCCAGTTTCCTGGCCCTGGAATCTAAAGTCTGTGCCTCTGTATTCTGGGCATCCAGAATTATCTAGAAGTACCTAAGAGGCCCAGCTGTGGTTGGAAGAAATACTTGCCTTCAGAAATGTACATTGACATTTCCTAGACACCAACCAATACTTCCAACCCATCTTGGCCTCACCTCCCATGTAGCCCCAAATCCACCTTGCCTGGGCAGCCTTTAGTCAGCTATCAAGCTTAAGTTGGCCAGAGCCACTGGCAAGCACCCTTCCCCCATTCCACTGCCAGACTGCTAGAAGTATGACATGCCACCAGAGGGCCAGCTGAGGAAAAAGACAGGATATCACATGACTGACCCTGCTCCCCACCTCAAGAGGAAGGCAAGAAACTAAGCCAGCTGGCCCTGCAGACCCAGGATCCCCTGGAGGCAGACAAAGATATGGACAGCCGGACTTGGGCCCCAAAGAAAAGCTGGAATGTGCAGGTCTCTGACAATTTAGGACTCATTGTAGACCCTGATGGGGGCTAAAGGCAAAGTTGTCATGGAGCAGTGTCACCATCCGAGGTCAGAAAGAGCCAGACAAGCACCCAGGAAGTGGACAGAGAAAGATGAGGGAACGATACACACACACAAACACACACACACACACACACACACACACACACACACACACACACACGTGGGTAGCCCAAGGCCTCAGCAGTCCCTGAGCATCTGAACATCCCAAACTCTGAGAAGATGGCACTACTGTCCCCAGACCAAATGTAGACAAATCAAGAGCCTCTCACACATCTGGAATGGCTCATAACACAGCATGGCATTTCCTTTTGTATACACCTCTATGAAGAAAACTCACCCACCTTATCTTTGGTTGTAGGTCATGGGGTTTGAACTTTGGCCTTCCCGCAGACCTCAGATCTTCAGCTGAAGGTGTGCACTCTACCACTGGAGCCACAGCACCACTTCCAGTTTTTCTGAAAGTCTCACTGAGTTTCCTGCCCAAGCAGGCTTTGAACCATAATCCTCAGATCTTAACCTCCTGAGTAGCTAGGATGACAGTTGTGAATCAATGGCAGCTCCCAACTTCAGCCACCTTCTTGCACCCAGGGGAAACCAAACTTGTCAGGCCACAAGGCACATGCAGTCCTTCACTTCAGACTTTGACATCAGCATCCAAACCCATTCTTCCTTGGGAGGAGAGAATATAATTGACACTACCCTCCCACCCCTGCTCCCATTTGCCCACTCCCTGCCTAAGACAGGCCACAACCTCTGGAGTTCTTGGTAAGGTAACGCCCACCATGCTATGACTTCACACTCGGGAAAACCTGAGGAGTTCTTAGAAATGTCTGTACACTGAGGCCAGCACCTGGTCTCCCAACCACAGCAACCCCACTCCTTCACCATCTCTTGCAAGCAAGGGTTGTCTTTCTTGTTTTACTGGTAGAGGGGCTTGAACTCAGGGCTTGGGCACTGTCCCTGATGATAGTTTTTTGCTCAAGGCCAGTGATCTACCACTTGAGCCATGGTGCCACTTCTGGTTGGAGATTGGAGATGAGACTCTCATGGGAGCTTCCTGCCTGGGCTGGGAAACAAAATCCTCTGGATCTCAGCCTCTCAAGCAGCCTGGATGACAGGAGTGAGCCACCAGCGCAGGGCTTATGGTGTCTCATTTTTTTAGAATTTCCACCTAGTCCTCCTCTACAAACTACAACTTAGACACTCCGCTATCTAATTCAGGGACAGAGAGGCTCGGAATCTGGGTAGGGACATGGGCATTAAAGGGCCCCCTTCACATCAATACCCATCTCTAAGTTCCCATCCACCTCCTCTCGATGGCCTGGTCTTCCGTGGCAGATCAGACCCACTAGGATTTCTGGGGCCTGTATCCCCTCACCCCACCCAACCAGTACCTGAGGATTTCTGGGGCCAGCTGCTCCAAGTTTCAGTGGAAGATGTTTGGAGGGTTGCTGATAACCAGTTCCAGGGGTGCCCAGTGCAGAAGGAGTGTCCATCTCCCCTCTGTCAAAGGAGGAGACATGACTCATGGATGGATCTACTAAGAGCTACAGGGTATAACAAGCCACCTATCACCCATGTCCCTTGGAGTGCTGTTTTATGTTGACAGTCCTTGGGCTTGGCCTGGGGGCCCAGGCACTGTCCCTGAGCTTCCTTTTCTTGAGGCAAGCACTCTCCTGGTGCTACTTCTGTTTTTTTCTGTGTATGCGGGACCTAGGAATCGAACCCACGGTTTCCTGTGCTCTAGACAAGCCCACTACTGCTAAGACACAATCCTAATCCTGGATAGTGTTATTATGTGACCTCTTGGGCCTGTCTCAGAACAATCTTGTACATCTGTACTGAGTTTCTCACCAGCAGCCCTGGCTGGAAATGAACATGCTCCAATATGTTGTCCTTTATCTACAGCATCTTTACTCTCTATGCTTCCTGTCAGATCCTCCTTGTTAAGAAAGACCTCTTTCAAGTGCTGCCTTTAAGAAGCCCACTCTAGTTGCCCTGGCGGGGAGAGGAGTGGGGGGGATCTTCTCAGCTCTACACAATGCAGGCCTTGTCATGCTCTTCCTTCCGGTTGGTGTAGATTGAGAGAGCGCAAAGGGGAAAGCCTGGCTTTCACCACCCAATTTCTGAAGGCTCTGATGCACTACCCAGGGACCGGTGCTGTATCACACTCCATGAGAGGGCACTCGAGGCCCACGCAGTCTGTGGGGAAGAAATGAGGCCATTTCTTTGTGTGGGCTTGAACTGAGGATCTGGGAGCTGTCTCTCTGAGTTTTTCTGTTCAAGGCTGATGCTCCAGCACTTGAGCCACAGCTCCACTTCTAACATTTTGGTGGTTCTATGGAGAGTAGAGTCTCACTTGCTTTCCAGCTTATGGCTGGCTTCAATCTTTGCACCTCATATCTCTGCCTACTGAGGAGCCAGTATTTCAGGCGTGAGCCTGAGCAAGATATGACAAGCACCAGGGCCTTTCTTTTGAGCTTCTGTTTATTTCGTGTCAACTAGCAAGCCCTAATTAAAATTGTTATTTACAGGAGATCAAGTTCCTCTCCTAGGTCAGTTAATCCAAAGAGATAAAATGTCTTTGGAAAAGGCTAGTCTGAGTTGGCCTAGGTGAGTGTGTTTATGAGAGTATGAGTTTCAGGGATACCTACCCCCATCTCTCCGGTGCTTCATTCTCCCAATGGTAAGTACATCCACGATCTCCACACTAAGGAAGGTGGGTAGGGGAGGGTTCATAAGGTCACATCAAGTGGGATGATCTGAATTCTATCCTGCAACTGAAGCTGGGAGAGATAATAGAGAGGAGAGGTTTAGAGGAACATCAAGGGAAGCCCCTTACATTTGGCTACAAGTACCAGAGAGAAGAATTAATCCATCCTTTTTGGTAGTAAGATAACAGGTGCCCACTATTCATTTATTTTATTTTTTTGTGAGTCCCAGGGCTTGGATTCAGGGCCTCAGTGTCATCACTGAGCTTCTTTTACTCAAGGTTGAGGCTCTACAAATTGAGCCACAGCACCATATATATCTTTTTTTGTGGGGGTGGGAGGTGGTTTATGGGAGATAAGAATCTCCCTGCCTGGGCTGTCTCTGAGTCAAGACCTCAGCCTCCCGAATAGCGAGGATGACAGGCTAGAGCCACCAGCACCTGACCGCCACCATCCATTTATAATTCCCTAGGGCCAGTGCTGGGCCACCCACCCTGCATCCCTGTTGTTGAGTTGGAAGAAGACAATAGTGTGTTTGATACTTCAACAGCCTACCTACCTTTGAGCATCGTTCCGGGTCAGTCTGATGGCGGCTTCCTCCTTATCCACAGCAATGACTTGGCTCTGTCACCAGAACAAATATCTCCCAGGAGGTATCAGGTCTGAGGTCTTTCCTCTGCACACCACATCCCCTCACTGAAAAGACACACCCCAACAAAGCAAAGTAGACATAGAGTGAATTCGTTTTCTTATAATCAGAGTCTGGCCAGATAGGTGGCAGTGAGGATCAGAGGCCCCTGATTCGGCTGTGCAGTTGGATAACATGATGCCTCCTCATCCACTTTCCTTTAACTGTCTTAGAAGAGGGTAGTGAGGAAGGACTCACTAGATGAAATGACAATGAATAACTATCACGATCTAGCCCAGGCACAGAGGGGCTTACCTGAGGGAGTGAGTTCAACAACCTGAGCAAGAAAGCTCCTGACCCACAGCCTACCTCCAGAATGAGAGGGCCATCTTGGGTCCCAGCCACACATGGTGATGCTGGGACACCTCCTCCAGCACCCATTCAACAAGTTCCTGTGTATGAAAGAGAGAAAGAGTTCCTATGAGAGAGAGAGAGAGAGAGAGAGAGAGAGAGAGAGTCAGAATTACACTTAAGCCCTATAATGGTAACTACAAAGGAGGCTGAGATATGAGGATCATGGTTCATAGCCAGCCCAGGCAGGAAGGTCTGTGAGACTCTTAACTCCAAAGAATCACCAGAAAACCGGAAGTGGTGCTGTGGCTCAAGTTGTAGAGTGCTAGCCTTGATCTGAGGAGTTCGGGAACAGCGTCCAGGCGCAGAATTCAAGCCCCATGACTGAGAAGAAGTGGACTTCCCACTACAAGAAGTGGACTGAATAGCACCCATTGTCCTAGGGAGCATGACAGTGAAGTCAGGTCAGGCTTTCTTTCAGCTGGGGGTCATGAGTAGGTCACCCAGCTTCTCCATGCCTCATTTTCCCCAGCTGCAACACTGAAAAGTGAAGAATCCCCTTCCTCACGTGGATAGGGTAAGGATGAAAGAAAGCCATGTTTTGTTTCATAATCCCATACCTGTGGCACGATAAATAACAGGTCCCATTTGAGCCCTTTCCAGGTATCTTCCTGTCATATGCTCACAGAATTGCCAAGAACCTTATCTGATGACCACTCCCTCTATGCCTGTCCCTGCCCCAGAGATCCCCCTGTATTGACCCCTTGTTTTCTCACAACTGTCCAGTGAGGATACTGAGGTCCGAAGGTTCCATGCCCAACCCAGAACTTCAACTCTGGTCAAGAATCAGCTGCTATCTCTGTCCCCCTGGGGAGCCACCCCCTGCAGTCCTCACCCCCAGGCTCTCCTAAGCTCCCTCTGCCACCAACCAGGCCCAAGGGAGTAGACAGTTCCAGAGCACAAAGATCCCTTGGTATTATAATTTAACGGTGCTGAGTCCCCTTCAAGCATCTCACCCTTCCAGGCCCCCAGACCTCAGTCACAAAGCCCATGCACCCCCCAAAGTTTGCGGTTAGAAGTTACCAAAGGGTCCAGTGCTCCTTGTTACAACCAACTTCTACACACACACACACACACACACACACACACACACACACACACACACACACACACACAAGCTGGCACAGGTGGTTCCTGTCTGTCATCCTCGATACTCAGGAGGCTGAAGTCTGAGGATCACTCTTCAATGCCAGCCTGCACAGGAAAGTCTCTGAGGCTCTCATCTACAGTGAACCACCAAATAACCAGAGGTGGAGCTGTGGCTCAAGTGTCAGAGCACTAGCTTTAAGCACAAAAGCTCAGGAACAGCACCTAGGCCCTGAGTTCAAGGCCCAGTTCTTCTACCTCCAAACAGACACAGACACAGACACAGACACACACAGACACAGACACAGACACAGACACACAGACACAAACACACACACACACACACACACATACACACACACACACACACACACACACACACACACACACACACACACACACATGAAAAGCCCAAGGCTTCAGCAGTCCCTGAGAACAGAACAATAAACTCCCTCCATTAGGTTGCGCCTCTCACATATCTGGAATGTCTCATAGACCAGCATGGCATATCCTACCGTACGCACTGGTATGCAGAAAACTTAGTCACCTCTTTTTTTGTGGTTGGTCATGGGGTTTGAACTCTGGGCCACGGTGTTGTCCCTCAGCTCTTCAGATGAAGGTGAGCATTCTCTCACTTGAGCCACAGCACCACGTCCTGTTCTCTAGTTGATCCATTGGACATCAAGTCTCACAGACTTTTCTACCCAAGTTGGCTTGGAATCACGTTCTTCACATCTCACCCTTCTGAGTATCTAGGATGACAGTTGTGAGGCACCAGTGGCTTCCGGCTTCAGCCACCTTCATATACCCAGAGGAAACCCATCTCCTCAGGCCACAAACTTCTTGCAAACCTTCATTTGAGACTTTAACACCCAGCACTCAAATCCATCCTTCAATGGAGAGAATAAAAACACAACAATCTCACCCCTGCACCCATTTGCCCACTCCCTGCCTGCCATAGGCCATGTCCTCTTGAAGCTGTGGCTTCAAACTGGAGCAAACTTGGGGAGTTCTTAGAAATGTCTGTACAGTAAGGCTAGAACCTGGTCTCTCGCCACAGCACACACCCCACTCTCCCCCACACCTCCACCATCCTTTGCAGGCAAAGATGTCTTACTTTCTTTTTTTCTGTTGTGGTGCTTGAACTCTGGGCCTAGGTGCTATCCATGATCTCTTCAACTAAGGTGAGCACTCAACTAATTGAGCCACAGCACCCCTTCCAGTTTTCTGGTGGTTTGTTGGGAAAAAAATGTCTCAGGGTCTTTCCTGAGCATGCTGGCCTTGACCTGTGATCTTCAGATCTCACCTCCTGAGTACCTATGATGACAGCCATGAGCTACTGGCAACAGGCCAAACATATTTTTCCATGCCTGTCATCCAATACCCTAAGGATACTGAGATCTGAGGACTGCACTTGGATGCCACCTTTGGCATCAAAGTCCATGAAAACTCTTTATCTCCAATTAAACATCCAAAAGAGTTGCAAGTGGAGCTGCGGCTCAAATGATAGAGTGATAGCTTTGAGCATAAGAGACAAGAGATAGGACCCAGTCCCTAGGTTCAAGCTTTTTCTAGTAAAGACCCACCCAAGAAAGGGAAGCAGGTGGGCATATGGGAGTTGAAAGCTCACACATAATACTCAAGACTCCCAGAACAGACCCCATCCGGCTATAATTCTCTAGATTCTATGTCCTAGGTCATGGCACTATTAGATGGGACTGACCGTGCTCCAAGTTAGGACATTCAAGTACGATCTCATACTGAGGATCCCCTGACCTTATGAAAGACTCAGGATCTCTCACTGTCCTGCCTCAACACTGGGCAGTGAGGTGAGTTCTAGTTATCCAACCACAGGATGTGGGAACAAAAGAATTTCTTGGCCAAGAGATGCAGACTGGAAGGCTCTAGGTCGGTCTCTCTTGGGAAGGGGAAAAGGCTTGATCCATCGCAGGCATTTTCCTAGGTTGTGAGTATCCTTAAAGAAACAACCCTGCTCAGAGCCCAGTGCCTCTTGTTTTCCCACCAGCCTCCCCAAGCCTGCCCCACCACCAGCCTGCCCTCTCTGAATCCCAGATCTGCCATCTAGACTAAAGGCTGAGCCAGCAAAGAGACCCACCCCTGCCTCTGAGAATGGCAGTCACAGGTTCCTAGCGTCCCCTAGAGGAAGTCTCCGGGCAACACAGGTCCTGACTCCCACCCTCATTCCCTGGCTGTCCTATGCCAGTGGCACACTTACCTCTGTCTCTGGTCTTGAAATGAATACTGGAGTTGTGATCTTCAGATTGAGCCCTGGAAATCCCAGTCCCCAAAATTGTACTGCAGAGGCATCCTGCGGTGGATGACAGCCAGGTGCTCAATGGTGAACCCAAGACACCAAGACTTTTAATAACCCTATGGTTGGTCAAAGGCTCTATCACTGATGGTCTAGATTGTCATGCGAGATCATGGCTCCAATGTCCTGACACACCTGACCTGGGATCATCCTCCCATTTCATCTTCCTTCTTATCCCTTGCCCCCCACCTTGACACTGCGTCACCCCAACACCTACCTAGCTGTTGGAGCTTTTCTTCTTATCTGACCAGAAAATAAACCTGGTGGGGCCAGGAGAGATTAAAACCTGGTGACCAACCCTGAGCCCTAGGGTCTACATCCTTCTGCAGTCAGCGACCACACAACACCTGGATTTCATGAAGTTGCTGATAGGTCAGCGGCTTGGTCCTACATACTGTCTTTAGACTCTGAAACTTTGCCCACAGAGATTGTGAATGGTTGGCTCCCTTGATCCAGGGACTCCAAACCAAGGCATGCCTGTTCCCCCTTCTTCCGTTCCACTTTTTCTCACTCCATCCTTCCCTCCTCTCACTCTCTTTTCCTTTCTTCTCTCACTCATGGGCCTTGAACTTGGACCCTGGATGCTGTCCCTGAGCCTTTTTACTCAAGGCCAACAGACTACAACTTGAGCCACACATCCACTTCTGGTGTTTTCTTTTTGGTAGTTAGTTGGAAATAAGAGTCTTACAGGATTTCCTGCTGCGGCCTTAAGCCTCAATCCTCCCATCTCAGCCTCCTAAGTAGCTAGGTGACAGGTGTGAAGCACCAGCATCCAGATCAATCTAAGGTTTCTTCATGTGCTATGGACCAGCAGTGGATCATTTCATCTATGACTCCCGGAGCCTATTGCACACTGTAACTGTTTTTTTGGATAAGTATATGAGCATCTGCCTATGACAATACTATAGAAAAGTCCCATTCGATGCAGGTAAGGATCCTGGGGGGGAGTAGGGAGGGCAAAGCCTGATGAAGCTCTCCCACAATTCTCCCTCCTCCCTCTTCCCATCCTCCTGGTGCCACCACACTTAACTCTTTTGGCTCCTAGGATGTGAGCTATGATGTACTAGCTGGATTCTTGGGCCTGTGGAATGCCTATCTTCTCAAAGATCTCTGTCCAGCAGCTGACCAGTTCTGTGGCACTCAATTCCCCACTCAGGTGTGAATGAGGTTGCCAGTGAGCTGAGGCCCGGCTCAAGGGGCCTCCTCTCCTCCCCCCTGGGGCCAGGAAGGATGGTCTACCACATCCTGTCCCCAAGTTTCATGTTGCAGAGAAAGGATCCTCGAGGCATCCCGGGTTTCTGAATCTCCCAGAGTCCCATGAGGGTGCTGGGAATCATCTTTGCTCACAGCTGAAGCTTGAACTCAGGGTCCCTGAGATTTGTTGTATTTTTAAACAATTTACCATTTGAGTCATGCCTCACTTCTGGCATTTTGCTGATTAATCAGTGATAAAATTCTCAGGGACTTTATTTTGTGGGCTGCCTTCAAACAGGAATACTCAAATCACAGCCTCCCAAGGAGCTAAGATGAGATACATGAGCCAATTGCTCCCTACTTCTATTCACTACTTGTATATGAGCTTTCACAGACTAAATTGTTTTACACTTTTATTGAGCTCAACTATATCGTTTTCATTTCCTATAATTTTAATGCCAAATTTAAGAATGCTTCATCTCCAAAATGGTCAAGATGTCTTGACAATTGGAGTCATTGGACTAGAAGGCTGCTGGTATCTAAGATAGTACTAAAATGTTAGACTTGAGCCTATCTATATGACTGCTTAATACTATTGCTTTTTCAGTCAGTATTCTTTTTATTATTGGTGGTGGTGATTGTGCTGGTTGTGGGCCTTGAACTCTGGGCCTGGATGCTGTCCCTCAGCTCTTCAGCACAAGGCTAGAGTTCTAATACTTGAGCCATAGCACCACTTCCGGTAAGCAAATTTCTTTGCTTTAATTCACATCACTTTTTTATTTTATATGCCACGTTTTAATCCAGCTTGAACTTAACATTTGAATAAATTGTTATGTTTAAGTCAATGTTCATTTTTTAATTCTCCCAAATACTGTCTAACCTATCACCACTTATTAAAGCGAATATCATTCCTCAAATGTTTGGATTTACCCCTTACTAAATATTCTTTGATAACATTTACGTGGATATAATCTGGAGCCCTACAGACCCATTGAGCTGTATAATCTTTCCTTTACAAATATAACAATTTTACACTAAGTGTTTTACTATTTGACAGAGAAATATATTCCAGCTTATTTTGCTTTGTCAATGAATAAAATAGTGCTAGACAGGTGCTTTTAGAAATTGTCATAAACATAAATAAAACTGTGAACCTGAGCTCTGTTGTCTCATGCTTGTAATCATAGCTGCATAGGAGGTTGGGATCTGAGGATTGCGGTTCAAAGCCACCTGGAATGGGAATGTCCATAAGACACTTATGTCCAATTAACCACCAGAAAACCAGAAGTGGCACAGTTACTAAATGAGTGGAGCATTCACTTTGAACTGAAGAGCAGAGGGACAGCGACCAAGACCAGATTTCAAGCCCCATGAATGATCAAAAAAAAAAAAAAAGGGAGGAGACAATTTATATTATTGCTCAATTGTATCCTCCAATACACAAAAATTATGTCTCCATTTATTTAGATTTTTCTTTTATATTCAGCATTGTATAATTTTCAATAAAGATGGATGAACAGCACTTTAATACATTTTGTCAATGTTTGAAGACAGCACAAAGAAATTCAAAGAAAACAGTTGAAAAATGAAAGGCAATGGGAATGGAGAAAGAAAGAAACCAGAAACAGGTTAATCAGGCCCTTCATTAATATGTGAAAGTGTAAAATATTTCAATAAGTTTTCTCTGTACAATTAATATACACCAATTAATAAATATCTTCCAAAGGCTTTTGTATTCAAGTATGGCATAAAGGATAAATACAGATTCTGTGGTGAAATGAAAGAAAGAGATGAGAAAATACATAATTATAGTGATTGTGTAAATAAACTAAGAAATTCGATCAACATTCTGAGGGCTCTTAGCTCATTGGACTAGAAGGCTGCTGGAATCTAGGATCATACTAAAATGTTAGACTTCAGCCTATCTTTAAGACTGCTTACTACTATTGAATTTTGGTCAGTATTCTTTTTGTTGTTGGTCGTGGTGTTTGTGGGGGTTATGGGCCTTGAATTCTGGGCCTGGGTGCTGTCCCTCAGCTCTTCAACTCAAGGCTAGAATTCTACCATTTCAGCCATAGGGCCACTTCAGGTTTTCTGGTGGTTTATTGGAGATAAGAGTCTCATGGACTTTTCATGCACAGGCTGGCTTTGAAACTCGATAATAAGATCTCAGCCTGCTGAGTAGCAAGGATTACAGGGGTGAGCCACAGGCAACTGGCTCCTCTGTACAACATCAACCATAATATAAAATGTAGTAAAATCAATAAAGGACGTGTTTAACAAATAAAGTAAAATGATAACTTACAGACAAATGAATATAATAATATGCATATATGTCTATATACATGTATATACACATCTGTATATTCTTATATATATAGGTATTAGTATATATACACATATAACTATGAATATATGCATATGTTCATATAGTGTGTATACATATAAATTTATTTAAAGAGACTTGAATCAGAAATATATTAATAGTATATGAATGCCAATGAAAAACTTTAACCATCCTGAATAAGTTATAAAAAATCCAAATACATATCTCTATAGTAATATAATAACAACCAAGGAACATATGGAAATATCATAACATACCTAGACATTGCATACATATAGAGATTAGTGGAAATAGAAACAATAAGATAGCCCTGTACAACCATTATGTAGAAATTGGAATCCTTATACATTGTTATTTGACATTTAAAATTATATAGTCAGTTTGTTGAACATACTGACAATCTTTAAGATATTATATATAGAGTTGCCTCTATGATCCAGCATTTTGAATCATAATGTTATATACAAAATAGATTGCAACATATGTCCAATGAGACACATGTACAAGAATATACATAGCCAAACCTTTTATAATAACATATCATAAAGTATTTAAATGTCCATTCAGGATGTTATTCCATTATACACATGCTCTATCCATGAGAAAAGTTTACATGGACTTACTTTAGAAAAATAATATTACATGGGAAAAATGGATAAAATAGACTACATTTTCTAATTATATGAGCTTTTTAAAATTGGCTCATCTGTAGAGGAAGAATATGAAATAATAGCTGCTCAAGGGAGGTAGGTTGGAATGTTGACAGGAAGTGACTAGTAATAAATATGGGAGTATTTTGAGAGGGTAGTAAGGATAAAATGATCTAGAACTGAAGGTAACATTCTTACTCCAACTCTTTAACATTCTAAGAATCATTTTACTTTATCGAAGAATTACAAATTGCATTTGCATTAACCTTAGGAAAATTTTTAGAATAGTAGTGGGTGAATCTAAGTGATAATTTAGAATTTAAAATCACAGAATTCTAAAATGCATAACATTAGTATGTTGCTGAATAAGACTATCAAGAAAATATGATCCGTGGTATATCTTCTGAGTGACTATATATACTATTGCGAGTCAGTGAATATTCTACAAAATTATGTAAATTGAGGGATGAGATAGGATTGAGAAGGATGAGGGATAATGTATAGGGGCATTGTATAGGTCTGGGAATGTGGCTTAGTTGTAAACTGCTTGCCTTGCATGTGTGAAGCACTGGGTTTGATTCCTCATTACTACATAAACAAAAAATCTGGAATTGGCACTATGACACATGTCATAGAGTACTAGCATGAGGAAAAGAAGCTCAAGGACATTGCCAGGGCCCTGAGTTGAAGCCCCAGGACGAGTAAAAAAAAAGGTGTATTGTATTAAGCCTGGCACTAGCGGCTCCCACCTTTAATCCTATATAATCAGGTGGCTGAGGATTGAGGTTTGAAGCCAGCCCAGGCAAGAAAGTCTGTGAGATTCATATTTCCAATTAAATCTCAGAAAGTTCTAGCATTCATCCAAAGGCATTCAGGAACAGCATTAAGACCCAGAGTTCAAACCTCAGGAGAGAAAAAAAAAAAAAAAAAAACCTCACTAAACACTATTCATTAACTTCTTTGTCAAAAAGCAACTCCCATACAACTACTTAAAGTTAATTAAAAATATGATAAAACACAAGTCATTTTGGGATCCAGACATAGATAGAATACACAGGACAAAGTAAATTTTATATCATGCAGTTTAGTTTGTAATTTGTTCTACAGTCTTCTTACATCATTTATGAAATTGACAATGCTGTCACTTATAGGTCTATTTCCTTGAGGAACAGATTGAATTCTGCTATCTTTTCATAGGAAACCATAGAGGTGATTTTTTTGCCTCTTATTGAAGTATATCTGATATTTTAAACTAGATTTGTCCTAATATAATATTAATTTAAACAATCATTTCATTAGGGCGATGTTGGTCAGATTTTTTCCAGTAAATCTTATCCCTTATAATACATGAGAGCATGCTGTGAAGTCTCCTATTAATATGCCAAATTCTTTATAAAATTAATTTAAAAGGGGGAAAGATTAATCTTGGTTTCTGATTTTACACATTTCAGTTTATATTTCTTATCCTCATTGCTTTCAGTTGGTGGTGGCACAGTACCCCATGTCAGGAACATGTGATGGAGTATTGTATTCATGGAAGCCAGGAAGTAAAGAAAAGTAGGAATAAGAGTGGAGAAAGGGAGAAACATGAGGAGGGGAAGAGGGAGAGGGAGAAGGAAAAGCAAAAGGAGACGGAAGTAAAAGAAGGAAGAGGAGGAAAGGACTTTGATCTTAACATTCTCTTTGATCACAAGTTCTCAGTGACCAAATCTCTACAACTATGCCCACATGAGAGGGTTCACCTTTTTATGGCAACATAGTGAAAGCTAATTATTAATCCCAATCCTGGCTCAAGTGGTAGAGCTCTAGCCTTGAGCTGAAGAGCTAAGGGACAGCACCCAGGCCCAGAGTTCAGGCCCCACGACCGGATTCCCCCCCCCCAAAAAAGACTATTTCATCTAACTTATAATGACTTGAATTTTTCATAATTTTATGACATTTCTATTCAAGTTTTTGTCATCTGTTGTGAGGTTCTTTCTTTCTAGTTGAAGAAAAAATAGATACTATCACAATCATTCATTTCTTAATTATTCTATAGAGTAGGTATAACATGAATTTCCTACCATTCAAAAACAAGTTATGTTCAATTCTAGGAATAATTGCATGAGTCATGGAATATCTTGCTTTATGTCATATTGAGATTGATTCAATGTCTAAAAATCACTGTTGGCATAATACATGAAATTCAGTGTTTCTCTGAAATGTCTTAGTAATCAAACTTCAGAAATACATGACCAGTAACTAAAATTTTTATATACTCAAAAAACGTATGAATCTATATTTTATGTCAAAAATTCTTAGGTTTAAAGGAAGAAAAAATCATGTGACAACAGTAGATAATATTTAGTTTAATGAAAAATTGCTTCATTAACTCTGACAGAGCCTATTGCTTTTAGCTTACATGAGAAATTTGATTAAGGATCCTTTTGTCGCTTTTGAATAATAGAGCATTTCATTTAGTGCAAAGATTCTGACATTTAAACCTTTGAGTGTATATTTTTTTATAAAAATGAAAACTATTTTTCACAGTGCATGTTCAAGTTTAATAACTAAATAAATATCTAAATGTTAATTTGTTAAATTGAGCCTCTAGAATTAAAATAATAAGAAATATATTTTATTCTTAGATATATCTGTGCTTAATATGGGTTTCTCAAGCTTGTAATCCTCACTACTCAGGAATCTGGGGTTCAAAGCCAGCCTTGGCAACAAAGAAATAATCTTATAAATATGTTAGAAACAATTGCAAGAAAGAAAAAAATAACATTTAAATACTTATCCTAGGGTTCATTTCACCAAACATCAACTTATCTGACCTATTCTGCTTGTCACAGACATGCCTCCTCCCCCACGGCATAACCACTGCTTGCATAGTATTTGATGTTGGTATGATTTGTGGAGGGCAAGGGAAAAATCATATGGTTTAAATAAAGATACAGGTGGACCCATTGCAACAATGAGATGTACAAGTCATTATGTAGAAAAATGAACTTTGCAACTTTGACGGGGGGTGGTGGATGGGGCAGAAGGGGCAGAGATGAGAACGGTTGAGAAGTAGAAAAAAAGGCTGAGGCAACAAAACTTGATAAGAAATGTACTCATTACCTTGCCCATGTAATTGTAACACCTCTGTACTGTATTTTCACAATAAAAAAATTAAAAAATTTTAAAAAGCCAGCCTTGGAAAGAAAGTTCATGAGTCGAATCTCAATTAAACACACACACATCACCACACACACAAACACACACACACACACACACACACACAAAGCCAGAAGTGGAGTTGTGGCTCAAATGTTAAACCAATATCCTTGAGAGTTCAAATCACAAAAACAACACATACGCAATATTATGTCTAAATTCTTATTTTACTTTGAGGAAATAAACAATGTCTGGAAAGTGATATTTGTTACATATCCTCCAACTTTTGTGAAGTTGTTTTTAGTATAATTTCTCTTAAGATATAAGATAGGTTATTAAAATCAATATTATTCTAGTATATTCATAATTACTCATAACACCTTAAAGTACAATAGTTGGTATTTTTTCTATAGCCATAAGAAATATTCTGAGTAAAAGATTGGAAGAAAAAAATAAAAGAAAAAGAAAGAAAGAGAGAGAGAGAGAGAGGTAAGGATGGAGGGAATGAAGGAGGAGGGAAAGAAGGAAGGAAGGAATGAGGGAACGAAGGAACAAAGGAAGGGATGGAGGAAGGAAGGGACAAAAACGATTTAATTTATAAAATCAGGTATTTAGCCCAACATAAACTTCATGTAATTAACCCTTTAGTAAATGCAATTTTGCAATTTTCATTTGCATGTTCCCCCTGCATGAATGAAACCAGCAAATGAAGGATCAGAAATACCAGGTGTATTTGTTTGCATCTGTAGTAAATATGTATGCAAACCTTTTTCTTAGTCTCTATACATCATCAAATAATTATTTGTAAACAATTTACACTTAGTTATAAATATTTTTAAAACTGAGGTAACCAAAGGTTGCCAATATATTATATACTGTGAATACTAGTATTTATAGTGCTATTAATATTACAGTCTTCATGTTTCATTAATTGTAACAATTTTATTTTGTATTTTATCAGACATATTAGCATACTCTGATTTTGGTGACTGTGAGACCTTAATTAAAATCAAAGGAGATCTGTATTTGTTGGCTCAAACGAATATTTTTGAAAGCAATTAACACATCGGAGATTGTTCAAAGACATCAGAAGGGCTTTAGGCTGTACCACGTTTACATGGTTACCTATGATGTGATTCAAGAGTCACTAAACAATCATACTTCACTTTGCCATCACTATAATTATCCCCACTGTAAGAAGAATCATTCACATAATTCACATGATATAAGCTTGTCCTTAAGTTATTATTTTCTATGAAATAATATCCAAGTGATACACCACACTGAGTTTAAAAAAAAGGTTGCAAAGTGTATTGGACGATGTAACTCCTTCCTGATAAGCATGTTGAAATTCTATTCCTCTGTCTGGTGACATTAGAATGAACGTTTCAGAGATATCCCTGCAATATTGATCCTGATAAAAGAATCCCAATATAATTACTCTGCCATGTGAACGTCCAGAAAATAGATTATAATGAACCAGAAAGTGGACCCCATTAGACAAAGAATTGCTTTGAATTACCGTTTTATAATCAATGTTTAAACTTCTAGAGTATGGATAATATACTCCTGATGTTTTTAAGCCACTTACTTTGAAATGTACTAACAGCCCAGTGGCTGAAAAAAAGCAAAGGAGTTTTGATTTAAATTTCACAAATTCAGATAAAAAAGATTAGTAAAGTTTTATTATTTGAATTTTATTCTCCAAGTCTCCAGGTTTAAAATATGTTTAAGGGCTGGGAAGGTGTCTCAGTAATAGAGTGCTTGACTTGCATGCATGAGGCCCTGGGTTCGATTCCTCAGTAACATATAAGCAATAAAACATTCGAAGAGGTGCTGTGGCTCAAGAGGTAGAGTGCTAGCCTTGAGATGAAGAGTTGAGGGATAGTGCCCAGGCCCTGAGTACAGGCCCCATGACTGGCAACCCCCAAAAAATTTTTAAATGGGAATCTAATTGAGGTTCAACTCTATATTCAACTATCATAATTAATTTTTTGAATATTTTTTATTATCTTTAGTTGTACAAAGTAGTTGGTATTCACTGAAACAGTGTATGGATACATTGCATCTTGATCAATGTCACCCCATTCAACATTTTCATCTACCCATCCCAATCAACCCTGATTCTTATGTATCTCAATATTATGTTCTGGAATTACTTGCCATTTAACAAAGCAGTTTATGTGTACGAAGCACCTGGAATTGTGTTACCACTTCAATATCTTTTCCCCCCATTTCACACTACCCCTTGCTTTGCATATTTCAATTCTGGGAAATATACAATGGATTCTTGCCTGTATTCGACCCTTTTCCCCTTCAATTTCCTACCCCTCTCATATTGCCCCCCCCCATTGTCCTCTCTTGCAGTACACATATACTGGCATTTATTTGGTTGAACCTTGCCTTAGTCTTTTAAGAGAATTATAGTATTTGCACTCTCCATGTACTCTACCACTTCAGATAATTCATTTGTACCTCCTTGCATACCATCCAGTGTGTTTAATTTTACATTTATAGTCACCTTCTATCTAACACAAATGAGGAAAATCATGCAAGCTAAGTTTCTCTGAGTCTGCTTTATTTCACTTAATATTATTTCTAAGTGTTTCATTTTCCTTAAGAATGGTGCAATATTATTCTTTCTGATGGCTGAGCAGAATTCCATTATGTATGTATGTATATATATATATATATGTATATGTTGTATATATGTATGTATATATGCATTATGCATACATATACTTGTAAATTGGGATCAATAAATTTAGACATATATATATAATTTAAATATACATATATAATTCTTGATCTCTTTTTACAATGAGAAGCATCTGGGCTGATTCCATATGTTGGCTACAAAAAATAATGCAATAATGAACATGATTGTGCTGGTAGATTCAGTATGGCCTTGTTTCTGCTCTGTTGGATAAATGCCCATAAGGGGAGTTGCTGGATCATAGATAGGTAGCTCTCTATTCACTTGTGAGAGCAATTTCCATAGTGTTTTCTAAAGTGGTTGAAAAGATTACATTCCCATCAACAGTGTAATAGAGTTTCCTTTGGGCCACATCCATATCACTATCTGTGATTGTTCAGTTTTTCATAATGACATTGTAACAGGGGTGAGATGAATCTCAGTGTTGTTTGAATTTGCATTTCTTTTATGGAGAGAGATGTGTCTATTTGTCATTCTTACTTCTTCTAAGAATTTATCTTTGTCTTTATTCCATATATTAATTGGGTTCTTGTTTATTTGAGTGTCTATTTTTGTGGGGTTTAAATTTTGATATCTAAATATGGGTTAGCTATGAAAACCCTTGTCTGATGCTTAGTTAGTAAAAATGTTCTTCCATTCCATTTTCTTTCTAAATATCCTGCTATCTTTTTCCTTTTCCTGAAGAAACTCTTCAGTATGATGCAATTCTATTGATCTAGAAAGAATATTACACCATTCATAAGGAAAAGGAAAGACTTGGAACAATCTTACATTAAGTGAAGAAAGACAGATTCAAAGAAATATATGCTGCCTGATTTCCCTCATTTGTTGCATTAGAATGTGCCTCTAATTCTACAAGTAAAGACATGGGGATGGTAAAAAAGAAAACATTACAGTCGGACATGATAAATTATATGGGATTCTAAACATTTATACAGTGAGATCAAAATGCTCTGTGGAGAGGATCACAAAGACTTAATAGCTATATGAATATTATAATATAAAATAATGTTCATTAAAATGGTCTCCAAGAAATGATAGTTTTTTAATTATTTTGCTTTTCCTTCTGTGTTCTGATGCCGTTTTTTAAAAATTGTGCACCTTTGTTCATATGTGCAAGTTTGGAAAGGGCAAGAGAGAACACAGAAATGGTGGGACAAAGGGTTAACAAATGCAGCGGTGCTACTCAATAGAAACTACATTGTAAATGAACTATACAACTTATGGGAGAGGGAGCTTGAAAGGGAAAAACTGGGAGAACATGAGGGAAGAGGTGACACTGTTAAAAAAAATGTGCTCTTTATCTGACTTAAGTCATTGTAACCCTTCTGTACATCATCTTTACAAATTAAAAATGGACCTCATAAACAGGCCAGAGTAGCTATACTAATATTAGATAAAATAGGCTTTACATTAAAAGTGGTATGAAAGTAAAAAGAGACAAAGAAGGACATTAAATATTGGTAAAGAAAACTCTCCATTAGAGGGATATAACAATTCTAAATATCAATGTCCTGAATTTTAGAGCTCCCAAATTCATTAGACAAATAATACTTACTCTAAAAATACACATACATTCAAATATATTGTTGGTTGCATGAACACATCATTCTTACCTCTGGACAAGCCATCCAGGTAAAAAATTAGCAAAGAAACTTCAGAGCTAAATAACTGCATTGACAAACTATACCTAACAGATATCTACAGAATATTTCTCCTAGCAGTGTCACAATATATATTACTCTCAGCAGCCCATGGAATGTTCTCCAAAATAGATCAGATCTTATATCACAAGAAAAATCTGTCAGAATTCAAAAATAAAAATGAAATTACTCTTTGTATCCTGTCAGATCACAATGGGACCAAATTAGATCTCGACATCAAAAGGCATCACAAAAAATTCTGAAACTAACAGACTGAATAACACATTGCTAAATAATCAGTGAGTCACTGAAGACATATGGAGGGAAGTTCCAACTTTTATGGAATTCAGTGTAAGTGAACACACAAAATACTACCACCTCTTGGACACAACAGCACAGGTGATACTCAGGAAAATGTATAGCTTTGAGTATGTACATCAGAAAATTAGAACAATCTTGAATCAGCACTAATGATGCACCACTAGGTCCTTAAAAAAATAGAACAAGCCAAACCAAAAAACAGTAGACAGAAATGATACATATTAGATTGAAGAAATGAATCAGTCTTAAAAACCATACAATCATAATTGACTTTTTTCTACTATTAGCTCACAAATTTGCTCAATGTATCTCAACGTAGCTATTTAAACTCAACCAGCTCAAACCAGTGAACAAAACAAACTTCTAGGATTCTAAGAAACAACATTTTGTTTGCCTTTTTAAAATAAATTTACTCTGTTGTTCTTATTAAGGCGATTTATAGATGGATTACAATTACAAGAGTCAAGTAATGAGTACATTTCCTTTTGTGAAATGTCTTCAGTTCCTTCACTTGTTCCCAGTCCCACTCTCCTGTCCCCACCCATGTGCTAAATAGTTCACTTTCATCAATGTTCAATGAACTCCACTGCTGCAATTTTTTACAATTTTCCCTAAAGCTGTGTGCCCACCCCTCACATTCCTGAAGATGGACAATGAATACACCAGGCATAAGGTAAAGAAGACAGAATAATCACAAACTATAAACAACAACAAACACAAAACACAAAAAGGACTTTTATATTTCCATATATCATAATTTGAGTATGTATATCTTGTTATATAAATATAAATGTTTTTTATTATAAAGTCAATTCAGGGATTAAGGTATGATAACATAATCTTGCTTTCTATTTAATAATGCTTTTTATTTTAATATTAAATTTGTAAGTAACACAATTAAAGTCCTAGTGAAATTTGAAGGTTCAGATTTAAGTTAAATTTTCAAATCTCTAATAGTTCCATTTTGGCAAACAAAATGAAAAACAGGCATGTTTTATCTTCAAGAATGTCATTATTTCATGTGTAAAAATGTAAAAGAAATATAATATTAATTCAGTGCAAATAAGGAATCAAATACTTATGCAATGCTTCAATTCCATAGATTATGAGATCTGTTGATAAAATTAATAAAAACTGTTTAAGTAGATTACCGAAGATATGAAGCAAATGATAATTTTCTTTTTAAGTGAAGTTGATAGAAAAATCAATGTCCAAAGATTCCAGAGTTCTGTATGCTTGATACATGTCAATTTACACATATGCTTGGCTCATCTCAAAATTATTTGAAGATAACTGAAAACAGGACTAGAATTAAAAAAAATCATGCAAAAGTTTAGCTGCATTTTGTGATTAAATATGTCTCCTTTATATCTCTTTATTGTATTTGAAAAATCTGGAAAATTTGTTTAAGTCACATCAACAACAATGAGAAATAAAGATCCTCTAGCTCCTTAGAAGACCATCAATAAGAAAAACAGGAAACAATAAAAAAAATTGAAGTTCATTGTGCTGCTTTGCAATTGTGGATTATGTGCCTATCCCATGAATCTGGGCTAAAATCACAAGGGCTACTGGAAGAAAATTTCAAAATCTAGAGCAGCTAATACAGCTCTGCAGTTATTTGTAGGTTTCACTACAGTCGCAGCTGGACACCAACTGTACAAAGAAAATAATTCTACTGCTTTGCAGACAAGAATGTGATGAAAAGCATACTTATATCTTCTTATATGAAATAAGAAGACCACACTTTAAAAGCTGACTAAATGATGAGCCTTTTGGATCACAGTGCCAATTTTAAGGCACTCTAGATAATTCAAGTCCTTCATCCCTCCCCAAATATTAATGCTATTCACAAAGCATTGCTGAGGGCAATTTCCAGTTTATTTGATATTTCAAATGGCTTAGGAGTAACATAAACAATAATGCAAGTTGTTAAGAAAATTTAATTTTGAATAAGCAAACAAATCAAATTCAACTCCATAGCATAACTTTTAGGAAATATGAATTAAGGAATACGGAATGTCCTTTGTAATTTAATATTAGAAATTAGGGCAAAATTCCAGAAACAGACTCTGAAAGAAGGAAAAAGAAGTCTTTGATAAGATATATTAAAGATTACCTAGGGACAAGTAATTTTACCTACATTTGGTATTATATGATAGCATATGTTGTTCTGCTAATCAGAGAGACTCAAAAAGATTTTTAAATATAATATGAAAAGTGCATCATCATGAATGAATGAAATCAAGGAATAGATGGCTCAAGAGCTGGTTGGTTCTGTTAAATAATCTCATTATTTTGAATGATCTGGTGTTTTTGTATGTGTGAAATTATGAATATATTTTATGTCTAGGCAGGAAAGTTTTATTATTAAATCATTGTCTGATACCCAATGTCAGGAACCTAACCTGAGTCAGAGTGGTAAATATGTGTGTGTGTGTGTGTGTGTGTGTGTGTATCTGCAAATCTGTATTTAGAAGGAAGTATCTTATTTCCCTCAGGGTAATTACTTAATTGTATTAGTTATACTAAATTAATGACAGCAGATAAAGGTAATTAACTTTTTCAGACATATATTTATGTTCCTATAATTACATGAGCAAACTAAAAAGTAATGTTTGGAGTATGAGTTTTGTGGAAGGTCAGCTGAAAGTATAAACATTTGGAATCTTGAGAAAGATATCAATGGCAATCATTTCAGTGAAGATCAATCTTAGACAACACTTGCAAGGATATGTAATCCTATATTAAAATGCAAGATGTATTGATTTTCCAAAGCTACACTATTCTTGAAATTTGTAGGTAAACATGTTTAATTACAGAAACATAAACATAATGTGATTATTTATTCCATACACTTCTACATTTTAGTTTTGTCAAGTCCAAATACCATTTATTTTTACTGTATATGAAGAAAAGCCATAAATATTACAGTTTGTGCCATATTTCACATTGGGAAGCTTTGTCTTTATCACTAAGTTTATTTCTGTTGTTTCTGCTTTCCTATTCATAATTCTGCTTCTCATGGTATTCTCCTAAGGACCTTTTCTTTCTCCCAGTTTTGGGCTTGAACATACCTCATGCTCTCAGTTTGTTTGCTAACAGTAGTCAGTCTACCATTTGAACCATGCCTCCAGCACAGAAATTTTTGTAGTTAATTGGAGATAGAACCTCATGAACTTTCTACCAGCCTGAAAACCATTATGCCCCAAGTCTCATCCTTCTTAATCATTAGGATTATAAAGACGAATCATGGACCCCAAGATTCAATGACTTTTCAGGTCTTATAGATTCCCCATGTTTGCTAGTAATTTTAATAATAAACTACCACAGATTGTTTGACATTAACACTGTAAATGGATTACCTCTTTGTTGGTGGATCTATAATTCCAAGATCAGATTTGGCTTCTGAGTCTTCTTTCCTTGGCATATTCAAGGCTTTCTGTGTGGGGCATATGGGCAGCAAAGATGGCGCTGAGAAGAAATTGAGTGGGCAGAGTCTGAGTTATTTATGTTAAAATCTGACTGGATACCACAATCAAGCAAAGTGACGTCAGTGTATAAACAGCTTGTGGATAGCAGGGAAAGTATAGAAATCTTAGGTGCATGATAGGGTAACCTCTACAATGATTGGTTGGTTCCTTTTACTCCCCTTCCATGCCACATTTTTTTTTTTTTGCTTTAAAAAGTGCTTGCTGTGTGGTAATAAATGAGTTCTTGTTTGTCTTGACTCCCTGTTCCATCTGACTGTCTCTGAAGCTAAGGGAAGCTGGGGAACAGGCAAGCAGCACACATAGCTTTCCTAACACTAGTCCATCTTCCATGGGATGAATGAAGGCCCAACATCTGGTGCTCAACGTTGGGCATAAAAGGAAAATATACCACTCAAGGCTAAGCGGTCTCTCAGGGTAAGTGAAACCATTAAGTATGGGTAATTCTCTCTCACAGAAGGAGGACTTCAGAAAGGAGGAAGAAAAGGAATGGTCAAATTCGACTGAGAATGCACTGATCAGACAGAAGCACACTCAGTGGAAGTCAACACGAGGGTGAAGGTTACCCCCTCCTCCGACTCGGGTGCCCCTGACGGTCCTAGGCCCCCACCTTATGCCTCCAAAATTGGGGAAGGGACAACGCCCTATGGAGGGACCTGTGAGACCTGGGTCCCTATGACCGAAATTCCACAGAGGGGCCGAGGGCCAGGAAGTAACCTATGTGGAGGCCTACCCTGTAAAGGAAGGGCCACTGGAGAGCCTGGACCCTGGGCCACAGGATTTGCTTCCCAAAGAGTACCCGGTCAATCTGGCACCAGGAGCTAACAGACCCTTGGATTGTATCCATGGGAACCTAAGGATCTTAAAGAGCTCCACAAGGCGGTGGTGGAAGATGACCTGAACTCTCCTTGGGCCCAGACCCTATTACAGGACATTGCTTATCACACATGGGTCCCTAAGGACTGGCTGGATGTGGCCAAAGCCATCCTAACCAGTTCTCAGTTTATCAAGTGGTATGCCTTCTTTAAGGCAGAAAATAACTGGCAGGCTCAACCTGCAATACCTATTACTTATGCCATGTTAACAGGAACAGGGGAAGGTACTCCACTGGCATCCAAAAGGCTGCAATACCTGGCACGTACTGTGACCAAGTGTGGCAGGCAGGACTTGCCACATGGCACAAACTGGATGAAAGGTCCACTGAATCCCCCATAGCAGGAGTGAGACAAAAGTAGGGTGAGCCTCTACCTCATTTTATAGACCATGTCCAACAGAGTGTTCATCATAAGCTGCCAGCAGGGGACCTCTGGGATCAATTTATAAAGCTAATGGTTTGGGAAGGGATGAATGCATACCACTGCATGGCCTGCGCTGGATTGAGAGAGAGTTCTCTGAGCAGATGGGTGGTGGCCTCTCAAGATGTGGGAATGCAACAGTACCAGTCCCAATCACTAGTTTTAATTTTACAGGCTCAGATATCTGTTATGACTGAGGCTATCACACAGGCACTGGCAGCCTTGGGCCAAGGAGCCCCAAGACCATTGGGGAGAGGGACTTGTTTTAAATGTGGGCAAGAGGGGCACTATAAGAGGGACTGTTCACAACAATTCCTCGACACCCGGCCCAGGGGATCCAAACTGCCCCCTACACCCTGCCCCAGGTGCAGGAAGGGGTACCATGGGAGAAAGGATTGTCGATCCAAATATGATTTAGATGGGATACATTAAACTAGAGGAGGGGCATCCTCCAGCCCCGTTAAGTCAAGGAGTAACCCCCTCTGCTGTAAGGCCCAGGCAGCCTCATGGCAAGACAACCCAGGCCCATTGGACTGTCCCCCTGGTAAAAAGACTCAGCCCTAAACTGAGTATTTTTATAGGCAGGAAGCGGTTTCACTGCCTTATTGACACAGGGGCAGACAGAACCGTACTCAGGGAGGAGGAAGTGCCCTTGGACTGGAAGCTTGTACCCGGGTCCACAATATTGGGGGTAGGGGACAACTCCCAGTCCAAAGAGATAGTTGCCCTTATGAAATGGACCAGCCCAGATGGAAAGCAGGGAAAGATATGCACTTTAGTAGCAAAAAAAACCTCACCACCAATTTACTAGGGCAAGACATGCTAGGACAAATAGATGTTATGGTCACTACAGATAATCGAGCATTCTATGATGATATCCTGGATGGAGAAGAAGCACAAAGGCTTAAATGGGATCTAGAGGGACTTAAGGAAAAAGATTTTTTTAACTTTCATAATTATAGAGAGGAACATATGGTACCTACTCGGGTGCACCCCCAATCCTAAAGGCCACTGCCCCCAAATACCTCCCATCAGGTGGAAGCCGAGAATCCCTATTTGGGTAGAGCAGTGGCCATTGACAAAACCTAAACTTGTGGCCCTCCACCTTTTGGTGGATAAACCTTGGGCACATACACCCTTCTATGAGTCCTTGGAACACCCGTATTTGTTATCCAAAAAGCATCCAGGGCCTGGCACATGCTCCAAGATCTATGTAAGGTAAATGAAAAGATGGACCTAGTAGGAATGCTCCTAAAGGCTATGCCATGGATTCCCACTATATCTTCAGAATATGCCTTGGTTGTGATTGATGTTAAAGATTGTTTTTTTCTCTATCCCACTGCATCTGGAGGACTGTGAGAAGTTTGCCTTCTTCATCCCTTCTCTTAATTTTTCCCAGCCTGATTGGAGGTTCAAATGGACGGTGTTGCAACAGGGAACGGACAATAGCCCGCCCTTTTTCCAACAATACTTGGCCACACTTTTAGGAACTGTGCTGGGTTCAGATACCTCCCTTGCCTATGCCTACATGGATGATATTATTCTGGGGCACCAAGACCCGGGCCACCTGGAGGGCCTTGTGGCCCAGGCTCTTGTCATATTAAAAAAGGGAGGTTTTACTATAGCCCTCAATAAAATTCAAAAGTACCTCCTTTTAAGGTGCTCGGATCCCACCTTATCTTGTCTTAAGTCTGCCCCCATAAATCTTTGCTGGAGATTCCAGCCTCTCTGACCCTAACCCAACTTCAAAGTCTTTTAGGGGAAATCAATTAGCTGTTGCCATGGGTTCCCATCCCTAAAGATTGTCTTGTGCCCTTATTTGCCTTACTAAAAGACATGACGCCCCAAGAAGTTATTACAATTACAAGCAGCTATCGGTCAGTATTTTTACAGTTTCAAAAATACATGGATGAAGTTTCCTTGAAGAGGTATTCTATTCTTGAGCCCATTTCCCTCTGGTTGCTTGTGTGCGACACATTGATTTCTGCAGTTTTAACTCAAAGGGGGGAGCCATTAGAGTGGGTTCAAACTCCCCTAGGGGGCACACTTCGGTTATACTCTCAGGCAGAACAAATTACCGATGCTATCATCAAGGGAAGGACCCAAGCCCAAAGGAAATATGGCCTTGACCCTCACTCCATTGTTTTTCTTTTTCAGATGACAGACGTTGAGGGCTCACTCGAGCTAATGCTCATCTTGCTCTCTCCTTAGAGGGCTTTCTAAGCCATATTGACTGCCATTACAGGCCATCCAAATGGACCGTCATGTTATGGTGAGTTCCCCTCAAAATGCCTTCTCTATTTTCTCCTACACTGTGGAGAGCTGCGGGAGCCGACCAAAGATGGCGCAGCCGCATGGCACGGCCAAGCCAAAGATGGCGCTGGCTTCCGCCTTCCGCCTTCCGCCTTCCTGATGGCGAGTGCTCTCTGTGAAAAACAACTCCTTATATGGCTATGGCTTGGCTACTGGCTTGCTTCCATGTTTGCGACCCTATTGGTATATGCCACGTGGCACCTCGGGATTGGCCATCCAGGAGGCTTATAACTGGAGTGTGTGTGCGGGGCGAAAGAGAAGCTAATAATCAAGGTTCCTGAATAAACTGCTTTGAGAAGAATCCCGGGTTGTGTCTTCCTTGCTGGTCGAGGTGGATGCGACACTACACCTATTCCTGGCACCCTTCATGTTTTTACTGACGGAGGTAAAGCAGGCTCTGCCTATGCAGCCTTTGATGAGCAACAAAAGACCCCCAGCCAACAAAGATTTCAACCTTGTCAAGGGTTGGCACAATATAAAGAAATGTTCACTGTAATAATGGCCCTTCAGGATATTCAAAAACCCTTTAATTTCTATTCTGATGGCCTATATGTAATTAACTTGCTCCCTCATATTCCGCAGGAACATATTAAGCTGGATGGAAACCCTATTTTCCCCCTTATGGTTACCTTTAAGGGCCTATTAGAAGGATGGGGAGACCCTATTCATATTCAACATTGAGAGGGCATTCAAAACTTCCTGGATTTTTATCCATGGGCAATAATTGGGCGGACCAGTTAGCTACTGGCCCACAAATATTAACGTTACAAGGCGCATCCCATTTACATGATTTAATCCACATCAATTGGAGAGGTTTTCAACATAAATTCCCTCAGTTTCCTGTAAAGGACCTCAAAAGGATAGGACATACCTGCAAAACATACCAGCCCTTCTTAAAAGTACTCCCTTTACAACCACCAGGGTTAAATCCCAGAGGCCTCAACCCCAACATCCTCTGGCAAACTGATGTTACTCATTTCCCAGGCTTTGGTAAGCTTAAATATATTTTTGTTTCTATAAATACCTATTCATGAACATGTTGGGCCACAGCACATAGAGGAGAAAAAAAACTAAACATTCACAAACACATTTTCTTCAATGTTTTGCCACCTTGGGTCTATTACCACAAATTTAAACTGAAAATGAACCCTGTTTTGTTTGTATAGCAATGTCAGTTTTTTTACAGATGGCATATTAATCATACTACAGGAATTCCCTGTAATCACCCAGACCAAGCAATTATAGAAAGAAAGCACCAATATCTTAAGGAACAATTATTAGAACAAAAAGGGGGAGTTATCACCCATATACAGTTACAGATAGCTTTATTTGCCATTAACATTTTTAAATTTTTTAAAGATGCAACTGAATCCAGATTTCAGAAGCACTGGGGACAATTAACCCCTAAGCCCCAAGTGAAAGTCAGGTGGAAGGACACTCTGACACAACAATGAAGCGGACCTGACCCACTAGTTACCATGGGCAAGGGATTTGAATGCATTTTTCCCATAAAGGACACAGCCCCCATTTGGATCCCGGCCAGGAACCTTAAGTTTTTACCCATTATCTCTATACACGAGGATGCCCAAGGATAAACTAAACAACAAGGAAAGAATACGGCTCTGGTGGCCATGGCTTGTGTTTAAAACAGGGAAAACTAAAAAGATAACTACTAACCATCCCCAATGGCAACCAGCCCTGGAGAAACTCTTATGTTAGCTAACAATTGCAGATGGTGATACTGCAGCTGTTGCCTGTCCTGACACTCCCAGTCCCAGCAATGGCCCTACGGAATCCACATCAACCTCAACAGGTAACCTGGGCAGTGATCAGCAATGGCAATGGAGAAATCATCAATAGCACCACGCATGATAGGGTGAACTCTACAATGATGGGTTGGTTCCTTTCTTCCCTTTTCATGCTGCATTGTTTTTTTGCTTGCTGTGTGGTAATAAACAAATTCCTGCTTGATTTGACTCCCTGCTCTGTCTGTCTCCGAGGCTAAGGGAGGCTGGGGAATGGGTGAGCCGTGCACTTACCTTTCCTCTCAACCCATCCGTCTTCTGCAGGACAGACGAAGACCCAACACTTTTGCTTCTCTTGTAGGAGTCTTCAACTTACTTGCTACCTTTGAGATTCTGTTTCCATATGCAGTCACTTTCTAAGACAATGGGTTTTGTTCTGTAGCATAATTTCAGTGGGACAGTAACCAACACATAATGTATTACTTAATGGATAGAAGAAAATCTCATAGGAAATTGTTTTGGACATGGAAGTTATGGTTATACTTTTAAAAAATAGCAAAAGAGGTACAGGTTTCTTTAGAGCTTGTAAAATGAGTATGAAGTCTTGACCTTAGACATGCCAAATTCTTACCCTGGCACACACTAAATTCCTAGCAGTAATGTAGAATTGAACCCAAAACCCTGTACTTGTGAAAAAGCATATCTATTACTACCAACCTTGCAGATTATAATTGGATTGTTTATTTTGAGGTAGTATCACTATGCCTTGGCCTTCTTGAACTGTAGTCCTCCTAACACAAGCATAAAACATTGCACCCAGCAAATGGTTAGAGTTTCTGAAACTTCTTTTTGTGTCTGGGCTTGCCTGGAACTGGAATTCTCTTCTCTGTTTTCCAAGTAGATAATATTATAGCTTTGAGCCACTTTATTCAGTAAAAGTATACAATTTCAAAATATCTTGATATTACCTATAACTGTGCTTAACATATATAGCTAACCTTAATTTTCTCCCTCTTTTTTTTTTTAGTACTCTGAGTTGAAAACATTGGCTTTCTTGATATACATGGCTTTGTTTTGGATGGAAACCCATCACAATCAAAAAAATCTCCCAAAAGTTTATGTCAAAAATCATGGAAAAGAAGGCTTCAGGTTGGAAAAAAAATCACTGAGCCCAAGTTATAAATGAAGTATATTCATAATGTTAGTCAATGCTTTCTTCAATATGAGGAAGAAGGCAGAAATGTGAAAGATGTCAGGTCTCTGTAGAAATTCTCTAATTGTCACTTCACGTTAATTTCCTTCCTTAAGGCTTGCTTTATTAAAACCCTCTGGGTGAATATTGGTTGGACTGATTGGTAATCTTCTCCAGGAAATGAAGCTGATTTTAGAAGGCTGATGGTGTGTGAAATAAAGGAATGATGAGAATGAGCACAGATATTGTTACAGAATGAGCCGTCTAGGTTAATTGCTGAACAGCAAAACAAAGCAAAGTTTCAAGTCTGATGATCCATATTGGAACATACATAGATAGATACATATACAGATACAGGTAAATATACATATACATATACATACATACATGAAAAATTAAATCTCCAGTACAATATAGAGAACCTTGTCGTGGCAAATATTAAACTAAATAAAACTTGTTTAAGGAAAAGTAAAGTATCAATAGTTTAGCATAGATTTTTGTAAAGGATGAAAATTCTTCCTTCATTATATGCTTTACAAATATCCTTAGTATGTTTTAAGGTGATTTTTGGGAAAATACCATACAGAGGGGTTACAATTACATAGGTAAGGTAATGAGTACATTTCTTATCAAGCATTATTACCTCCTCCTTTGTTTCCCCTTACTATCCCTTCCCATCTCCCCTCCTGACCCTCTCCCCCACCCGGAGCCAAATTTGTAAATTTTGTTTTTCTATTTAACATCTTGTATATCTCATTGTTGCAATGGGTCCACTTGTCCTAGCTGCTGAAAATAGAATGATTAGGTATCTTTTGTCAAAAGGTTCATATTTGTGGAAACAAATACCAACAGTGGTAACTTTTTTTCCAGTCCTTGAACTCTGGTTCTGGGCACTGAACATGGTTTTACTGGTATATTTAATGTGAGTTAGTTTTTTATTTATTGGATTACTGTCCATGTGGGTAATTACTGGGCCTTAAGGGAGATCTATGTTTAGAATATTGAGGAATCTGCATACTGCATTCCAGAGTGGTTGAACATGTGTAATTTCCCACCAACAATGTAATAGAGTTCCCATTTGGCTACATCTACGTCAGCATTTGCTATTGTTAATTTTCTTGATAATGGCCATTTAACTGGGACGAGGTAGAATCTATCTTGTTTACTTGTAGATATATAGGCACTTTTGAGCTACCATAAATGAATGAATCTATGAAACCTATATTGCTCTGAGTGTGCATTCCTTTTTCTTATTATAATTTTCCCAAGCCTTTCATTGTCCTTAAGACTGGTGAAAAGTCATCCTTTCTGATGGGTGAATAGAGTTCCATTGTGTGTGTGTGTAACATGACTATATGCCCATGAGTTCATTTCTAAGCCTTCTGTATCAACTGAAATTTTGCAATTCCATATTAAATTTGGATTACTTTCTCTACTGCATTGAAGAATATTGTTGGGATTTTGATGGGTATTGCATTGTCAATTGTTTGGGGGCAGTATTGCAATTTTCACAATGTTAATTCTTCCAACCAGGAGCATTGAAATATTTTCCATTTCCTTGAATCTCCCTCAATTTTTCGTTTTTAGATTTTTAAAGTTTTCACAGTAGAGGTCCTTCACATTTTTAGTTAAATTAATTAATTCCTAGTTTTGTTGTTGTTTTCTTTTGCTTAAATTTGATTTGATTTTGAGGCTAATACAAATTTGGTTGTTTTTTGGATTTCAGCCTGGATCTTCTAATTGTTGGTAACACAGAAAAACTACTGATTCTTGTGGGTTTTATACCCTGCTTCATTGCTGAAGGTTAGCATCACCTTTACTAACTTGACTGAGAATCTATAGGGTCCTTTAAATACAGGATCATTTCATCTGTGAAAAGGGATAAGTTTACTTCTTCCCTATTTGGATCCTCTTTTTGTTTTGCTCTTGCCTATTGCCCTTGCTAGAAAATCCAGTACTTTATTGAACAGTAGTAGAGAGAGTGGACATCTTTTTCTCATTCCTGATTTTAATGTCTTCATGCCTCCACTGTTAGGTGCATGCTTATTATCTCTTAGTCATATACATACTCTATTATACTGAGGAAAATTCCATGTGTTCCTAGCTTCTCAGACCTTTTAATCATAAAGGGGTATTGGATAATTTTAAAAGCTATTTCTACATCAATATAGACGATCATGTGGTTCTTTTCCCTGCTTCTGCTGATGGTGTCTGTTATGTTTATTGACAAGTATATTGAATCCATTTGTATCCTAGGATGAATACTGTTTGATCATAGCATACGATATTTTTGTTAGTTGTGAAATTGGTTGGTGAGAATTTTATTGAGAAGTTCTCTATCAATGTTTATCAAAGAGTTGGGTTCATAGTTCTCTTTCTTTGATGAGTCCTTATCTGATTTGGGGAAGAGTCTAATTCCAGCTTCATAGAATATGTTTGATAATTCCATTTCCCTTTCTATTCCAAAGAAGAGATATATCTGAGTATTGTAAGTTCTTTGCAACCCTTAATTTCATGGTAAATCCATTGAGTCCTACATTTTTCTGTTATGAGAAATTGTTTATTGAAATTTCATTTTCATTACCTCTTATGTATCACTTCTTGGTTCAGTTAGAGTACAGGAAAGCATAAATTTCTCCAGGATTCTCCAGTTGATTGGCATATGGTTTTCAAGTACTCTCATATAACAGTCTCAATTTTGCTAATTTACGTGTGGTCTCATTTTTTTTTCTCTAATTTTATCTGTTTGGGTGAGTCCTCTTAGGAGCTCTTAGGAGCTGTGAATCATCTACTGAATATATTTAACTTGTTCTCTGGTAGGAAGCATGTCATATAACCACGTCCTGTTCTTCTTGATCTTTTCTGTGGAGGATATCTTTGATTAACTTCCATCCTGCTGATTTGGTGGAGATACATTGTTTCTAGTTTTCTTTGTCATGAAATATTTTTATATATCCTTTAATTGTAAAGGAATATTTGGCTTGGGACCATATTCATGGTTCATAGTTGTTTGCCCTTAATGTTTGTTATATATCATGCTGGCCTCTTCTTTTTTTACCATATCAGCTAAGAAATCTGTAGTTATTCTGACTGCATATCCTTTATAAATAATCAATCTTTTCTCTTTGGCAGCTTTAAGAATCCTTTCCTTGATTTCTAATGATCCTCTAATGGATTATGATGTGGTGGTGGGTTGTTCTTTTCTAGAATTCTCTGCTTGGTGTTCTAAAGGCTTCTCTTCCCTGAATGAATCTATCTCTTTGGATGTTTGCAATGTTCTTTGCTAGAATTCTGTAATATGTTTCCCATCAATTTAGTGTCCTGCTCTTCTTGATACCAATCTTCCCTAAATTTGATCTTCTCAGTCTTGAAGTTCTGGCAAGATCATTTCTTATTCTTTGGATTTGTTCTAAATTATTACTTCCTCTTTCCTATTAGACCTATTTGGTCTTTGACCCCTGAGATTATCTTCTATGTCATCTATTTGCTGTGGAGATATTCTATTTTGTTTTTGATTTTCCTGTCTTCTAATTGGTCATTTTTTATGGCTTCTATCTCTTTATTAAAGCTTTGTTTTAGGTCTGGTATGGACTTTCCTTACATCTTTTCTTTGGGCTGGGGGGAGCGCGGTTGGAAGGGTTGTTTTTATAGCTGTGTCTTCTCTTATATCTTTTAACTAGGCATCCATTTTTTCCTTGGACTCCCTTGCATTTTCAGAATTTATTTCTGTTTGTAGTCTCCATGAGTTAATTTGCTAATCTATAGTTGGTCTTATCTTGTTCACAAATTTCCTTGTAGAGGTTTTGTATCTTTTCATTAATCACATTTTTCAGCAGTATTTGTAATGAATTTTGAAAACTGTCTTCTACGTCCTTAATTGTCTGTTCTAATGCGTGGTTATTTACTGTGTGAATTATAATACTTTGACATCTTTTTCTTGTATTTTTCTGATTAGTTTTGTTCGCTTGGGGGATTTCTTTTGGGGCATCTATGATCTTAATAGGTGACTCTTTATGTTCTTGGTTGAATTGCTAGGTGTTGGTTTGATCTTCTGTTTTGATTTGTTTTTCTGGAATTAGGTTTTTGTTTAGACCATTAAGTGTAGGAGTGGAAATCAATTGTGGGAAGATGTTGTGATGTTAATACTTGTGGTTCCAGTTACAGTTCGGGTTGTACAGTGATATCTTCAATTGTCTCTGAGTATGGATTTGGCTGTCTCCGTTGTACACTTCTGTTCCTCCTTTTTTCCCATGTGGACCTTTTATTTCCACACTGCAGCTGTATTTTGAATATGTTGGCCACCACCTTCACAGCAGGCACCTGCCTGGCTGGGCACCTTTTCAAAGATTTCTATTTGCTTGGAAGACATATAAAATCTTCTTTTGAATTGTATATGTATAAGTAATTATAGTTGACTTGGTGTGACCCTCTAGAAGTAGAGTACCCTGTAGGACTCTAAAGATCTGTTTCATTAGAGAGAGCTAGGGTAATTTTCTGTTGTTATTGTGCCATTGATTTTCCTCGTCCTCAGATTTATTTTATTCATTGTTGATTTTTTCCACATAATTTAGGATTTGTGATGGTGGTATCAGGTTATTTTTGTTTTCTGTTTATGTTAATTTGATATAGTGATTTCAGGCTTGTATGAAGAGACAGTAATAATATTAAATGTATGTTATTACATGGAAAGAAAGATAGCAGACACTTTAACCTATTTACTACAAGTAAATTAATATTAAGCAAAGCTAATTAAAATAATTACGTCTTTACTCTTCAGAGGATGAATATAGTACTCTTGGATATCTTGGAGGAAAAGACTTTAGACTCATTACAACTGATGCCTTACATTGATATTACTGGCTAAACTATCTTCTTCAGAAAGGCAAAAGCTCCATGCCTTTCATATTAATATAAAATCATAATATCTGCATGTTGAATTGTTTTTCTCTGCTATTTTCAATTCTATTCTTCATCCATTAAGTATCTAGGGCTTTGAATGACCAATTCCTTAAAATAACTATACTCCTTTTGATGTGATATAAATCTCAGTAATATTTTTTCCTTATAGACTTTTTATTGTGAAAATACCATTTCCCTTATTGCAATAACTAGTATAGGTTTGAATCAAGCAGAAAAGTAATACTATTATGAATTTTCCTCTGAGTCTCGTCTTAAGCTACATTCATATGAAATTTATGCAGTCTCAAGCAAAAAAACTGACAATTTTACCCTTTTCTGTTTTAATCAATCATTCTCTTTAGAAATATGTTCTCACCTTTTATATTGCTCCAGTAAACATCATGTATTTCCAGTACTTTTACTGAAATAAATATAAAGTATGGAACATGAATACTAGCCCCTCCCCCCTTATCACTTTAAAGTAAATCCTTGGGGACTATTTTATATATAAAAATAAAAATAAAATTTGTGGAAGAGATGGGGAAAAACAAGTCGTTTAAGGATACAGGTGGACCCGTTGCAACAATGAGAAGTACAAGTTGTCATGTCGAAAACAAACTTTACAACTTTGGTGCTGGAGGTGGGGAGAGAATTGGGCGGGGGGCGAGGGGGGAGTCTGGGAAGGGATGTGAAGGGTAAACAAAGGAGTAGGTTGCAATGCTTGATAAGAAATATACTCATTATCTTGCCCATGTAATTGTAACCCCTCTGTACAGTATGTTCACAAAAAATAAAAATTAAACTTAAAAATAAAAAATAAAAATAAAACAGTGCAATGCACATGTTTATACATGAATCATCTAATTGTTGAGTTAATTAGAATCAAAAACTACCATACCACATCAAGTCTCAATTTACTTAAAGGCACCAAAAATCTTAGTGTTCATGAATATCACTGATTTTTTAAAAAAATGACTAGTCACAACAAAGTTTATATTACATTTCAAACTTAAAAAGTGAAAATTACCACCAGATTTGTTGTCAATATCCTGTTTCCAGGAATACATTTTTTCAGTAGAGAAACAAAAAATAATAATTTTTCACATAGAAAGACACATGTAGAAACAGACTGTCTTTCCTTAAGACGATAAATATTTGCATTCGAAGATACTATAGCAATTCATAAGAGAATTTGTGATCAGAAGTGACAAGTAAGCAAAGCAACTGGAAAACTGTATATGTAGATTGAAACTTCACTATAAGATCACAAGTTTACAATAAATGAGTCTACAGAAGATGATTCTGTATCTCTAAAACACATCCAGTGTTCTACGTTTTCCCTCATACTCCTGTTCTCTTACCTCAGTTCCTGATCAATATTCTTCTAATTTCATGATGTCAATTCTTAATAATATAACAAGGTGGGTATATTTTGGTTTGTAGATCCAATAAATTTTAGTATTTTGGAATAGTAGGATGAATTCATGGAGTTTGACTTGAATGTCAAGATTGAAGGTACTGTATTTAGGATACTGTTAATTGGCCTGAAGCAGCCAGGAACAAACTATGAATATATAGAAACAGTATACTAAGAGCAAGGGACTTGATTTCAGAGAAACGTTTAGGTCCAGGCAAGATCTTCAAGAAAAGAAAAACCAATGGAACAAACATCAATCAACTATCTTTACAAAGGAACTGAACTGATCTCTGATGTGTCTTGGTGGCAGCTGGGTGTGTGTGTGTTTGTGTGTGGTGTGTCTGTATGTGTCTGTGTCTGTGTCTGTGTGTGTAGAGAGTAAATTTTAGTGTAGCTTCCATATTTATAGCCCATAGAGCATTACTTGTTAAAGAGAAGGTGCTCATATCAGAGCTCTGATATCATTCATCCCTTTTTACTGAGAAAAACACTTGCTTAATCTGTACTTAAAAAGAGAAAAATAAACTAACATCTTAAATGATTGCTTTGAGAATTAATTGGTATATTGAAGGCCAAAGGGAGGAATTGGAGATTAATATAATCTTTTCCCTCTCTCTTGCATATTACGCAGCAATAACTGTGATTTCAGGAGTCTCCTACTATGTACTTACAGCTGAATTACTAATATGCTTAATAACATGAAATATATGATAGAGAATTAGATCAGCCAGCAAATACAAAGAACTAGTGATGAGACTGAACTTTTGAGCAGGGTTGTCACATCTTTTAGGAATGTAATTCCTTCATATGAACTTCAAATTTTGTGGATTACCGTGTGTGACTAATTGGTTAGAAATTACTGTAGAAATGAGAATTCCTGTTAGCCAAGTAGAACGAGCTCATGATCCCATCCTCACGTTACAAATTTCCATTTCATAAAGAATCTCTTTTAGAATGCTTTTATTTAATATATTTCAGCCCCTCACCCTTCCCTTTTGGAGACAGGAAAAAGATGATTTTTTTTTAATATTATCTTACATAAGTTAGTGTGTACAGGCGTGATTTGTATGCTTACAGAAGTTAGTATTAAGTGTAAATAGGAATCATGTCAAAACTAAAAATATAATTAAAATTATATAAAAAAACTAGAAGTCACAGCATTTTGTTCATGAAAACGTATATTAGATTAGTTGCAGAATTTCTATTTTGAGATAAACTTTATATTAAAGAATAATGCACTTTACCTAAGGATTGAAACATCTTATTAAAAATATATTTTAATATATTTAACACATATAATATATTTAATATATATTTAAGATATTTTAAGATATTTTTGCTGCATAATATTAAGAAGAAAATGCTCCCAAAGTAATCATTTTTCTTATTATTTTCCTGTTTCCATGTGATTAATCTCCAAATTAGAAATCCAGATAAATGATTTGATTTAATTTAAACAAAAATATTATTGAGTATAAGGACCTTCTACTCTCCATAATCTTCACATGAAGATCATCAAATATGATGAGTTTGAAATAATTAGACTCTGTGTGAAGTATGTTAATATTATTTACAATGTGAGTTAAAGGTTTAAAAAGTAGTATTTATTTTAGTTTAATTGCTTTGAAGAGACAATGAATGACATAATCAAAACCAAAAAAGGATTAGATTTAAAATTTACAATTCAGGAAATATTTTTGACCACACTGTTTACTGGAGCCTTCACAACAACTTTATTAGATAATTTATGTTACTGATGCAAAAATTCCAGAGGTTAGACATTTACGAATAGAAAAACCATGTCATTCTGAATATGTAGGGTTACATAACAAACATAAAAAATTTAGCTTTTAAGTACCTGAATATAGTAATACATTTAATTGCAGGGAGATAAAAGGAGATAAAATTGCATTTATTTTGAAAAGTAAATATAAGCATTCATTTGAATAAAAGAAAATGTTTCAAACATCACCCATTCAAGAAAGAAGATGTACATTTAGCTGATTTTTATGCCAATCATGTTCTCTACACTTACTAGAAATACTAGATTAGTAAACCTAAATCATTGCTTTGTAGGGAACTAGAAATTTAGTTTATTAAAAGTCATGACTACTTTTTCTTTTTTTTAATTTTAATTTTTATTTTTTGTGAACGTAATCTACAGAGGGGTTACAATTACATGGGCAAGATAATGAGTACATTTCTTATCAAGCATTAAAGCCTCCTCCTTTGTTTACCCTTCACATCCCTTCACAGCCTTCCTCCCCCCAACCAATCCCCCGCCCCTGCACTAAACTTGTAGAGTTCGTTTTCGACATGACAACTTGTACTTCTCATAGTTGCAACGGGTCCACCTGTATCCTTAAACGAATTGTTTTTCCCCATCTCCTCCACAAATTATACCGACATCAAATATAGTGAAAGCAGGGGTTATACTGTGGGGGAGGGACATACAAAGCAACAAAGAAATAATCTTACAAATACGTTAGAAACAAATGCATGAAAGAAAACACATTTAAATACATATCTAAGGGTTCATTTTCCTAACATCACATTATCGAACCTTTTCTGCTTGACTCATACATATACTAGATATTGCAAATAAGGGAAACCATGGGACCTATGTTTCTTTGGGCTTGGCTTACTTCACGTAATATAATTTTTTCCAAGCCTTTCCATTTCCTAACAAATGGGGAAATGTCATTCTTTCTGATGGAGGCATAGAATTGCATTGTGCATATATACCACATTTTCTTGATCCATTAATCTACTGAGGGGCATCTGGGTTGGTTCCATATCTTAGCTATGGTAAATAATACTGCAATAAACATGGTTGTGCTGGTAGCTTTAGTGCGGTCTTGTTTGTAAACATTTGGGTAAATGCCCAAAAGTGGGATTGCGGGGCCATAGGGGAGTTCTATGTGAAATCTTTTCAGGAACCTCCATACTGCTTTTCAAAGTGGTTGAACAAGTTTACACTCCCTCTAACAATGAAGTAAGGTTGCCTTCTGTCCATATCCCCTCCAGCATCTGTTGTTGTTAGAGTTCTTGATTATAGCCATTCTAACTGGGGTGAGGTGGTATCTTAATGTTGTTTTGATTTGCATTTCTTTTATGGCTAGGGACATTGAGCATTTCTTCATGTGTTTATTGGCTATCCTTCTTTCTTCTACAGAGAAGTTTCTCTTCAAGTCTTTAGCCCACTTATTTATTGGGCAGTTGTTTCTTTGAGGATTTGTTGTTGAGGAATTTAATTTCTTGAGTTCCAAGTATATTTTAGATATGAGACCCTTGTCCGTTGTATGGCTAGTGAAGATCATCTCCCAATCTATGGGCTTTCTGTTGATCTTGCTAGCTATGTCCTTTGCCATGCAGAAGCTCTGCAACTTCATGCAATCCTATTTGTCCAACCTTTCTTTGATTTGTTGTTTCCGGGTCTCTATTAAGAAAATTTCGGCCTGTGCCAAAGAGACCTAGGGTTTCTCCTATTCCAACCTTTAATGTTTTCAGAATGTTTGCTTTGACTCCGAGGTCTTTGATCCATTTGGAGTTGATTCTGGAGCAGGGTGATATATAAGGATCTAGCTTTCGTTTTCTACAAGTAGTTAACCAATTTTTCCAGCACCATTTACTGAAGAGGCTATCTTTTTTCCATTCTCTTATTTTAGCTCCCTTATCAAAGATTAGTTGGCTATAGGTCTGTAGGTTCATTTCTGGGTTTTCAATTCTATTCCATTGGTCGTGAGGTCTGTTCTTATGCCAATACCAAGCTGTATTGATTACTATGGCTTTGAAATTTGGTACTGATATTCCACCAGCAGTGTTCTTTCTGTTTAGGAGCATTTTTCTATTCGGGGTCTTTTATTGTTCCATATGAATTTTTGGATTGCCTCTTCTATTTCCTTGAAGAATGAAGTTGGAATTTTGATAGGTATCGCATTGAATTTGTAGATAGCCTTAGGAAGTATTGCCATTTTCACGATGTTTATCTTTCCAATCCAGGAGCATGGGAGGTTTTGCCATTTTCTAAGTTCTGTTTTGATTGCCTTTTTCAAGTTTTTAAAGTTTTCATCATAGAAGTCCTTCACTTCTGTGGTTAAGTTGATTCCTAGGTATTTTATTTTTTGAGGGCCTATTACAAATGGAGTTACTTTCCTAATTTCAGCCAGACTTTTCTCATTTTTGGCATACAGAAAAGCCATCGATTTTTGAGGGTCAATTTTATACCCTGCTACTTTGCCAAAGTTTTGAATTACCGTGAGTAATTTGGGAGTGTCGTCTATGGGATTATTTAAATATAAGATCATGTCATCTGAAAAAAGGGAGAGTTTTATTTTTTTCCCTATTTGGATCCCCTTTATGTTTGCTTCTTGTCTTATTGTTGTAGCTAGGCATTCTATTACTAGATTGAAGAGAAATGGAGAGAGTGGACATCCTTGTATTGTTCCTGAATTAAGAGGAAATGGCTTTAGTTTTTCACCATTAAGTATAATGCTGGCTGTAGGTTTGTCATATACAGCCTTTATTGTATTGAGGAATGTTCCAGGGATTCCTAATTTTTCCAAAACCTTCATCATAAAGGGGTGTTGGATCTTGTCGAATGCTTTTTCTGCATCTATTGAGATAACCATGTGGTTCTTATCCTTGCTCCTGTTGATATGATGAATAATATTAATTGATTTGCATATATTGACCCAGCTTTGCATCACTGAAATGAATCCTGTTTGATCGTGGTGTATGATTTTTTGGATGAATTGTTGAAGTCGATTGGCCAAAATTTTGTTGAGAAGTTTTGCATCAATGTTCATCAAAGAAATGGGTCTATAGTTCTCTTTCTTTGATGAGTCCAGGCCTGGTTTTGGGATGAGGGTTTTGATTGTTTCATAGAATGGTTTCAGTTGTGAACTTTCTCTTTCAATTTCATTGAAGATTTTAGGAGTACTTTGTGAGTTCTGCTTTGATGGCCTTGAAGAATTCTGCTATAAAACCATCTGGTACTGGACTTTTCTTAGCTGACCAATTAGAAGGAAAAGAAATAAGAAACAAAGAGGAAAGTCTTGACAGCAGGTTAGACCATACAGAAGATCAAATCTGGGGGATTGAAGACAGCCTAGATATTATAGAGAAAGAACATACAAGCATCCAAGACAAGTCCAAGAAATACGATAGATCTATCCAACACTTGGAAGACACCATCAGAAGGCCTATTTTAAGGATAATGTGTGTAGAGGTGCACCTAGAACCAGAAGGTAACGGTCTAGGAAATTTGTTTAACAGGATCCTAGCAGAGAACTTCCCAAACATGCAAAAAGATAGGCCTATTCAGATACAAGAAGCTTTTAGAACTCCAAATCGACCAGATCAGAATAGGACATCCCACCGTCACATTATAATCCACACAGGATCAACTCAGACAATGGAAAAGATCCTTAAAGCTGTCAAGGAGAAAAGGGTAATCACGTATAAAGGGAAACCAATTAGAATCACCTCAGATTTCTCAGCAGAGACAATCAGAGCAAGAAGAGCCTGGAATGATGTATGCCAAGCCATAAAAGCAAACAAATATCAACCAAGAATACTGTACCCAGCTAAACTCTCCATCATAACTGAAGGCCAAATAAAAACCTTCCATAGCAAAGAAAAATTGAAACAATACATCTCCACCAAAGTAGCCCTACTAAAGATTCTTAAAGACGTCCTACACATAGAAAACCAACAAGACCACAATAAAGGCCAAGAAACTGCACCCAAACTGAGAATCCAAGAAACATAGGAAGATCCCAGTTTTTGCAGCCCCCAAGAAGGTGGATAAAATGGCAGGAACTCCCAAATACCTCTCAGTCCTATCTCTTAACATTAACGGACTTAACTCTCCAATTAAGTGGCATAGACTGTCTAGTTGGATTTAAAAACAAGATCCTTCTATCTGCTGCCTTCAGGAGTCACAACTTGCCCGTAAAAACAAACACATTTTCAATGTTAAAGGCTGGAGCAAAATCTACCAAGCAAACGGCCTCCCAAAACAGACGGGAGTTGCAATCCTAATATCAGATAAAATAGGCTTCAGATTAAAATTGGTGAGAAGAGATAACGCTACATACTAATTAAGGGATCTCTCCTTCAGGAGGATATTACAATTCTAAATATCTATTCGCCAAACAATGGAGCACCCAAATTTATCCAAGAAACACTACTTTCCTTCAAATCCCACATAGATCCAAAGACATTAATTGTTGGGGATTTTAACACACCACTCTCCCCACTAGATAGATCAACTCGGCAAAAACTCAACAGAGAAACCGCAGATCTAAACAGCTGCATAGATCAACTAGATTTAAGAGACATCTACCAAATATTTCACCCAGCAGCATAAGAATACACGTTTTTCTCCGCAGCACATGACTACTTTCTCTCAAACAATTACTAACTGATTTATATTTTTATCATGGAATTTTATTTGATATATTTTTATTAAGTTAAATAATTGGCCAATGCCAATATGAATTATGCATGAACAAAGTTTATTTCACACAAGTATTTTATTCACAAAACATATTATGGCTCTCTTAAAGAACACTAGATGGCAGTGTGTTATTTACTTATTAATTTTTAGTTATTTTGTTAATGGTTATTAATTATCAGAAGTGGCAGTTTCCTTATGCTCTTTCCAAAATATATTTAAAGCATTTGATTATACTCCCTCTATTTCTTTTTCATTACTCCTTCCTCCAAAGATTTCTGTTTTTCACATAAAATTACATCTTTAAATATGCACATATAATCTAATTTGGAAGATTTAAGGTGAACTGCAACTTAATTCAATATGTACAGTGAATCAACAGGATGAATAAAAACTTTAATATTTTTTCTTATCTTCTGAATTGGGCTATTGTTATTATTATGGTTAGGGTTAGGATACCAGACAGAATTAGAATTAGGGTTAGGGAAAAAGAAAATTTAGGTTCAACACAAGATGACGCATTGCAACAATGATACTCAACACACTATATTGAAAATGAACTTTACACCATTGAGAAAGAGGAGTGAGAGAGGGGGGAGAGGGGAGGTATAGTGGGAGAACAACAAAGAAGAGAGTAACAATGTTCAACAAGAAGTGTACTCATTACTTTACACATATAACCATAATCCCTCTGTCAGCCTCTTTTACAATAACTAAAATTTTAAAAAATGTAAAATAAAACCTGACAGGAAATAGGAAAACACTTTAAAAACTTTAGGTTCAAAATGCAAGTAAAATTTAGACCTACATACCTAGCAAGAGTTGGGATAAATCTGAAATAGAGGCTTGCTATTAACATTTTGATTCAGTTATCTGTAGGTTTAGGATTCAACAAGGTGTTCCAGGTAGAGATGGGGTTTGGATGAGAAAAAGATGTAAGGTATTGTGTAAAACTGCAATGTATTTTAAGAAGAATGAATGATATCAAAGTTAGAATGAATGAAAACCAACGTCTGTGCTGCTTTTAACATTCAGATATTATTTGGTTTAAATTGTGAATTGCTGTTTTAGTTCTTGTTAGGGTTAGCGAAGGATAGGATTAGGGTAAAATTTAGTTTTTCACTAAGAAGCAGAAGCAATAAAATGTGTGATTGAATAGAATCCAGACAATTTTCCTTACATTAACCATTTGGTGTTAATTCAGATTGTGATTAGGATTAGGTTTCTGGTTAAAGGAGGTTGAGGAAAGAGTAAAGGATTTGGTTAAACTGGTGGCTTGCACCTATTATCAGAGCTGCTCAGGAATCTGATTTCTGAGGACTGCAGTTCAAAGCCAGCCCTGGCAAGAAAGTCTGTGAGACTCTTATGTCCAATTAACCACCAGAAAACCTGAAAGTGGTGCTGTGGCTCAAGTGGTAAAGTGCACACCTTGAGCTAAAGAACTCAGGGATCTTGCCCTTGCCTAGTGCTCAGGGATCCTGCCCAGGCCCAGAAACCAATCTGCACGCACAACAAAAAGAAAAAATAAGGAATGGGCTAAATGTTAAATAAATCTGAACTTATTTTAGGTTCTAGGAATTCAGGAATAGCTGGGATAATAGAAATACAATGTATTTCATAATATTAGGATTTGAGATCAATGGGTATAATGATTCCTCTTATGGAACAAGATAGGTTCAAAGTTAAGAGTGAGAAAATCTATAGGGTTTAGGAAAACCTGAAATTTATTTCAAGAATTACAAGTGGAATTTCAGTTAGGATGAGACAAACAAGCATTTTTCATAAATTTTAGATTTGAGATACCATTAGTGTCAAGGTTATGGTTAGGATTCTAGCCATGGTTAGGGTAAGAGCGTAAGAGAAAAACTGAGGGTCAAATTGAAGGTAAATTTCTTTTTTTGGGGGGGGGTCCGGTCGTGGGGCCTGAACTCTGGGCCTGGGTGCTGTCCCTTAGCTCTTCAGCTCAAGGCTAGCACTCTACCACTTGAGCCACAGCACCACTTCCGGCTTTTTTCTTTTTGCTTATGTGGTGCTGAGGAATCGAACCCAGGGCCTCGAGCATGCAAGGCAAGCGCTCTACCATTGAGCGACCTTCCCAGCCCCTGAAGGTAAATTTCATATTAAGCCAGGTAAGAATTAGAATGAATGTGAACTAGAGTATTGCTATTAATTTTAGAATCTACTTACACTTAGGCTTATGGTTATTCTCAATGTTCCAGTTAAGATTAATAATGGTTAGTAACCAGTGTGGTCAAAAACATTTCCTGAATTCTAACTTTTAAATCTACTCAGTTTTAGCCTTTGATTATATCATTTGTTATCTCTTCAGAGCAATTAAGCTAAACTAAATACTACTTTTTAAACATTTTGCTCACATTGTAAATAATTTCAACACAGGTCACAAAGAGACTGATTATTTCAGACTCATCATATTTGGTAAAGTTAGTGTGAAGAATGTAGAGAGCAGAAAGTTCTTATACTCAATAAATATTTTTGGCTAATTTGAATTAAATATCTGGATTTCTAATTTGGAGGTTAATCACATGGAAACGGGAAAAAATTTAAAAAAATAATTACTTTGAGACGATTTTTCTTCTTAAAATATGAAGCAAAATATCTCTAAGAAATATATATTTTTCAATAAAATGTTTCAACCCTTAGTAAAGTGCTTTATACTTTAATATAAAGTCTGTCTCAAAATAGAAATTCTGCAACTAATCTAATGTATGTTTTCATGCACAAAATTCTGTGACTTCTAGTCTTATGTGATTTTAATTATATTTTATAGTTGTGACATGATCCCTACTTATATTTATTACAAACTTCTGTAATTATACAAATCATGCCGGTACACACTAACTTACGTGAGATAATATTCAAACAAATTTTTTTTCCTGTCTCCAACAGGGAAGGATGATGTGCTAAAGTATATTAAATGAAAGCATTCTAACAAAGACTCTTTATGGAATGGAAATTTGCCACATGAGGATGGGAACATAAGCACTTTCTTCTTGGCTGAACAGGAATTTTTGTTTCTACAGTACTTTCTTGCCATTTAATCACACAGGGAAAGCCATGAAATTTGAAATTCATATGAAGGAATTGCATTCCTAAAAGATGTGGCAACCCTGCTCAAAAGCTCGATCTTATCACTAGTTTTTTGTGCTTGCTGGCTGATCTATTTCTCTATCATATGTTTCATATTATTAAACATATTAATAATTCAGCAGTAAGTACATTACAGGAGATTCCTGAAAATCACAGCTATTGTGGTTTAATAATCAGAAGAGAGGAAAAAGATTATATTAATCTCCAATTTCTCCCTTTCGCCTTCAATTTGCCAATTAATTTTCAAAACAATCATCTAAGATGTTAGTTTATTTTTCCCTTTTTAATTAGAGATTAAGCAAGTGGATTTTTTGCAGTAAAAAGTGATGACAGTGGTATCGGAGCTCTGGTAAAGGCACCTTCTCCTTAGCAAGTAATGCTCTATGGACTGTAAATATAGAAGCCACACTAAAATTCTCTACACACACACACACACACACACACACACACACACACACACACACACATACACACAAACACGTACACACACACACAGCAGCCAACCAGACACATCAGAGATAAGTTCCATTCCCTTGTAATGATAGTTGATTGATGTTTGCTGCATTGCTTTATCTCAGCTTCAAGATCTTGCCTGGACATTTATCTTTCCCGAGATCAAGTCCCTCATTCTTAGTATCCCATGTGTCTGTGTATTCACAATAAGTTCCTGGCTGCTACAGGCCAATTAATACCCTGAATACAGTATCCTCAAACTTCACATCCAAGTCAAATTCCATGACTTTAGACACCGTTGCAAAATACTAAAATTTATTGGATGTGGAAATCAAGAGAACACCCACCTTGTTACTTTAGTAGCAATTGACATCATGAAAGTAGAATAATATTGATCAAGAACTTAGGGAAGACAATGGGAGTATGTCTAAAATGTAGAATACTGGATGTGTGTTGCAGATACAAAATCATCATCTATAGGCTTATTTATTGAAAACGTCATCATATATTGAAAGCACTATTTACAAATACAGTTTTCCAGTTACTTTGCTTACTTATCACTTCTGATCACAAATCCGCTCATGAATTTCTATAGTATCTTTGAATAAATGACAAGATTTGCATGTATGTATCATCCTAAGGAAAGACAGTATGCTTTACATCTTTCTTTCTATATGACAAGCCCTTATATTTTTGTTTCCTTGTTTTCTGGATAAATGTATTCCTGGAAACAGGATATTCACATCAAATCTGGGTGTAATTTTTATTTTTTAAATTTGAAATATAAACTTTGTTGTGACTAGTTATTTTCTTAAAATGAGTGATATTCATGAACAATGTGCCTTTATGTAAATTGAGACTTGATGTGGTATGATTGTTCTTGTGTCTAATTGACTTAACCATTAGATGATTCATGTATAAACATGTGCATTGTACTTTTTTATTTTTATACATAAAATAGTCCCCAAGGATATACTTTAAAGTGATAAGGGGGGGTTGTCTCCATGTGACATACTTTATATTTATTTCAGTAAAAGTACTAGAAATAAATGATGTTTACTGAAACAATATAAAAGAACATATTTTCTTTAGAATGTATTTCTAAAGATAATAGATTTATTGTTTAAAGAACAGAAAAGAGTAAAATAGGTTTCTTGCTTGAAACTGCGTAAATTACATGTGAATGTAGCTCAAGATGAAACTCAGAGATAAATTCATATTAATATTACTGAGATTTATATCACGATATAAGCAATATAGGTATTTTAAGGAACAGTTCATTCCAAGCCCTAGATACCTAATGGATGAAGAATGGTATTGAAAATAGCAGAGGAAAACAATTCAACATGCAGATGTTATGATTTTATGATACTAATATGAAAAATATGGAGCATTTGCCTTTCTGAAGAAGAATGGTTAGCCAGTAATTTCTGTGAAAGGCATAAATTGTAATCAGTCTAAAGTCTTTTCCTCCAATATATCTAAAAGTACTATACTCAACCTCTGAAGAGTAAATAACAGTTAATTAGCCTTGTTTAATATTAATTTACTTGTAGCAAATAGGTTAAAATGTCTGCTCTCTTTCTTTCAATGTAATAACTTACATTTGTCTTACTTAGACTCAAAACCACCCAAAGACCACCAGAGACCTCGACCAATGCAAATAACAAAGGAGTCTTTTATTTGCAAGCTCCAGGCTGGTACTCTGTGCAATCGGTAACCCATGACACTAAGAGACCCAAAGCATAGAATCAGCACAGTTTTTAGAGTATTGAACAAACAACTTTGAGGAAGATTTACATGAGAAATTACTTGATTGATTAACATTTTAAGCAAACTAAGCTATACATATGTGATTGGCTAATATTATTGAGGTGTGATTGACAGGAAGTGTCTGGCCACTGGGTCACTGTGTCCTGCATGGCCACCCAATGTTTGGTAAATGCATTTGGAGAAAATTCCTGTGGCTTTCCCAAGGATTGTTTATGTCTCAGTTGTCCAGGAATTGATTTCCTTTTTGTGTCATTTCTGGGTCCAACCCATGGTTATTTTCATAATTCATACCTCACAAGATGGTTGCTAGCCTGTAATGGAGTTACTTAGGCCTTCATTGTGCCTCTTTAAGCTTTAAGCTCTTCACATTTCATATTATTACTGTCTCTTCATACAAGCCTGAAATCATTATTTCAAAGTAATACAAACAGAAAAACAAAAATAACTTGATACAACCATCACAAATCCTAAATTATGTGACAAAAATCCACAATATCATAAATAAACCAGAGGAAGAGGATAAACAGTGGCAGAATAACAACAAAAAATTATCCTAGATTTCTCTAATGAAACAGAGATTTAGAATCCTAGAAGATACTCCATTTCTAGAGTGTCACACTAAGTTAGGTATAATTATATATGGATACACAATTCAAAAGAATATTTTATACTGTCTTCACAAGAAAACAGAAATCTATAAAAAGTTACCCAGCCAGGAAGGTGACTGCTGTGACTGTGTTGGCCAACATATTCAAAAACACAACTGCAGTGTGGAAATGAAAGGGCCACGTGAGAAAAAAAATCATGAACAGAGACACTCACATATAAACACACATAAATCACCTTACCACTGGATAGTCGGAACTTTCGTTGGAACCATTAGTATTCATTTGACAACATCTCTCACTACTGATCTCTTCTCCTACACTTAATGGTCTAGACAAAATCCTAATTCCAGAAAAGCAAATCACAACAGAAGACCAAAGCAACACTTGGCATATCAACCAAGAACATAGATAGTCACCTATGAAGATCATAGTTCCCCCAAATTGAAGCCAAGAAATACTTCAAATGGACAGAACAAATCAGAAAAATATGACAAAAGTCATGCCAAGGTAACATAATTCACACAGTAAATAAACAGGCATTAGAACAATCAATTACCTAGAAGATAGTTTTCAAAATACATTACAAATACTGCTGGAAATTGTGATTAATGAAAAGATACAAAACCTCTACAAGGAAATTTGTGAACAAGATGAGACCAAGCAAAGATCAGCAAAATAATTCATGGAGACTCCAAACACAAAGAAAAATAAATTCTGAGAAGGCAAGAGAGTCCAAGGGAAAAATGGATGCCTAGTTAATAGATATGAGAGAAGACACAGCTAAAACAAATACCTCCCAAGTCCCCACCCAATAAAAAGTTGTAAAGAAAATCCATACAAGACCTAAAATAAAGCTTTAATAAAGAGATAGAAGCCCTAAAACAATATCCAATTGTAACACAGAGAAATCAAAGAGATAGGCTCATTCAGATAAGAGAAGCCTTTAGAACACCAAACAGAGTGTACCAGAACAGAACAAACCACCATCACATCATAATCCATTAGAGGATCATTAGACATCAATGAATGGATTCTTAAATCTGTCAGGAGAAAAGACTGATTATTTATAAAGGATATACAGTCAGAATAAATACAAATTTCTTAGCTGATATGGTAAAAAGGGGAGCCTCTCATGATATAAGACAAACATTAAAGGCAAACAACTACCAACCGTGAATATGGTCCCAAGCCAAACTCTCCTTTACATTAAAAGGATATATAAAAATATTTTATGACAAAGAAAACTTGAAACAATGTATCTCCACCAAATCAGCAGGATAGAAGTTAATCAAATATATCCTACACAGAGAAGATCATGAAGAACAGAAATTGGTTATATAAAATGCTCCCTACCAGTGAACAAGGTAAATATATTAAGAGTAGATTAGACACAGAGCCTAACAACAGGTGAATAACATGGCAGGACTTATGAGATATTTCACAGTCTTAACTCTCAATATCAATGGAATTAACTTTCCAAATAAAAAACACACGAAATAGTAGTATAATAAAACAAGACGCACGCATGTAGTATCTACAAGAGACACATTTTATTGACAAAAACAAACACATACTCAAACTGAAAGGCTGGAAGGAAAATTTTCAAGCAAATGAACACCATAAACAGGCCACAGTACTAACATAAGATAAAACAGAATTCAAAATAAAATTACTAGGAAGAGACATTATATATTGATAAAGGCACATCTGTATTAGGTGTATATATCAAGTCTAAGTATCAATGTCCTGAATCCTGGAGCACCCCACTTCATCAACCAAATACTACTTAACCTAAAAACACATCACAACACATCATTGAAATGCATGGATAGGTTATCCAGGAAAAACACAACCAAGAAACTGAAGACCTAAATAACTACATTGAACGCTTCGCCTTAACAGACATCTACAGAATATACATTCAGCATCAGTATACACATTCTTCCCAGCAGCTCATGGAAGAATCTCCAAAATAGAACATATCCTATGTCACATAGAAATTCTATCCAAATTGAAAGAAAAATTATTTGAATTCCCATATCTTGTCAGACCACAACAGAATAAACTTAGAATTAAAAGGCTAAAGCAAAAAATAAAATCCCTAACCCATGAAGACTGAACAACACATTGCTGAATGACCAGTGAGGCACTGAATACATTAGAATGAAAATCTGAAAGTTTCTGAAAATTAACAAATTGAACACACAAAATATCAACTCCTCTTCAAAACAGTAAGTGCAATACTTAGAGGAAAATTTATAGCTCTAAGTGCCTACATCAAGCAATTGGGGAAATCTGAAGTCTGTATTTTAATTATATACCTCAAAATCCTTGAAAACAGGAACAAGCCTTAACCAAAGCAGAAGACAGAATCAAATAAAAAAAATCAGAAATAACTAAATAAAGACGAACTAAAACATAAAAAGATCAACAAAACAGAATTGGTTGTTTCAATAAATTAACAGACTTGACAGACACCAAATCTAAGAAGAGAACTTACATAGATAGAAAGATAAATAGAAAGCCCACAGATTGGGAGAAGTTAGTTACTTGCTCTGCAACAGGCAATGGCCTTACATCTCAAATATATTTAGAGCCCCAAATGTTAACTCCCCCCAAAAACAAATCTTCAAAGAAACAACCCTCTTAATAAGTTTGCTAAAGATTTAAAGAGAGACCTCTCTGAAGAAGAAATATGAATGGTGAATTGAAACATGAAGAAATATGCCACATTTCTGGCCATAGAAATACAAATAAAAGCAACATTGAGATTCCACCTCCCCCCAGTTTGATGACCATTATGAAGAAAACTAATAATAACAGATGCGGGTCTGGTGGGAATATAGCCAAAAGGGAATGTTACTGCACTATTGGTTGAAAAGTATACTTGTTCAAATACTCCATAAAGAAGTATAAAGGTTCCTCAGAAGATCTCCCCTATGACCCAGCAATCCCACTCCTGGACATTTACCCAAATGACCACAGACAAGGCCACACTAAAGTTACTATCACAACTATGTCAATTGTAGCATTATTTACCATAGCTAAGATATGGAACCAACACAGATGCCCCTCAGTAGATGAATCAATCAAGAAAATGTCATATATATTCACAACAAAATTCTATGCTTCCATCAGAAAGAATGACATTGCCCCATTTGTAAGGAAATGGAAAGACTTGGAAAACATAATACGTCAAACAAGCCACACCTAAAGAATCATAGGCTACATGTTTTCACTCATTTAAAAAAACTAGAATATGTCTAGGATATTCTTATAAAAGATCACAACAGCTCAATAGCTATATGCATGTCACCATAGAAAATGATGCTTATTGAAATGAGCTCCAAGAAATGGATACAAGATAATTGTATAGTGAACTGCTTTTATGTATTTCTATTTACTGTTTCCATTTTGGTTTATTCCCTGTAGTCACTGTTTTTTTATTGCTGTACCCTTTGTCTTATATACAAGTTTATCTGATTTGGGGAAGGGAAGGGAAATCACAGAAATGTTCGGACAAAGATTAACCAAAGCAATAGTGATATACACTAAACACTATGTTAGAAATGAACTTTACAACTTTGGGGAAATGGGATATCAGGGTTGGGGGAAGCAGGAAAAAATGAGGAAGTGGTAACACTGTAAAAAAGTACTTATTACTTATGTAACTGTGACCCACCCCTTGGAATATCACCTTCATAATAAAAAAAAAAGAGAGAGCTGACAGGAAGCTCGGCCTGACTTCTCTGCCATGCTCCCTAGGACAATGGGTGCTATTCAGTCCACTGCTTGTGGTGGGAAGTCCACTTCTTGTCAGTCGTGGGGCTTGAACTCTGGGCCTGTACACTGTCCCCGAGCTCCTCAGCTCAAGGTTAGCTCTCTACTACGTGAGTCATAGCGCCACTTCCGGTTTTCTGGTGGTTCTTTGGAGATAAGAGTCTCACAGATGTTCCTGCCCAGGCTGTCTATAAACCATGGTCCTCATATCTCAGTCCCCTGTGTACTTAGGATTATAGGCCTGAGCCACCAGCATCTGACTTAAGTGTAATTCTGACGCTCTCTCTCTCTCTCTCTCTCTCTCTCTCTCTGTCTCTCTCTCTATTTCTCTCTCAAGAACTTATTGAATGGGTGCTGGAGGAGGTGGCCCAGCATCCCCATGTGGCTGGAACCAATGTGGCCCTCTCATTCTGGTGGTGGGCTGTGGGTCAGGAGTTGTCTCGCTCAGTCTGTTGTTCCAGCTCCATGAGGTAAGCCCCTCTGTGCTCTGGCTAGACCGTGACGGTTATTCATTGTCCATCTAGCCTTACTGGACTCAGTATTGTGTTCAATGACCTTTTCTAGCAAAAATTTCTGGCTAAAATTATGATACATAGTTACGGAATGAAAAAGTAATGCCATCTTAAGAAAGTCATTTAAGGCTCTGGGAATGTGGCTTCACAGTACGGTGATTGATTAGCATGCATGAAAACTTCGGTTCAATTCATCAGTATGACATAAACAGAAAAAGAATCACTGGAAATGGTGCTGTGTCTCAAGTGGTAGAGGGTTAGCCTTGAACAACAACAACAAAAAAAAAAAAGCTGAGGAATAATTCCCTATCACTGGGTTTAAGCCCCAGGACTGGCAAAACAACAACAACAACAAACATTTAGTTAGTAAATGCAAAATAAACAACTCATACTTGGAATATACCATTTCTCCTTCCATACTGATATCTGACAATAGTCCCTAATTCACGTACTTTACCTATATTAGTGTACAATTTTGAAAAAAAAAAAAAACCAAAAACTTTTGTTCATTAAATCACAGCAATTAATGCCAAGAATGTGCTTAGATGTCAGGTGAAGATTAATTCTGGAAATTCAAAGATTCCAGGCTTTTGGGTGGTCATTGCTAATCACAATCAGAAGGGTAGCATAAGTGAGGTTTGGAAATCTTTTTGGTAAGTCATGGCACCAAAAAGGCAGAGGCTAATTAATAGTTTTTACAGAAGAGAAGGAATAACTCCAGATGGAAGGAATAAATGATAATAACTAAGTTATACCACAAAATGTTCTAGTGAACCATTTTTGGTTATTAAAGAACTAGTCATCAACTAGGATTATTCCTCATTGCCTTTAGCATTCCAGTAATTAGGATAATTCTTAATCTCTGTGTGATAGGTTGTATATCCTTCTATGCTGTACTTTCATACCTGAACTCCTTTGCTTTCTAAAAATCTCAGTCTTTTATATTTCTCTATGAACAATTTCTGATACTAAGTTGACAAATACAGACAGCAGAGGATGCTAATGTAAGAGTCCCATGACACATGAATCATTAATGTAACAACATGGAAAAGGAGATAAATTTATTGCTACCTCAATTTTTCTGAAAACTTGCAATGTCATCATTTGATTCAAATTTCCATTCTTTGTCTACATAGTGTCAATAAGTGCACATAAATGCAAATATAAGACGGATGCTGGTGGCTCACACCTGTAATCCTAGCTACTCAGAAATTTGAGACCACTGGATTGTGGTTCAAAACCAGCCTGGTCAGGAAAGTCCATGAGACTCTTATCTTTAATTAACCAAGTGAAACCCAGAAGTGGTGCTGTACCAAAAGTGGCAGAGTGTTCAACTTGAGCTGAAGAACTGATGGACAGGGTCCAGTATCAGAGTTAAAGACCCACGACCAACAAAAAAAGTGCAAATTTGACTTTAAGTTTCCCCAAAAGGAACCACAAAGTCAATAGTAATCTTTCCAAGTAGAAAAAATAATTCCAAAATGATTCAGTGCACCTATTTTTGTTGAGTTATTTAAGTTATGGTTTCTTTGCTGGACATATTCTCTTCTTTTAAAAATTGTCAAATATTAGCTTTATAATAAACTTCATCTAATATTTCTTGGTTCAAAAGAGAAGTCCATACAGTTGAAGTCAATTGGATTTATTACTATTTCAGTTCAAAGCCAACCCAGGCAGGAGAGTCTGTCTAACTCTTATCTGTAATTAAATACTAAAAAAGGCAGAAGTGGAGTGTAGGCTCAAGCAATAGAGTACTAGCTTTGGGGGCAGGTGGACAGGAAAGGCAACTGTACAGGGACAGGGTCCACCCTCTGGGTTCAAGCCCCCAAACCAGCACAAACTAAACAAACAAGCAAATGAAAAAAAAAACACATATTTCTTTGAGACTATCCTTAAAGCACTGGTTTGAGAAGAGGCTCCTTTTGCTGATCGTACTCACTGGATCCTGCTTTTTGGAATCCTTATTGCTATGGAGAACTCAGGACCAGACTAAAGAATTAGGTAACTGACTCCTGCAACAGGAGAATTATCTCAGGAATGAAATATCCATGCATAAATCTCTTTAAAACCCCCAAATCTTTGGTTCTTTGCAGGAGAACACTTTTAAAACAAATTTATTTCCTTTTATTCTATGCTGGCCTTCAAATGGCATATTGTTTCCTTTTGTTATACTCTCAACTAGAAGTTTACAGACAAGTTTTATATAAGTAAAGACACACTTGACAAAGTCAGGGACAGAGTTTCCTTCAGGCCTTGGATTGTTTTCTTGTACCATAAAAGGACAGCACAAATTACCTTGAAATTTGTCATTTCTCTATGTTCAATTCTTCTCTTGGGATCAGTTTCCACTTGCAATAACAGTTCTTTCCACTTAGTTCCAGTAACAATCTATGGTGCTGCTCCAGGTAAAATGAGTATTTTCTGGCTTCATTGAAATGGCACAAGTTATATCTTTGGATATGAGGTAACATGTGTTTCAGAGATAACTTCATAACGAGAAAATACGGAATTTGTATGGCTTATAAAACCTTATTCATGTACATATGGCCATATAAGATGATATTAAGTGAAATGGAACCCAAGATAGGGACACAACTTGCTTTTTCTTGCTTGTTATTTTTTTAATGTATCTAACATGTAGTATGTGATTTTTTTGTTTCTCTTCTATTTTCTTCCTCCATGGTATAACCCCTGTTTTCACTATATTTATTGTCAGAGACCTGCATCTTGCATATACATTTTTCTAATGTGGGGAGGGGAAGGGGAATAACGAAATGCTTAAACAAGTATACAGTATGACCTATTGTAACAATGAGTTGTACATGGCACTATGTAGAAAATTAGCTTTACAACTTGGGGAAGGGAGTTAGGTTGGTGGGGAGGAAAAGGATTGTAGGAGAAAAACCAAAGGGGAGGTAACAATGCTTGATAGATAATGTACTCATTAACTTTCTTATGTAACTCTAGCCCCTCTTTAAACCATTTTTACAATAAAAAACATGAAAAAAACATCCTGGACTGCTTTAAGTTCAAATTTTCTAAGTGCTCTGTAATTAATATCAATTTTATGTGGGAAGAATATTCTCAGAAACATTTTTGTGAGTGTGTTTTGTGCATTATTTCCCAAGTGTACATAAGTTAGCAGTAGGAGAAACAATAGGAATAATAGGAGAAAAAGAAGTTTTGTGCTTAATTATAATGGTTCAATACACTATAGAAGACTCTTCAAGTAAGACAACTTTGAAACAATAAATCCAAGGCCATTATGTAGATCTATGGGAGTGATGTAGGGAAAGCATTACTACTAAGTGGAACATGAAGGAGGAGGCCACTCTTGTTTTCTACTAGATCTAAATCATGGTAGCTAATCATGCAAATTTGTAAAAAGTAGAACAGAAGAGTAATTCTGGTTCCAAAACAAGTCAGATATAAGAGCATGGACTTAACTGGAAAAAAAGGCAATGTTGAGAGAGCAGGAAATATAGTAGCAATGAGCTAGTGGATAAGATCACATTTCTTTTTCTTTTTCAGATTTTTTTTTTATGGTTGTGGGTCTTGAACTCTGGGCCTGGGCGATGTCCCTCCCCTCTTCAGCTCAAGGCTAGAACTCTACCATTTGAGCCACAGTGCCAATTCCAGTTTTCTGGTGGTTAATTGGAGTTAAGTGCCTCAGAAAACTTTCGTACTGGTGCTTGATCTGAACTGCAATCCTCAGATCTCAACCTTCTCAGTAACTAGGATTAAAATTTTGAGCCACCAGTACCAGGCTTAAGATCACATTTCTAGCAGTGTACACTCAGGATGTGTAATGTGTATGTTCATCTATCTTTGTATGAATTCTTGAGGTAAAAATCTAGGCTACAGGTTAGGCTTTACATTCACAAAAATGTTTGTAGTTTAAAACCATACTCCTGGAAAAAAAAAACTAAGAATATAAAAGAGTCTGGAAAGTTCAGTTTGCATCCAGCCTGGGCAGAACAGTCTTTGCAACACTACCTATAATTAACCAGCCAAAAGCTGCATTGGATGAATGGCTCAAGTGATGGGATACTAGTTATGAACAAAAGTGCTGAATAATAGCCTGAGGTTTTGCATACATACATACAAACATTTACATGCACACAGAAGCACTTATATGTGCAAACACACATATGAAACAATTCTCAAAATGTGTAGAAAAGTTAGAAAACAATAGAAAATATGTCCTGAGTAAGACTAGAATCAAGTGATAATTTTTAATATTAGAAAGTCGTCAAGTGAACTTTCCCCCCAAAAGCATGAGACTATTACATAAGTAGTGACCAGAGATAGTAAAAGAGCCAAGTAATAATTATTAAAGGGATCGGATCCATGGAAGAATGAATCAGATACCCCTGCAGGTGCATCTAAAAATGTTCATATCCTGTGTCAAATGTTAGAACACCTTTGAAAATTGTACAGAAACAGTTTGAACAGTCAGTCGTGGATAAGATCATTGGAGAAGTTCAGAATTACTACTATGTTTCTCGATCAAATAAACCAACAAACTATGGCAGGGCAATGCGATACAAGTCTGGAATTCTAGCACTCAGACTAATTCAGGAGATTAGAGAGTGGATTAAATAGTAATACCTTCCCTGGACTAGGTAGTATAATTTTGCTTCAATAAAACAAACCAAAGAACAAGAAAGGAATTCACAGTTGGAAGTTTGCACAAATTTTGTCATGTTTTGAGAAGTCAAGTTTCCTATTGAAATACAACTCATATATCATCCTCAGTCATGTTTTAAATGCTCTCTTCATTACAGAATACTTCTAGATGCAAAATCGGTCATGATTCCGAACCAAAAATTTTAAAAATTTAGCATCATTCTGTTGGATTCCAAAGAAATAATGAAGGAATACAAAAGCTTAAGCCACGAGAAACAGCAAAGTTATCTAATGTAGGACTTTGTAGACCTTACTAAATTAGAATTTAGATTTAAAATAAATATCTTTTGCTTGTAATTTCATATTCTATAGGATACTACAAAATACTTTTTAAGTAGAAGTTTTAATTTACCAATTCACAAATGATTCTGGCATTCTATTTGTCTAGAATATTCTTTCAAGAGAGTTGTAATTAGGACTTAGTTTACAGATAATTCCAACAGTAGATGTATAACATGATAATGTGAATAATCTAGAAAAAGTTGACAATAAATGGATGGTATCAATTTATAAATTTAGAAAAAGAGCCATGTTTTGTGACTTTTGTGTAACATGGTATGAAGAGAATTATTGTTTGAAATCTTTTTTCTTCTACCTGTACCTAACATAGGAAGAAATTTCCTTAATTATATACCTCTGTATACAATGAGAAAAATATTAGGTTTTGTTTTCATTTTGTTTTTGTTGTTTTGTTTGTCCTAGGGCTTGACGTCTGGGCCTGGGCACTGTCCCTGAGCCTGTTTTTTGCTCAAGGATACTGCTCTACCACTAGAACCTCAGTGCTACTTGTGTCTGGCTTTTCCTGAGCAGTTTATTGGAGATAAGAATCTAAGGAACCTTCCTGGCTGGGTGGGCTTTGAACCATAATATACAGATCTTTCCCTATTGAATATCTATGGTAGACAAAAAGATAAGTATAAATCATATTTTCAAGTTTTCTGATCTCAAGAATACCACTTGAGGGAAAATGATGCAGCAAAATTTAGTGTAGTGTTCTTTCAACAATAAAAAGGGCATAACATTAGCAGAATTGTAGAATTTTTTCACAATAGTGATAAGCTAGTCATGCTGTGAATTTAGGGAATTTTAAGGTGCAGTTTACAAGTTGGAAACTGTTTGGGCTAGAATGACTTTACTGCATAAAATTTTGGTATTGATTGTCATTGAAATAATAGCTTACTATGATGAACAAATGTTTACTCTAGAGGAATTAATTATTATAGATACTTCATAGTTTTATCTTCTACCAGAATGAGGCTAGTTTCTCTGTTGACATTTAAATATGTAATGCCCCATTGGAAACTGCATCTCTTGCAGAATTACATAAAATGCATACAGGCACTGTTTTAAATGTCTCTGGTATGGCATATTCAGAATTTAAAAATGAGTAGTTAGTAGAACACATATATTCTCTCCTCTTAACAAATACTCAGTTTTAATAATTAGGAGTTTTCAGAGAATTGAACTATTTTCTATTTAGTATGAGACAATATTAAAATAATGTTTTTTAAAAAAATAATGGCAAGTATATTCTGAAAAGTTTGTATAGTTTGATAGCATTCAAGTTGATGACCATCTGAAAAAGAAAGGGGCAATTAATTCAAATTAGAAGCCAAATATTGTTCATTTTTTAAAAAAATGTAGTACACATAGAATATCATTTACTATAAAAATATAGTGAAATTATATTTTATGTAGCTTATTTTTAAGTTTAATTTTATTGTCAAGGTGGTATATAGAAGGTGTTGCAGTAATTGTAAGGTAGTGAACATCTAAAAGTCGAACTTTTTATGCCCTCCCTCATTTTTCTCACACTTTTACTTCACCCCAATATCCCTCACAAGTTGTAACGTGAATATCCTACATGTTGTCTTGTGAGTATTGCTATTGCATTGGTTTGCCCTTTGTCCTAAAAGAAATCACATAGTACTGTAAAAACAATAACCACAAAGAAAAACCTCTGTTTCCATGTCTAGGAGTTCATTTTGCTCAGCATCCTCTTATATGGTTATATATACATAGCTATTGAGCCATTCTGCTCATCTGCTAGGACTATCTTAGCCATTACCTAATTATTACACATGAGGAAAACCATGGAATCTGTTTCTTTGTGTCTTGCTTATTTTTCTTAGTAGGATTTTTCCAAGTCTTTCCATTTCCTTATTAATTGGAAGCATAGGATTCCACCGTGTGTGTGTTTAATGGATTTGTTCATCTTCTGAGTGGCATATTGGTTTAAATCATGATTGCATGTAAGTATCATTGGGGTCATACAAAAATGACAGATGCCACCTCCCCAGATATACTAAAATCACGATTTCTAAGTAAGATAGTTTTTGATGGTGGGACAAGTGTTGAGATACCTGAATAAGTCTAATGTATTTCTTGAACTGAGTTAGGCAGGAAGATATCATATAGGATAAAAATGGTAGTGACAAAATATTCCTTTGAGAAAGATTTAGGAGGCTTCCAGAAATATGAAGAAATTCAGATAATTTTGAAGAATTTAGAAATGCAAGTTCAAGTATGTCTCTTTAAATAAAAATTATGTAAGTGGAAGGGCAAAAGAAGAGGAAGAGAGTAAATAACTGACAGCAGATCATTGTTCCAAGTTAGAGTATAAGAAGAAATAATCTATAACTTCCCAGTTAAAAGGAGACCAATATAATATATCCCACTTAATTTAGGTACATGCAAAATATTTACTTGGCTTTTTTCTACTTTAATGCTCCAAAATAAAGACTTATAAGAAAAGTTATGTGATTGCCATTACTTCAACCAGAACACTAATTGTAATGAGCCCTGTTTTTCTCACATTGCACTTGGAAAATAGTCCATAAGTTGAAGATGTTGTGGCTGCTTAGAGTCAGAGTTAGGGGCTTCTACTTGTACAATTATCCCAAAATAGTTTAAAGCAGTTTTTTCCCCCAAGATATCCAACTGCATTGTCTGAAGCTGTACATTGAACACACCCTCAAACGTGAGTACGTAATTTGAAATTATACTTCAGCATTTCCTTGGCACATTCTACTTTGTGCCTTTATCTTTTTTACACATTCCTTTTGAGTTCATAGTTGCTCTGTTTCAATTTCATCTTTATAAACTACTAAGAACATTGTTCAACTACCACTTCTTGTTTGCACACACCCAGTGTATGTATCAAGGTACTTTTGTCTATGATAAACAATAGGGTAGTACTCACTCTCTGAGGAAAAAATTGCACAGTATAACCCTATGCCCACATTAGAGGGTTTAGAATTTAAAGCAGTTTGAGACAAACAGTGATATTAGAAGTGAAAGCCTCCCTAGGGACATTTGCTTGGAGCTCATTAGTTTTCCCAGGAGAAATATAAATATCCACAAAATTTGGAGCTAATTAGTAAGTAATCAATTTAATACTAGATCCTAGAAGTTGTGTTAATTCAAGTCACCATTGTATTATTGTTATATCAGAATTCTTCCCTATTTGCCAATGTGTATGAGAAAATGAAAGATTTGGATTAAATGGTGAGGTTAATGTCTGAACTCTTCCATTCAATAAAAGCGTGAAGTTTATTATAGCACTTCCTACATATAAGAATTTGTGGCAAGGGCTGGGAATGTGGCTCAGTGGTAGAGTGCTTGCCTTGCATGCATGAGGCCCTGGGTTCGATTCCTCAGTACCACATAAGCAAAAAGAAAAAAACCAGAAGTGGTGCTGTGGCTCAAGTGATAGAGCGCTAGCCTTGAGCTGAAGAGCTGAGGGATAGCGCCCAGGCCCAGAGTTCAGGCCCCACGACCGGATCCCCCCCCCCCAAAAAAAAGAATTTGTGGCAGGTTGATTGACAGGGTTACTTAAGCATGGAGATACCCCTAACAAGAATTAGATTTCAATAAGGTATATGGCATTTATGATTTTTTAATGTTTATTGAGGCATTTTCTGTTATAAAGAAGAATCAATTCAAGGAGTCTTCAGTCACATCAGTAAAGCTGTATGTTTAACCTAATACTTAGTGTTACTTGTCCTACATTTGTGATGATTAGGCTGATAAGATATCCAAACAATATTTCAATAAAATCCCAAACTGATGTGGATACATGAATCACTCACTGGAACTGTAGGACAAATTAGGCTTGTCTGTGCTGTAGTTCAATCTCTAATCTCCTGTCTAAACAGTCTTGAAACATATTCACAAAATACCTCTAAGGAAAGTTCATGAGAGTTATAACTGTATAATTCTTCTAAGGTCAGGATAAAAGCATTTGTTCCCAGCATTTAAAATCAACAGGATCTGTTGAATTCATGGATCCAAAATTTTATAGCTTCACATTCATATCACAAAATTTTATCAATATGACTTTCACCAAAACACTGCTCTTATTGAACTTATCTATGTCCTTTTACTTTTCAAATCCAAATAGAATATTTCCTTCAAAATATTCCTGCAAATTATTTCCTTCCTTTACTTCTGTAAATCTGTGTTTATTTCTTGTTTCCTTATTTATCTCTTTCATCCAATCTTGTCCACACTGGTGCTCACATTGCTCACACTTGTGTCAGAATTTTCCTTTTCCTCCTCACTTTAATAATTCCCCCGATTTTATTATTCTTTTGCATATTCAAGGTCGTGGATATTTTGATGATGTCTAAACAGACATGTATTTGCATCTCTTTAACATAAACCTTAAAACTGAGTGTTTTTTCCTCTAAGTCCATATTTTCCATCTGTAGTCCTTTTCACCAAGAATATAACTAACAGTTGCCAGTCAGAGATGTGGATGCATTTTAGATTTCTTCTTACCTTTCTTTTTACCTTTCTTACCCTCCCCTTAGATAAGATGAATGATTAAGATTTTCTCAGTTTCTGTCACTAATATAATTTCTATGTACTCCTTTTTATGCCCATGACACCAGCCTGTTACAAGTATTCATCACTGGTAACCTAGTCCTAAAACAACCGCTTACAAATTATGCTTTTTTTTCCCCAGAGTCTTTTCATATTGGTCCTCTCCATCACCAAATTACTCTCTTTGTAAGCACACAGAGTGAAGAGCCCAGACAATAATTCTAGTATCATTATTTACTCACTACATTGACAGTTTGCCTTACATTTCTCATCTGTAAATGGATGTAATCTACCAGAAATATTGAAGAATATTTGTTGACTTCTAGAACAAGAAAAAAAAGTGGAGTCCTTACATTTTCCACTTTAGCTTACAAATAAGGAAAGAGTCAAATTCAGTTTGTTGGTATGAAGTCAAAAGTTGTTTTATGCAGAAATAAAAATAAATTTTAACTCCTGGCACTACGGCCTATGTCATTTTGTGGTAACTTCAGATATGTAAGTGGTATTATGTAAATTGTGTCACGTGTTTACAGCTGTACTGAAGGACATACTCTTAATAAATTATTGGAAACATTTGTTATTGAATATTACCTATAAGACAATGTTATTTGAATTAATCACACTGAATTGAACACTATATCTTAGTCCATCAAAATGTGGAAGTAAAAAATTTTATTTATAAGAACACAATACCAGCAAGAAAAGTGAGTATACATTAGAGAGACTGCAGGAATAACATTAGGGTTTTTACTGTCTCTACCTATTAATGTAATTTTATTTCTTGGTATAGAAACTCTCCTCTTGTTATTGTTGTATGTAATCCAATTCAGTTTATAACTATGTATTCAATGTGGGAACACTAGCTTCAAAGAAGTGTAAAGTTTTTTTCCTTTTCAATCACCTTATCATTGTCAGGCTACACTGTGGTCATCATCATCATCTTCATCAAAATTATTATTGGCATCATAAGTACTAATTAATGAAAATCTTATATGTGCCTATGGTTTTGCTATTATTTGTCTTTTGATTAATATTTTTAATGTTAACACTGTGCATGCATCCATATTAAAATTTTGAACAAATAAAGAAACAAAAAAACTAAACCATATCAGGTAGCTTGACTATGTATTTATAACAAATTATGGAATAGATTTTTGAAGCATTGCTAATTCCTAACCAGTATGAATTAACTTCCTCTCTTCCCCTCACTACACACAAATATTTAAGAGCTTGGACAGAACTTTTTCAAGTAATATAATGTAAATATTACTACAAAGCCATATGTGTATCTAAAATTCCCTTGAAAGTAAAAGCTCTACTTTCTATTGAAATATTAGTTATTTTATTCTAGGAAACTTTTAGAAAAATAGACTGTATATCTTTGAAATGTAAAAGGTCAAAAATAGTAGCAAAAAATAGAGTGAGTCCGTCTTCAGAAATATATGTGTATATATATATATATATATATATATATATATATATATTAATGTTATGTGTAGAATGACATTTTTAGAGATTGTCATCAGAAATATATACATATCTAAATTTATGGGTAGAATGATGTACACTATGGTGAAACAAAAATCTTAAAACATAATTAAAATAAAAAGTACATCAAAAAGTGCCAGTGACTCACTCTTATAATTCGACCTATTCTGGGTAACGAGATCTTAGAAATGTGTTTGAAAGTTGCCCAGACAGAAAAGTACTTGTTAGATTCTTATCTCCAATTAACCACTAAAAACATGAATTAGCTCTGTGCCTCAAGTTGTAGATTGCTCTCCTTGAAGATAAAAAGGCTTAGGGATAATGCCCAGGCCTTTCAAAAAACAACAACAACAACAACAAAATGTATCACATTAATTTCACAAAAGCATCTTTTAACTGCTGTGAACCTTTCTTAGAAACATGAATACAAGCCTCTGGAAAATGTTAAGTAAAAAGTATAGAATATTTACGTTTATATTAAAGACGTGACTAATTAGATTGTTTAATATATTTAGGTAATGATTAGGAATTACGAATAATGATGGGTAGGTAATATATTGGGACTGGTTTGTTATTCTATTTTATGATATTTATAATGATTATATTAAATTACTCTTGCTTTATATTTGAATTATAATAAATGATAAACATTTTTAAATGTTTCCAATGGAAAGGAATATCAATTCTTATGTAATTTCAAAGCAATTGAGAAAATTATTCCACGGCTGGTTTGCTTTAAGACTATATTTCTTTTCTTGTTCTAGTTTTCATATGTACATAGAAATTAAAATTCCAAAAATTCAATGGATGTTGGCATTCAGGAACATCTTCATAGATACTAATATTGGAGTTCCTTAAGTGGAATTGTTTTATTTCATTTGTTACTTTCACAAATAAATCAAGATGATAGTGTATTTTGTTTCTTTTCACTGCCATTGGCTCTTATCTTAAGAATACTTTTTCCTTAGCAAAGTAGAGAAAAACAATTGGATTGACCAAGTAACATATAGCTTTCATAAGATGCAGATGCATAGATTTGTGTCTTCTGTCATTTGCCAAAAGTTTCTTCCAGAAAAGGTTATCAATTATTTATAAGTGTTGCTTAATTCCTAGGTATTCCAGTTATCACATACACTTTTTGATTTAGTTATCTCTGAATAAACTTAAAATAAACAATTAAAAATACTTAAAATGAACAGAAATCATATCATTGTTTTAAATGTTGCAGTTTACAAAGTTTATAAGCAAACACAGAAAATATCTTCTTACTTATTCTACATTTTGTGTGAAGTATTTTAACAATAGCTTTTTTTTGCTGACATGTAATTCACCTGAAATATATTATCTCATTTTATTGTATGCATTTTAGTGATTTGGAAGTGAATTGTACAATCATAGGTTTTCCAAGCCTAAAATTTTCACAAATTTGCTTTTCTTCAAATAGAAATGCTGTAAATTTTAGAACAGACATTAAAGTAGATATGAGATTCATTTACAGGAATTTGTCCAGCATACATCCTCAATAGTGATCCTTTTCAAAATTTGGTTTTGGGGATTATTTCCAGGGTCTCACACAAAGTATTCAAGTGCAATCTCAATGAACTACATTCCCTGTCCAAATAAGTTTTTTACTTCTCTTTAATACATACATAGACGTGTAATGGATAGAACCTATTCAATTCTCTTTGACCTTTTGAAAACTTGCTTGCTTTAATGATTGAAGTATTATACAAATTCATTTGCTATGTGGAGTATATCAATTTCTCTACAAGTGCATTACTATATTTTGTGTCATCTTTTTATATTATAGTCCTACTAGTGAGTTTTCTCTTTATTTTTTCTTGGATACTAAAGAGGAACTTATTTTATATGCTCCTACTATCTACATATATTCTTTAAAGAAATATCCTATTTTGGGAAAAGTTATATAGAATTAGAAGATATAAAAATACTTAGACTCAGAATCATTGTAGCATTAACATTGTAGCATTAACAAATATGTGTCTTCTATCTGTTAGATATTTATTCACTTCTGTTATATTGTCCTTTGAATTATGAAAGAGTATAAGTTGATATTATCCAGATTATTCTTGCTTTTCTTTACCCACTAATGCTTTCCATGTCATATTTTAGAAACTTTTACTGATCCAATGCCATGAATTTTTATGTTTATGTTTTATGTTTTTACATCTCACATTTAGTTTGATAATCATCTTCTATTTAAAAACTTTAAATTTTTGTATAAGGATTGAGGTAGTAGTCTAAGAAATTTTTTTAAATAGAGGGAGGCAATAGTGCCACAACAACCATTTAAGATTCTATTTTTATTTCATAAAGTCATTGCATCCTTTTCAAAATCTATTGACCATAAAACTGAGATTTTTATTGTGAAAATACCATACAGAGGGGTTACAATTACACAACAGTATTAACCAAAGCATGCTATTTGCAGAGGAGTATTTAAAAGGTGTAATTTCTTATAAAATTGAACTTTTAATCCAACAAAATGAATACCAGGATTCTATCACTTGGAAGATGTGAGCGGAAGTCAAAGGGAAGGAATAAAGAGAGTTATGGAGGAAGAGAGTGAAGGCATAATATTCAATGCAGATAGTATGAAACTAGAAAACATGAAAGTGGGGTGAGGTTTGGAAGGGTATAAGAAAGTTATTAAAGATCCATTGTACTTATAAACTGATTTGTGGAATGGAAATTCTTTTGAACAACTATTTAATAAAAATATAATTAAAAACAATAGAGACATCTGATCTTCAACTGTATTCTCTTAAACCATGAATCAATATAATAGTTTCCTCCTCAGAAATTTTCTTTGCAGGTATTTTCCTCATAATGTCAGAAAACTGACCAATGCAATGAATATCAATATATCACATTGCCTATTGTAAATAGACACAATATAAAAATCACAGCAAAATTTTTAGAATTCATCACATGAAAAAATAACAGGTAGAAAGTATCAAATGATGAATTATAGTTTTTCCAAGTACTTTACCTATGGTATCTAACTTAATCCTCACAATAATCCCATAAAGTGGAACTACTTACATTTTTAATTCTCAGATGATGGTATTGACGTCTTCAGAATTGGAATTACTAGTACAGCATTGCACACATGGTAAGTGTTAGCCTGAGGCCCATCTCATGCTGTATCAAATAACCTCATTTTATTTTATGACTAAAATACCAGCACTTAGTCTACTAATTCTAGGAAAATTTCCCAGAATTATTGTGTACACTCTAATTATATTTGACTTTATCTTTGTTAGAAAATAGGTAGCTGTAATATGAAAACTCCAAGTTCATAATCAATTATACATCCCTGGTGAAAGGAACTGCTAAAGTATAACATTCTTGATTTCTAGCTCAAAATAGTAGAAATCATACTCTATCCCTTCACTCAACACTGCACTGCCTGGGGACCCCATTTCTGTTTAACATAGTCATACCGAAAGAGTGTCCTGCCCAATTCCTGATGGAAACAGACCGCAGGTGTTATGGACCAATCATTTCCACATTGTAGCTCACCTAGGTTGTTTACCATTGGAAGTATTTTTATTGCTTTTTATACCAAACATTCTGAGAGACATATACTACTTTAAAATGTTATTAAAGCAAGACTGATATAAAAATCACCTTTGACCCCAGATAAATATTTTACCTTTCATATACCCCAAAATGCCATCTGAGCTATCATTAATGTTAGCAACAAGGGGTTAAAAATCATAGACACCAAGACCGAAGCATGAATTAAAGACTCTCCAACTTGTCAATACAATTGTTTTAAAAAGTCATCAATACTACTGCATTTTTAAAATTTTCTTATGAAGATTCAATTATAAACTATTAACAGTTGAAAATAACTCATTTTCTTGGGAGTAGGACACAAAGCACAAGATTAATCCTAATCATTTTAAAGGACCTTAATTTATACTACAAATTCACTCCCATAACTACAATGATACGAAAAATAACTGAAGTACAGAAACACAAAGGAAGTAATTTAACTGCATCAACTACATTCAATGGACTTTGTTAATAGAAAACAAAGTTAAACTAATAATTAGCTTACCAAATTCACTTACATTCTTTTATTCTATTTCATTTAGTTTCATAAAAACTGGATTTTCATAAGATGATGCATAAAAAGGCTATATACCCACATACATTTTCAGATCTTAACAATATTTATTTCAGAAATGTCTTTAGCTCCATAGTGAATGAACTGAAATAATACTAAAATATTCAAAGGGTTTTCAGAAATTGCAAGACTCGCTCTGGGATGTTATTCATATTGGAAAAGATATTCGAAAAGCCTTATTTGTTAAGTTGCGATAGTTACTCCCACAAAAGAGCCATTAGCCCTTTGCATGTACAAACCAACTTCAGATACATCCACTATCTAAAGATGACACATGCTTTTGGTTTGTTTGTTTTTGAAAGGAATAGCTAACAAGCATATCAACAATACTGATTTTCAGTCAATATGATGGGATATTCAAACTTGATAAATATTGGGTTGATTACCTCTTAGTGTGAATAGATATGATCTTACAAAGAAAGTTATTTTCAACAGAAAGCCAGAAAGAGTTTATCCACTTTGTGTTTCACGGGAATAACCAGAGAGCAATACCTATTTGGTCCAGTTGGTCAAACTTACTCCATGAGCATATGTTAAAAGTAAACAAATTTAAGAAGTCAAATACATATTTTGTTCCGACAGTCATCATCCAGCACTAATTTACTACCTAAATATGTCTGAATCTTCTCACCTAACATATAATAAGAGCTGAAAGCATTCTCTTTCATCTAACTTAATATTGTAAATCCTTTGATTCTGATGATATTATTTGACAAATAAAATGTACAAAAGGGTGGTCCAACTGAAATGACATGACAGAATACTGATACTTAAAAACATTGCAACAAATTTAGCTCTTTTCAGCCTCACCCTGTCCACATTGGCAAGCAACATTGCAACAGCACATGCACGCATATACACATACACACATATGCACACATGTACACACACCTATACATGCATGCTAAATTCAAGGTTTATTGTTCAAAAAAAGTTCAAAAAAAAATTAATGATTAGTATAAATGATAATTTGCCTTACTACAAAATAATACACAATCCAGTCACCATGGATGTTACATTTTACCTGCCTATCCACATGTGACCACTTAACTTATATTTAATTACTTAATTAACTAATTAATTCAATCATTTGTTTGGTGCTAATACTAAGGCTTGAACTCAGGGCCTGTCTCTGTCCCAGAATTTGTTATTTTTTTGTTTTAGTTTTCTCAAGGATATCATTTTACTGCTTGTACCACAGCTCCAGTTCTAGCTTTTGTTGGTTTATTTCAAATCAGAATCTAATGGAATTTTTTTTTGTTTGATCTGGTTACAAACCACAATCCTCAGACTTCATCTTTCTGATTAGCTAGGATTAATGACATGAGCCACCAGTGTGACTTCTATTTTTCCTCTATAGTTATCTAATGTACATACTTAGATAGTAATTTAAAAATGAGAGTATAGAAGCAAGATGTATAGTGATGATACTGTCCTGTCAGAAATTCAAGTTAGTAATGTAAATTTCTTCTTAAGAACACACACAAAAAATACCATGATATAGTATAAGAGAACTCACAATTGGACATATGAGCTTTAAGAGCTTTCTAATAGATCCATTATTTATTGGTACCCAACATTAGAAAAAAATGTATAATGTAGTACTAAAATAGAAGTCCTTTACATGACTACTTACATTCCTTGTTTTTTTTAAGACACTTGTTTTCATCTAAAAAAGTAGGCCTGTCTATTGTCTTCATGTGGTTTCAATGATTGAAGGTGCTTAATGAGAAATCAAAATGTATTAGTAGTCCTTTGCTATCAATTAAATCTCACTTTTTCTTTTTGGAGAATATAATGATCAAAGAAATAGTTGAGAATCAGCAAGCAATTGTTCAGAATCATGCTTCCAGTGCAAGTGGATCAACAGTAAGTAATCCTCAATATCATTTTCCACAAAGTTTTGTCACAGATAAAATCGGCCTGCCTTCTCTTGCTGCTTTCATAGCCTGGACCTATTCCTTCATTGTACATGAAAAGTGTGATTCAACTGATTTCATTCAGATCTGTTCCTAGAATTATCAAGGATTTAGATTCTTGTCTGCAATATGATTAAACCTATGTCTCTTCATGTAGGCTGCTAAAAATATATTTACCAAATTCAAGTAAATACATAAATTCTATTTCCATCTTTTTAAAACATAAAATTCTGCTTGCTCTATAAATTGATCAGAGGCATGCATTTGTGGCTATCTAGGTCATTGCACATCTGTCTCTCTTCCTCTCTCTTTAATGTTTCTCATAGATAATAGGATTGCTTTATAATTATCGTAATTTATTTTGCTTTTATATTTTTGGTTGCATCATTTTACTTTCTGCTCTGCCATTTCCCAAATCATTTATATAGAAGGCATTATTTCATCTTTTCTCATTCCTAGAATAAGCTGCACATGAAGACACCACTGGTCCTTATTTTCAGTCTGTATCTTTGAATACGGAGGAAAATCTTTCCTCTGCTTGCATCAATTCCCTACTCTCCAGTTAGAATAATTCCGAATAGTAAAAATGTAGAAAGGGAAAATAAATCATGGTGAAAAAACAGATGCAGAAAATTCACCGGATTTTTCTGAAAAGTTCAACTAACTTGAACTGTTAACGAAATACTTGGACACCTCATTCCCACTGTCACTCAAAGTCTCTGGTTAGGCAATTCTGATGAAGACGAGGAGCATGATGAAAAAGTGAGGAATGGTATCAATTGCAAGAAAAAATGGAGAAAGATCCATGCAACTTTCTTCTTTTGGCTGCTGAAAATAATCAGGTTATTACAGTGCGGAGACTACTTTCCAAAAAGGCCACTCATGTGAATATTAGGGATGACGATGAGTATACCCATATTCATCAAGAAGACTACAGTGGACACTTAGACACTGTCTGTGAGTTGGTGGCTGAAGCGGCAGATATTCATGCAATAACTGTAGATGGCTGGACAACCCTGCGCAGTGCTTATATGTGGAATAATACTAGAGTGGCTTTTTTCTTACTTCATCATGATGGAGATACCAATGGCCCCCTTGCATCTTGCTGATGGAAGTAGAGTTAGCAAAGACATGTTGGATCTGCTTCTGTTGAACCATTATGTGAAATCAGGTCTGAAGAACAACTTGGAAGAAACTGTATTTGATATTGCCAAAAGGATAAGTATGTATCACTACCTCTTTGAAGTTTTGGAAGGCTGTACAAATTGCTCTCCTAAGTCATAATGGTTCGGTTAAGTTTCTTAAATTTCAAAAATGCCATTTCATTCTGTTTCCATACAAAATATTTTCACAATCCAACTAACAACAATAGCTTACTGCAACAATTCATGGATTCCATGGAAGTCTTCCAAGTCAATTGCCTTACTTTGATGTCAAAATGTATTCAAGAGTTAGTTGTATGTATCTATAATGATTTCTGGAGAGTTTTTGCTTTTTTATTGTAATTAAGTGGTTACATAATTTCCCTAATTTCACAGTATTGTGGTTTAGTGACACTCAGTTAAAATCACAAACACATTCTAACATTTCTGGAGAAAATTGTCTATCACAGTCTATAACATTTATGAGTTCCATGAGCTTTGCGATACTGTTATTTCTTCCACATTGGTTGGTATGTACATTTCTTTTGTTTTGCATAACATCAACTGTTCCCTTTTTCCCACTTGTTCCCTCCCTTCTATCCCTGCCATTAACTTGCTTAGTTCATTTTGGTCAAAGTCCAGTGCAACTAATGGATTTTTCCCTGATTTCCTCTAGTTCTATATCATCTTCTTGGTTCCCCTTCATTGTACACATATATACCATACATGTGATCAGCAGCATGGGGTTATTTAGTAGAGATTTGACCAGATGAGTGAAAGTCCTTTGTTTCCTAAGTCCTGTTAAATATGTCGTATTACCTAAAATTTTGGTTTTAACATCCACTTATCAGGGAGACCATGTACTGTTGGTCTCAATGCTCTTGGCTTCTTTGCTCAATATGATCACCTTCTAGCTCCATCCATTTCCCTGCAAATGCCATTATTTTGTCATTTCTAATGGCTGAATAATATTCCATTGTGTATAGATACCACAATTTTGGGATCCATTCATCTGTGGTGGGACATCTGGGTTGTTTCCAAATCCTGGCTATTACAAACAGTGCCGCAATAAACATGGAGGTGCATGTGTCCTTGTATACTGGTTCCTGTTGTTCAGGATGGATGCCTAGAAGTGGTATGACTGGGTCATAAGGGAGGTCAATATTTAGCTTTCTTAGGACTCTCCAGACTGTTTTCCAAAGTGGTTGTATAAGTGTACATTCCCACCAGCAGTGTAGTAGGGTTCCTCTTTCTCCGCATCCCCTCCAGCATTTGTCATTGGCTGACTTGAGGATGTGGGACATTCTGACTGGGGTAAGGTGGTATCTCATGGTTGTCTTTATTTACATTTCCTTTACAACCAGGGATGGTGAACATTTCCTAATGTGTTTCTTTGCCATTTTTATCTCTTCTTCTGAGAAGTCTCTCTTTAGTTCCCTTTCCCCTTAAGTAATTGGTTTGTTAGGTTTGGGAGGGCCTGGTTTCTTGAGATTCCTGTATATACTGGATATTAACACCTTGTCGGATATATTGCTGGTAAGTATTTTTTTGCAATTAAATGGTTGTCTTTCTAGCTTGGTTGCGATCACTATAGCATTACAGCTATAGCTTTGCTATAGCTTTTTATTGTAAGGTAGTCCCATTTGTCATGTCTCACTCCAATTTGTTGTGAGCCTGAGACTCTGTTCAGGAAATTCTTTCCTGTGCCTATAAGTGCCTATAAGTTCAAATGTTTCTCCTACTCTGCCTGCAGTGGTTTCAAAGATTCAGGTTTAATGCTAAGATCTTTAATCCATTTTGAGATAATATTGGTATATGGTGATATGCTGGGGTCCACTTTTATTCTTTTTCATGTGGCCACCCAGTTTTCCTAGCACCAGTAAAGAGGCTGTGTTTCTTCCATTGTCTGTCTTTGGTTCCTTTGTCAAATATCAGCTGACTGTAGGCATGTGGATTTATTTCTGGATCTTCTATTCTATTCTATTGGTCTTCGGGTCTGTTTTTGTGCCAGTACCATGCTGTCTTTGTTATTATGGCTCTATAGTAGAGTTTGAAGTGCTGGATGGATGTCCCTCCCATGTTGTCTTTATTCTCTAGAATTGTTTTGGCTATTCTAGGTCTTTTGTGGTTCCATACGAATTTTTGGACTGTTTTCTGTATTTCAGAGATGTACATCATTGGGATTTTAATAGGAATTGCATTGAATTTGTATATTAATTGGGGCAGTATTGCCATTTTCACTATATTGTCTGCCTATCCAACAGCATGGGAGGTCTTTCCATTTCCTAGTGTCTTCTGTAATTTTTTTCTTTAACTTTTTATAGTTTTCATTAAATAGTTCTTTTACATCTTTGGTTAGGTTAATTCCAAAATATTTTATTTTAGGGGAGGTTATTGTGAATGGGGTTTCTTCCTTTATTTCCCTCTCTGCTTGTACATTGTCAGTGTACAGGAAGGCAACTGATTTTATTGGATTGATTTTTGTATCCTGCTACATTGCCGAAGTGATTTTTGATTTCTAAGAGTTTGGGGATGGAGTTTTTGGGATTGTGAAGGTATAGTATCGTGTCATATGCAAAAAGGTATAGTTTAATTTCTTCTTTCCCTATGCATATCCTTTTAATGTCTTTTTCTTGCCTTATTGACCTGGTTAAGGTTTCCAGGGCTATATTGAACAGGAGTAGACACAGTGGGCATCCTTGCCTTGTTCCTGATTTTAAGATAATTGGTTGTAGCTTTTCCCAATTAAGTATAGTATTAGCTATTGGTCTCTCATAAATGGCTTTTAATGTTTTAAGAAATGTTCCTTCCATTCCTATTGTCTCCAGAGCTTTTAGCATGAATGAATGTTGAATTTTAACAAAACCGTTTTCTGCATCTGTGGAGATAATCATATGATTCTTGACCTAGGCTCTGTTGATGTGTTGGATTATATTTATTGACTTATGTATGATAAACCATCCCTGCATCTCTGTGATGAAGCCTACTTGGTTTTAGTGTATGTTTTTTTTTAATGCGTTTCTTGATTCTGTTAGCTAGAATTTTGTTAAGGAACTTTGCATCTGTGTTCATCAAGGAAATTGACCTGTATTTCTTTTTTTGTTGGGTCTTTGCCTGGTTTGGGGATGAGTGTGTTATTGGCATCATGGAATGAGTTTGGGATAGCTCCCTCCTTCTCTGTTTCTCTGAAGAGCTTGAGGAGTATAGGTATTATTTCTTCTTTAAAGGTCTTATGCAATTCTGTTGTGAATCCATTTGGTCCTAGGCTTTTTTTTCTTTCTTTTTAATTTTTTTATTATTTTTTACTGTGAAAATACTGTACAGAGGGGTTGCAATTACACGGGCAAGATAATGAGTATATTTCTTATTAAGCATTGTAGCCTCCTCCTTTGTTTCCCCTTCCCATCTCTTCCCATCCTCCCACTGCCCACCCACCCAATCCTCCCACCACCACCAAAGTTGTAAAGTTCATTTTCGGCATGACAACTTGTACTTATTGTTGCAATGGGCCGACCTGTATCCTTATTTAAACGACTTGTTTTTCCCCTTCCCCTCCACAAATTATAACGACATGAAAACAGTGAAAGCAGGGGTTATACTGTGGGGGAGGGACATACAAAGTAACAAAGAAATGATCTTATTAATGCGTTAGAAACAATCATGTGAAAGAAATAAACATTTGAATACATATCTTAGGGTTCATTTTCCTAACATCACCTTATCTGGCATTTTCTGCTTGACTCATACATATACTAGATATTGCAAATAAGGGAAACCATGGGACCTATGATTCCTTGGGCTTGGCTTACTTCACTTAATATATTTTTTCCAAGTCTTTCCATTTCCTAACAAATGGGGCAATGTCATTCTTTCTGATGGAGGCATAGAATTCCATTGTGTATATATACCACATTTTCTTGATCCATTCATCTACTGAGGGGCATCAGGGTGGGTTCCATACCTTAGCTATAGTAAATAATACTGCAATAAACATGGGGCTGGCAACCAAGCTGGGTGACTTTTCCCTGGGTGGAGCTGAGACTGGCAGGTCAGGTTAGGCTCTTGTGATCTGCTAGATGACTCTAGATTTATTCCAGGGCCTGTGTTGGAGCTAGCAGCTCCGCCGGGCTTTGTCGGTATCCAAGATGGAGATCTCCGGTACTGTGGGGGGGGGGGAAGGGTGGCCTTCCTTCCTCTGCTCCCTGAGAAGGAGTGAGAACATCAGGCTTCTACTCACGCCGAGTCTTGCGTCCTGGGTCATCTCTGGTCTGCAAACTGCAGGATGAAGATGTCTGCTCTTTGTTGGTTCTTACTGGTGTTGAGTGGAATCCGCTTGCAGGCTGCGTCTGGCTCCTTCGTCCTGGACTCTCTGTGATTCAGGTATGGCGGTGGCAGTTGCCGCTGCCACCACGGCTGCCACCGTGGCGGCTGCTGTAAAGTGCTCAGGGCTGTCTCCCTGCCTGTATTTTCTCTCTCTGGCCTAACTCTCTGTCCTGTGAAGGCACACTTGGTGTGATTCTCTGGCTTAGGACTGTTCACTGGAACTCTAAAACTGCTTTCTATGCGAGAGCTTGTTTAGCCTCCAGCTTCTCCTCCACCATCTTCCTGGAACCTCTCTCAATTTCTCATTTCTTATAATATTTCTGGGCCCCAATTCCTTGAGACACAAGAATTAGCAGCAAGCAATTGTGTAATGCAAGGCAACTTAAAATGACAGATGAGGTCACAAAATCGAAAGAAATTACTGTATTTCAAACTCAATTTACAGATGGCCAGCCCATATGAATGAACAAGATCAGAAAGTGTCACAAGATTATTTTTAATACCTTTCCCCTAATGATTAATGTAATATTTCAGTCTAGCATAAGTGGTCCCAAAAATAGTTCCTGGAAGGATAGATCCGTGATTGATCTATCATGGCCAGGAAAACTTGACTTAGAGGTCAAATGTAATTCAGTAAAACATTAATTGAGAAGATCGTTTGTGCTTCAAAACACTGGCACTTTAGTACAACTTGGTTCTGTGTTATAAAAATGTCATTCTCAAACCAATGATAATCTACATTTAATCTCCTGAAAGTGTATTTCTTTTCAATTAAACTTTTTGAAATCACACTTGCCAAAATAACATTTGCTAAGTAGATGACACTTAGTGACATTACGAGTTTTTCAAGTGTAGGGAGCAAGTTACAATAGAGTTGATTTCTTTACCCATCACTAATGCGAAACAGGTTCAACCATTCCTTAAAGTGTAGAAATGGTACCATGCACCATTTGTGTTGTTCAGTAGGTGTCTTCCAGAAATTTGTTAAATAGATCAGACTCCCATATTTCAACCCCAAACGTTAGCTAATAAAGTAAATTTCATCACTTAATAAGGGACATTTTAAAAAGTCACAAATACTTGCCTTATCATATGTTGTTTTGTTTTCCCTCTGTCTAACATAGTTAGAAATATGTCTTTAAGTCTTGAATATGGGTACTCATCTGAGATGTGACAAAATCTATCTTCTATTTCTATCATATTCCTTTATAGTAGTAAATGTTAGTTTTCTTTTTTCTCCAAAACTTATAGGTAGTATAAAGTCTTATACCATGTAAAATATAATAATCACACACCATTGTACAAAGCTATTTATAAAAATTGGTAGTTAGGAATACATTCAAAGCCATTTTTAAACTTTCTTGTTGACTAAAGATTAATCTGCAAATGGATGAGAATATAATCATGTCTAGGTGTTCCAAGTCTCCAGTCTTGCAAATTGTTATTGCAGATGAATGAATTATGGAAATATAACCTGACATCAGTTCAAGTTTATGCAGGACAGAAACTCCATGGAATGTATATAAACCTTTCAAAGTACTAACAGACAGTTTAGCAGAATTACTATCAGAAATTTGAAACCAAAGAGGAATAATAGTAAATACATAGGAGGAATGAAAAATGGAACAAGGGGCAAGTACAGCTAGAATACTCAATGTACACATTTGAGAAAGGAAGTGGTAAACCAGAAATAAATCTTGTAGAAGGGGTGGTTGAGAATGATAGAAGGAGTCACTGTGATCCAGGAGCAATGGATAATTAGGTGGACATATTTAATTGTAAGACACTTGCACAACCTTTGGAAATTCAGTTAAAAAACACAAAAACAAACAAAAACACACAAAAATCACCAAACAGCAATCTCTAGAGAGTACGAATATGACCTCTCAAAAATTTTAAGCAGTTAATGAAGGGAAGTCTTGGTAAAAGCAAACAAAACTGTTCAAAGCGGGCAGTTTAGCGTAGGGGAGGATTCTGAACAGATTTAAATAGATTATCTAAGGTTATAAATCAACTATATCTGCTGCAAATATTAACTTTCTCCTATGAGTTCTCTTTGTCTGAACTGGATACTCCAGTCCTGAGCCACAATTGATAGCTTGTGAAGATGGAATGTAAGAAACAAGATGAAGAACCCATTACTCCACTGTAGAGAAAACAATCCTCTATTTTTTCTCTCATCTCTCTTCACTACTTTTTATTCATACTTTTAGGTCAATTCATTTTGAATTACATTTTCCTTCTTTATTCTGGCAAAGTAATTGGTCAAATAATTCACTAAATATTATTTGCCATTTTTTGATTATGCTGTTTAATTGACTAAGCGAGTCCATTAAACTTTCCTCTTGCATTTGGTTGCCATGAAACAACATCTATGTTAATGTGGACAAATCTAATGTAAAATTTGTCTCCAGAAAACCAGTCCAAGAAGCTATGATCACAAATACTTGGCTATATTTTTTTCTTTTTTCTTTTACCTTGAAAGTCTTCTTGTGTCTAAATTGCACAGACAAATAAGTACTCCATCACTTTTTGTTTCAATCAATTCTAACCTCAAGGATATATTTTGCTAACAAGATGCTTAGAGGAAACCAAAAAAATACTCCATTTTTGTCTTCTCTCTTAAGACTCTCCTTAGATACCATATCAAGAGCAGTGAAGTTATTTTTTACAAAATTATTTCAATAGATTATTTTTCTCGTGGTCTTGCATTTGATCACCAAGATGTATGGAGAAGAATAGAGTTAAATCACCCATACCTTTGAAGACAGGTCTGTTACAAAAGGACAACGCTTCTGTGTCCTACTTCTATGTCCTCTTCTTAGCTCTTCCCTGATTTTCTTGGCTTCAAGTCTAGTGAAGCTTCAGCCACTGCTACATCTTCATGTTTTCTCTTTTAACACTCTTTTAAGTTGCCTCATTTGGATGTGGAATTTATTTTCATGTCTTCATTCAATCAGTTCTGCATTGTAGTGAGCCAAATAGGCTCTGTAAAATCACTTTAGGTAGCAAAAATATTAAGACAATCTATATCAAAAAGTTTTGGCTTCCCTCTACTGCTGAATCCAATACACTTAGCTAGGGCTTCTAAGAACACTATTTTCTAAACTTTCCAATTTGCTAAATTCTTTTCTGAACCCAAAACTTTTTTTGGGTGGGTCCGGTGATGGGGCCTGAAACTCTGGGCCTGGGCACTGATGAATCGAACCCAGGGCCTCATGCATGCAAGGCAAGCATTCTATCACTGAGCCACCTTCCCAGTCCCTGAACCCAAAACTTTTTGGCTTATGAAATTAGAGAATTCTTCACTATCTCATGTTAATAAGGATATTATATTTTGTGAGCCATTTAGAAGTATGAAATCATTGGTTTGAAGTATCCAATCAGATTTTTTTCTGTATTTCACTGCTTCACGTGCAAAGACATTGAGGAAAGTATTACAAACAGAAAAGTGTAAACCCAATAATCTCTTTCATTGTAGAGGGCATTTTCTCCCTAAATATTTTGACCCAAATTATTTTTGTTTTTTTGTTTTTTGGGGGGTGGGGGGTCCAGTCGTGGGGCCTGAACTCTGGGCCTGGGCGCTGTCCCTCAGCTCTTCAGCTCAAGGCTAACACTCTACCACTTAAGTCACAGCAACACTTCTGGCTTTTTTCTTTTTGCTTATGTGGTGCTGACGAATCGAACCCAGGGCCTCAGGCATGCAAGGCAAGAGCTCTAACAATGAGTCACCTTACCAGACTGACCCAAATTATCTGTTTGATAATTAAAGTTTAATTCACAAATTTTGATGTCTTATTTTTTAAGAATTTGAATTTAAATTCCACTACAACCTTGTTTCACACAGTGAGTAGATTTCCTGGGTAATGACAATTCTCAAGGGAACCTACTGGATTTATAGCAAGTTTTCCGAGGTTTGTTTGTTTAGTGTGAAAAAGAGCCATCTTTACCCACATTGCTTCCTCTCTACAAAGTCTCCATGGATTATTTTGCATGAAAGCCTATATTCCCAGGCAATTTTAAATTTTCTTAATAGGCTAAGGTGTTAAAAATTTTGAACAATTAAAATTTACCTGTCATAACTTTAAAACTCTTTTGAAATTCCTTTATCAGAATCGCAAATTCACCAATCCTAATACCACCTTTACCATCAAAAAGATAACATGTTGTTTTCATGATTTAGTGTTCATGCAACTATTATTTTCCAGTGTCATTGTTATGTGTGTATATGACCATATAAGCTGATGCTGAGAAAAACGAACTCCAAGATATGGAAACAGATTTTTATTTGTGGTTTTTGTTTTTGATGTACTATGTAATAGCTATTTTCTTTAGGATTTTCCCTATGGTTTCTCCCTGCTGTATTTGATTTTGGTACCCTGTGTATTGTGTACACATTTACCTTAACTAGGGAAGGGAAGAGGAACAACAAAATGGTGAGAGAAAGCAGAAAAGCAAACCAATGCAATAGCAATATTCACAAGACAATATTTTGGAAATGAACATTACAACTTGTGAGGGGTGAAGGGGGAAAGGAAAACTGAGAAAAATGAGAGAGAGGTAACAAGTTTGTAAAGTTATGCCTTCACTACCTTACAATTACTGTAACCACACTGTACATCACTTTGATAATAAAATTTTAAAAATAAGCTGCATAAAATATAATTTCACTGTATTGGTATAGTAAATATTATTCTTTATGTAGTAACTTTTTAAACATCAAAACTATTTGACTTCTAATTTGAATTAATTACACTTTCTTTATCAGCGGGTCATCAAATTGAATGTTATCCATCTAGACAATGTTTTCACAATAAACTTGCCAATATTTTGAAAAAAGAATAAATTTAGTACTTTCTCATACTAAAACTGAAAAGAGATTAATTACATGGAAACCCATAACATTTAAAAGTAAATAAGTTGTTAAAAGGACAGAATATATGTGTTATTAAAAATCCTTATGACTAATTATTGATTTTTAAATTATCAACATTCCATACCTGAGAGATTCAAAACAGTACCTGTTTGCATGTTATGAAATTCTGCAGTAAATACAGCTTCCAATGGGCTGTTACAACTTGAGAAGTCAACAGAAAAATAGCCAAATTATTATAGAGGATAAGACTATGAAGCATCTGTAATAATTAATTCTTCAAGAGTAAGCAATTGTTTATCAGAGTAAGCTTTATTTGTATGAACATCAATCCCAAGATTTATGCCATAAAGTCATCCTAGACCAACAGTTTCCATCTTGTAAAAAGTGCACCTTAAAATTCCTTAATTCACATCATGAATAGCTTAACCCTATTGTGAAAAAATACTACACCTCTGCTAATGTGATGCCCTCCTTGTACAGGAAAGAATGCCACAATAAACTGAGCTGCATCATTTTTCCCCCAGTGGCATTCTTGAGATCAGAACACTTGCAAATATTATTTATATTTTACTTTTTAGCTATCATAGATATTCAGGATGCTAAGATCGGAAAATTATGGTTCAAAGCCAACTCAGGCAGGAAGGTTTCTTAGATTCTTATCTCCAAAAAAATTCTCAGAAAAAGCCAGACACAAGTGGCACTGAGGTTGAAGTGGTAGGGAACGAGCATTGAGAATAAACAGGCTTAGTGACAGTGTCCAGGCCCAGAGTTCAAGCTTTAGGACAAGCAAATAAAACAAAAACAAAAATGAAAACAAACCCCATACCTAGAATTTTTCTCAATGTATAAAGAGGCACATAATTAAGGAAATGGCTTCCTGTGTTACATATAGGAAGAAGAAAGAAGATGTCACACAATTACTCTCTTCACACCATATTATACCACACCCTCAAAAGTTGTTCTTTTCCCAAATTTATAAATTACTGTCATCCATTTGTTGGCAACTCTGTCTAGATTACTCACATTATCATGTTATACATGAACTGTTGGTATTATTTATTAACTAAGTTCTAATTATAACTCTCTTGAAAATATATTCTAGGAAAATAGAATGCCAGTATAATTTGTGAATTTGTCAATTAAACCTTCTATTTAAAAGTCTTTTGTTGTATCCTATAAAATATGAAATTACAAAGAAAACCAAAATATTCATTTTAAATCTCAATTCTAGTTTAGCAAGGTCTAAAAAGTTCTACGTTAGACATACTTTGCTATTTCTCCAGGCTTGAGCTTTTGTAATCCTTCATCAGTTCTTTGGAATCTAACAGAATGATACTTACTTTCGCAATTTTGGGGGAGGGAATCTTGAGCCATTTTGCATCTAGGTATGTTCTGTAATGAAGAGAGCATTTAAAACAAGTGAGGATTGTATATGTGTTGCATTTCAATAGGCAACTTGACTTCTCAAAACATGTTAATGAAATTAGCCCGAACTTCCAACTGTGTATTCCTTTCTTGTTGTTTGGTTTGCTTTTTTGAGACAAAGTATACTACCTGGTCCAGGGAAGGTATCACTATGTAATTCCACTGCTTAATCTCCTGTCTTAGTCTTCAGGATTGTACCACATTACCCTGCCATAGGTTGTTGGTTTATTTAATCTAGATAAAGACTAGCAATTCTGAACTTCTCCTATGATCTTATCCACCAGACTGACTGCTCAGACTGTTTATGTACTATTTTCAAAGATGTTCTAACATTTGACACAGGATATGAACATTTTCAGATGTACTTGCAGGGGTCTCTGATTCATTCCTCCATGGATCTGATCCCATTAATAATGATTACTTGAATCTCTTACTGTCTCTGGTCCCTAGCTATGTAATATTCTCAACTTTTTTAAAAAAGTTCACTTGAGGGCTTTCTAATACTAAAAATTATCACTTGATTGTAGTCTTATTCAAGACATATTTTCTATTGTTTTCTAACTTTTCTACATATTCTGAGAATTGTTTCATTGTGTATTTGTGTGTGCACATATAAGTGCTTCTCTGTGTATGTGTATGTTTGTATGTATTTATGCAAAAGTCTCAAGCTCTTATTCAGCAATCTTGCTCATGTCTGGGATTCCAGGTTTGCCTGATTAATTATAGGTAGTGTCTCAAAGCCTGTTCTGCCAAGGCTGGATACAAACTGAACTTCCCAGAATCCTTTACATCCTTAGGTTTTATTTTTCTAGGAGTATCAACTTTTAAGCTACAAACATTTTTGTGAGTGTAAAGTGTAAGCTGTAGCCCAGATTTTTAACTCAAGAATTCATATAAAGGTAGATTAACATACACATTACATATCCTGAATGTACACTGTTAGAAAGGTGATCGCAAGCCTAGTGGTTGGTTCTGAGGATTGGGGTTCAAAGCCAGCCTGGGTAGGAAAGTCCTGGAGAATCTTTTCTCCAACAACTACCAGAAAACTGGAAGTGGCACTGTGGCTCAAGTGGTAGAGCAGTAGCCTTGAGCTGAATAGCAGAGGAACAGCTCACAGTCCCAGAGGTGAATTGCCATGACCAACAACAGCAAAAAAGAATATAAGAAAATGAAAGAAATTTAATGTGATCTTAGCTACCAGTTTCATTGCTGTATAATCCCTGTTCTCTCAATATGGACTCTTTTTTTCCAGTTAAGTCCATGATCGTATACCTGACTTGCATTGGAAACAGGATTATTCTTCCATTCTACTTTTTACAAATTTACGTGATTAGCAAGCATGATTTAGAAAGGGAGTGGCCTCATGCTTCATGTTCCACTTAGGAGTAATGCTTTCTCTATATCACTCCCATAACTTTACATGCTGGACTTGACTTTATTGTTTCAATGCTGTCTTATTTGTAGAATCTTCTCTATTGTATTGAACCCTTATACATAAACACAGAACTTCTCTTTCTATTATTATTGCTATTATGTCTCCTACTGTTAAATCATGTATACTTGGGAAATTAATGCACAACACAGACACTCAAAAAAAAATGATCTGAAACCCTTCTTCCCATTTAAAATTCGCCTTAATTTACAGAGCAATTAAGAAGTTTGAACTCAATATACTCATGGATAATGTATTTATAAGCAATTTAAATTTCACATTTTCTCTTTACTAAGTCTCTGAAACACATGTTACCACATGCCCAAAGGTGTTCTTGTGGTATTTCAATGAAGCCAGAAAACTTTCATGTTATCTGGAGCAGCACCATAGATTGTTACTGGAAGTAAGTGGAAGTAACTGTTACTGAAAGTGTAAACTGATCCCAGGAGAGGTATTGAACATAGAGGAATGACAAAATTCAAGTTAAGTTTTGTTTTCCTTTTTACAATACAAGAAAAGAATCCAAGGCTTGAAAGAAACTCTGTTCCTGACTTTTTTTAGTGTGTCCTTTACTCCTATAAAACTTGTCTATAAATTTCTAGTCTAGTTGAGAGTATTACAAAAGGAAACAATATGCCATTTGAAGGCCAACATAGGACAAAGGAAATAGCTTCATTTTAAAAGTGGTCTCTTGCAAAGGAGCAAAGGCATGGAGGTTTTAAAGTGTCTTATGGATGGATGTTTCACTCCTGAGATGTTTCTCTTGTTGCAGGAGTTATCAATTCCTTTAGTGTCCAGTTTTGACAAAAATATAGTGAGAAATTACAAAACCAAAGTAAGCTAGATATAGTGTAATTTCCCTGTTTTCTCACGTTTGTGGAAATCATAGGTAAAAGATCATTGCTCAAGAAAGGCTTGGCCAGAAAAATAATCTAAAGTGGTTAGAGGCTGAGCAAATTCAAGCACCAGTAGTGCCAAAGGAAAAAAGAAAAAAAGAAAACAGAAAAGGAAAAGAAAGGATAGAAAAGGAAACTATTTCCTTTTCATTCTTGCAGTTTTATGTCAATGGGTACAAGAATTGAAAATATTTTGTTTACTTTTTGAGGACTCAGGCCTCTCTAATATGAAAGTATATATTTCAAGTAACTATTGTATTACTACTATTTATTAACTTATTATTAGGCCTTCTTGGAGATTGAACCCATGGCTTTGTATATATTAGTCTGTTTCTACAACGGAACTGTACCCCAGCTCTCTTGTATAGTTTGGAAATTGTTTATGAATTCTTCAATAGTTAGCTATTCTACTTTTCATCTTCTCTTTTCTCTCCCACCTTTTCCACTGTGCATTTTAGTTTGTGTTGAAAACTTTCCTCAATTTTATCTTCTAAACTTAGAATCTTGCTGTTGAGTTTACAGAGAAGTAGGTTGTTTCTATGACATCTTTTAAAATTATATACAGATATATGCACTTCACATGTATGATTGATTCTTAGAGTTCATGGCAACAGCAACATTTATCTGGTCATATGCACATACATTTTGAGCCATTGTTATCCTCTCCTAAGAATAGCTTCCCTTCTTCTTGCCATGTGAATGTTTAGAGTGCTGTTAGTTAATCATGTCCAAGAGGAATTATTTGTCTTTTACTATCTATTGGATTAACTTGTAGATTTATGGACATAGTGCAGCTATTTCAAATGAGGAAAACCTTGCAGCATATATTTAATTGGATCTGGCTTATTTCACTTAATATCATTTTTTTTCCAGTCTTTCCATTTCCTCAGGAATGGGTAATGCCATTCTTTCCAAAGGAAGCCCAGAATTTCATCAATACAACAGAATTGAAGGCCCATAAATAAAGCTACTCCTATAGGCACATAATTTTTGATAAGTAAGTCAGAAACCCAGGATGGAAGAAAGACAGCCTCTTCCAAAAATTGTGCTGAAAGAATTGTCTGTACACAGAAAACTTTAGTTATATCCTTATATATACCCCTGCACCAGAATTGATCCCAAGTGGATCGAAGACCTCAATGTAAGTCGGGATAACTTGAGAATGTTACAGGAAGAGTTAGGGGAAACACAAGGTCTCCTTGGCACAGGTCAAAACTTCCAAAGTAAATTTGGATAAATGGGATTACATCAAACCAAATCAATCATTTGTCAGACTCAAAAGCCATGAAGAAAAAAGAGATAGTGTAGCACAGATTTATTAGGGAGCAAACCTACAGATGAGAGCCTCAGCCAATGCTAAACCCTTACTCCCTTATCTACCTAGATTATGTGTAGTGGGTTTACATGAGTATAAGAGTTTTCTTGTGGAGAATAGGAAGACAATGTTAAAACGTAGATAACATGTGAAATGAGTTGTAGCTGAAAAAAAGGAGGGATTTAGGCAGGGGTCTAGTTCAATGCCGTTGGTGCCAGCTAAGTAAGGTATAGCTGCACAAAGGAAGAGGCATAAAATATGACTGTTTATCAACAAAAGCACTGGTCTGAAGCCTCAAAATAAGGGCCCCAGTCTGTGTGGACCAGTCTCTAACGTGTTTTTTTTAAAAAAAAATTAACAAGCACTATTTTAGATTTTTGCAGAGTGGGATGGTGCATAGTCACAGGCAATGTCTGCACTGTCAGGTAGTCTAGTCTGTTCTTTCACAAGTTACCCATAGCCAAGTTTCAACACAAATGACTACAATAAGATTGTACAAATGAGTCTGTGACTTTTCCCTCTCATGAATCAAAATTCTGTCGAATGATTTCTGTCTGCAAGATGTTTACACATTTCTCATGATCTTTCCTATTTTGTCTTCATTATTGATGCTCATCCTACTTTTTTGTTGTTGTCTTATGTGTATGTGCCATATTTAGGGCTTGAACTCAATGTTTAATGGTCTCCCTTACATTTTTTGCTGATGGCTGATGACACTCTATTCCTTGAGCCACATCCTCACCTTACTGGACAATTGGAGATAATTTTTCACATTTTTCTCTGTTTGCACTGACATTTAACTAAAATATTCAGGTCTTAGCCTCCTGAGTTTCTAGGATTCTACAAATGAACGGCTAACACCAAGCTTTGCTATACTGTTATTTTTATTATGTGTTAAAGAAAGTGGAAGTATATTTGTGTTAAGTGTGCAATTTTCAAATACAAGTTTGAATCAACTTGATATAATATAATTATTATCAATTTTAACAGTGAAATCTATGAATGTTACACATTCTCAAAGAAATATAATTGAAAACAAAAGGCATAATTGTTTTCTTAGAGCAAGTAATGGAACCATGAATTTCATTCACATTATAATTCATGTTTTATGTAACTTTAACTAGCACCCTTCCATGATTAGGTTCAATTCCCCAGTGCCACAGAAAAAGAAAAAGCCAAAATTGGTACTGTGACTTAAGTGATAGAGTACTAGTCTTGAGCAAAAGAAGCTCAAGAACATGCCCAGACCTTGAGTTTAAGCCCCAAGACTGGCAAAAACCGGACCCTGGTGAGACATATTCTTCTAGGACTCAGAGGAGGGCCGAGGTTAGAAGTAAGAGGTAGAGGTCAGGTGTCCTGTAATCTTAGCTACTCAGGAGGCTGAGATCTGAGGGTCAAAATTACAAGTAGGAAAGACTATATGAGACACTTTTCTCCAATTAAACACCCAAAAAGGCAGAAGTATAACTGTGGTTCAAGTACTAGAGTGCTATCCTTGAGCACAAATCTCAGGGATACTGTCAAGGCCATGAATTCAAACCCCCAGACTGACACAAACACACACCAAGATAGACCATTTGCCAGTCAGTCTTCACAAGTTCCATCAGTAGCAATTCAATATTAAAAAAAAGAGGGAAAAGGGAAGGAAAGACTTGCTCCAGGAGGTGATATAACCAGTGCCAAAATTCCACAGGAGTTCTAAGATGTGGAACAGGACAGAGATCCTCAGACAGAAGGTACAGCATGGGTAAAGTTCCTGAGGTGTGGTTTAGAGCAGGTGGTGTGGGTGGAATGAAGGTTCTGTGGCTTCAGACAAGTCTGGCAGGACATTCAAGACTGGGTCAAGTTTGTACTTGAGTCACAGGTAGGGCAGAGGGTGGGGTCCCAGAATGGGGCCCAGGGGAAATATTAGCCTGGCTTTTCACCACGGACCCCAGCCATTTCCAGTGGCTGGAAGCTTATTTTTAACAGCTCCTGACCCTTAGAGGCCTCCTTTGCATGGAGGAGTCAGGGCAAATGCAGGGAAGAACTCTTCTTTAACAAAAGTTTCTATCCCAGTGTCACCAGTGGCTTAACCCCTGTAAATCCTAGCTACTCAGGAGACTGAGATCAGATATCGTGGGTCAAAGCCAGCTCAGGGGAAGAAAGGTAGTGGGACTCTTTTCTTGCCAATGAACTACCAAAAGCCAGAAATGGAAATGTGGCTCAAGTGGTAAAGTGCCAGACTTGAGAAAAAATTAAGAGACCAGGGCCCAGACTCTGAGTTCAAGCCCCAGTACTGGCAGAGAAAAAAATAAAGAAAAGCTTTCAGAAGCTCCTAGCCCACTGTGGTGAAAGGCCAGATCAGCTAAGCGCATGTGGCTCACACATGTCCTCCTAGGTCCTCAGGAGGCTGAGATCTGAGGATCGTGGTTCAAAGCCAGCCCAGGCAAGAAAATCCAGGAGACTCTGATCTCCAAGGTACCACCAGAAAACCAGAAGAAGCTCTGTGGCTCAAGTGGTAAGCTGAAGAGCTGAGGGACAGTCTCCAGGCCCAGAGTTCGAGCCCCGTGACAAACACCTGCTTGGACCTCACTCTGTGGTTCTAGGCAGACTACTTTCCAATGGGCCCCTGAGGGTCGGGCCACCCAATGTCTAGGTGTCTTCAGAACAGCCTCTTTGGCGGCCTTTGTGTATGGAATAGGCCAGAGTATCAGAGAAGGGTCCAGCCTTGGGGCATGGTGGTTATCAACCGGGTCATCAGAATGGCATCAGTCATGGGTGCAGTTTGCATCTGAGCAGTAAACTGACATCTCAGATCATAGTTCTGGGCCAGGAGGGGCAGAAGCTACAAGATGGCATAGCAGGTAATGCCCACTCACGTGGGTATCACAAGAGTGCGAATCTATAGGCACACTTTGGGCAGGTGTTTAGTTGGGCTCGTGACAGACTTGTAGGCTCAGGAATCCACAGCCGGCTGGCTGATGCTTGTAGCAGTCGCTATGCCAGGAGTCCCAGGGCTTGGAGCCCTGCTTTCCTCTCCAGTGCTTGGGGATAGATAAAAGTTTGCAATTGTGGACTGACTACAAAGGAGCACCCATAGTGTCCTTCCCTCGGTCCTATGGCACCATGCACAGATGGAGGGGCAGATTCCATGGAACTTACTGCCATGGCCCAGACCCACTCAGCCCAAGAAGGACTTAGGGAGAAACCACTTGATCTGCCTTGAGAGTTTACTGTGACTCTGCCTCAGGACTGTCCCCAGTTCTAGCTCAGCTCATCATTACCACCTTCCTCTTTGTGTGTGTGTGTGGGGGGATGTGTGTGTGTGTGTGTGTGTGTTTGTGTGTGAGCATGTGTGTGCATGCACGGGCACCCATGCATCTTCTTGCTAGGGCTTAAATTCAGGGCCTGGGCTCTGTCCCTCAGTTTTTTCATTCAAGGCTACCACTCTACCACTTGAGCCAGAGCTTTTCTTACAGCTTTTGGTTGCTTATTTGCAGAAGAGAGTCTCACAGACTCTTTTAGCTAGACTGGCTCTGCATGGTAATCCTCACATCTCAGCCTCCCCAGGAGCTAGGAATAGGACAGCTTCAGCTATTGGCATCTGGCCACACCTCCCTTCTTGGCTAAAACAGAGTACCTCTCTCCCAGCCCAGAACCCATCTGCAGCTACCCCTTCTACCCCAGGCTTCAGAGGAAACATTCCCTCCCCTGAGGACAAAGAAATAGGATCAAGTTTGAGCTTTATGTTCTCCACACAGTCAGCGGCTTCTGGGAGCTGATGTGAAGGTCAGAGGATCTAGGCCAGGGCAAGTAGACAATGTGTTAGAACAGAAGAGAGTATGAGAAGACATCCTTGTACCTGGATGCCAGTGGCTTATGCCTTTAATCCTAGCTACTCAAGAGTGACACCTGAGGATCAATCAAGATTCAAAGCTAGCCTGGGCACTCTTCTCTCCAATGAATCACCAAAAAGCTGGGAAGCGGAGTTACCATATTTCAAGTGGTACAGCACCAACCTTGTGCGAAAAAGCTAAAGGATACCACCTAGGCTCTGAGTTCAAGATTCGTAAACACACACACACACACACACACACCAGCACAAACATACACGTACACACGGTAACATCCTTAGCAGTTGCCAATGGCTCATACCATCAATCCCAGCTACTCAAGAGAATGAGCTCTTACGATGGCAACTTGAAGCCAGCCCTGGCAGGAAAGTCCATGAGACTCTTCTCTCCACTAAACTACTAAAAAAGATGAAAGGTGAGCTGTGGCTCAAGTGGTAGAGTATTAGCTGAGTGACAGTGGCTAGGCCCTGAGTTCCAGCTCTGAGATGTTTTTTCTTAATGGACACCCTTTCCATCCCCATCCCCACAGACCATAAATCCAGATTTTGGTCATCCTATATCTCACTTCCGCTCCTGCCACTTCCACAGCACTTCCACAAGTGGCCAGTGTGTGGCCAGCACTGGATTAAGAAGTGAACATACACAAGAGGTGCATCGCAACATCAAGGCCAATGCCCCAGAACATTGAGGTATTGGCCATACCAGTCTCTCATCCCCCAGTTCCCTGGCCCAGGAATCTAAAGTCTGTGCCTCTGTATTCTGGGCATCTGGCATCTGGAATTGTCTAAAGGACCTACAGAGGCCCAGCTGGGGCCAAAAGACAGACTTTCTTGTGGTAAAGTACATTGACATTTCCTAGACACCGACGGATACTTCCAAGCCACCTTGGCCTCACCTCACATGTAGCCCTGGATCCTCCTTGCTTGGCTAGCTTTCAGTCAGCTATCAGGTTCGAGTTGGCCAGAGCCACTGGCAACCACCTTTCCCCCACTCCACTGCTTGCCTCCAGGGAGGGACATGAAGCCAGAGGCCCAGCAGAGGAAAAGGACAAGACATTGCATGACTGAGCCCCCACCCCCACCCCCACCCTGTGGCAGGGGAGAACCTGTGCCAGCCAGCCCTGCTAACCCAGAATCCCCTGGAGGTTGCCAAAGATATGGACAACTGGACTTGGGTCCCAAAGAAAAGCTGGAATATGCAAGTCTCTGGCAATTTAAGACATATTGTAGACCCTGATAGGGGGCTAAAGGCAAGGTTGCTGCAGAGTAGGGGCACCATCTGAGGTCAGAGAGAGGCAGACAGGAACCCAGAAAGGGGACAGAGAAAGATGAAGGAAAAATACACACACACACACACACACACACACACACACACCACATGAGTAGCCCAAGGCCTCAGCAGTTCCTGAGCACCTGAACATCCCAACCCTTGAGAAGATGGCACTGCCATCCTCAGACCAACTGTAGACAAAACTGAGAGCCTCTCACATGTCTGGAACGGCTCATGACACAGCATGCCATTTCCTGCTCTACACACCAATATGTAGTAAACGCACCTACCTTATTTTTGGTTGTTGGTCATGGGGTTTGAACTTTGGACTTTTGCACAGTTCTTCAGCTCTTCATTTGAAGGTGCATGCTCTACCACTGAAGCCACAGCGCCACTTCCAGTTTTCTGGTGGTTCACTGGAGATAAAGTCTCACAGATTTTCCTGCCCAAGCTGGCTTTGAAATGCAATCCTCAGATCTCAGTCTCCTGAGTACCTGGGATGACAGTTGTGAGCCACTGGCAGCACCTGGTTTCAGCGAACTTCTTACACCCAGGGGAAACCCAACTTGTCAGGCCACAAACCACATGCAACCCTTCACTTCAAACTTTGACACCAGCATGCAAAAATTTTCTTCCATGGATGGAGAGAATATAATTGACACTACCCTCCCCCTCCTGTTCCCATTCACCCACTCCCTGCCTAAGAAAGGCAACGACTTCTGGAGTTCTTGGTAAGACAACGCCCACCATGGTGTAACTTTACACAGGCAAAACTGGGGAATTCTTAGAAATGTCTGTACACTAAGTCCAGCAGCTGGTCTCCCAATCACAGCAACCCCATTCCTTCACCATCTCTTGCAGGCAAGGGGTGTCTTTCTTTCTTGTTATTTTTTTTTTTGGTTGAGGAGCTTGAACTCAGGACTTGGGTACTGTCCCTGATGATGAATTTTGCTCAAGGCCAGTGCTCTACCATTTGAGCCATGGTGTCACTCCTGGTTGCAGATTGGAGATGAGACGGTCATGGGACTTTCCTGCCTGTGCTGGGGAAACAAGATCCTCTGGATCTCAGCCTCCCTAGTAGCCAGAATGAGAGGCATGAGCTATTGGCACATGGTTTATGGTGTTTCGTTCTGTAGAATTTCCAACTAGTCCCCCTCTAGACACTACCAACTGGTCACTCCTCTAGATCCTTCAGTGAAGCCTGGTCTCCCAACCACAGCACCCCCACACCCCCCACCCCACACACCTCTACCATCCTTTGCAGTCATAGATTTTTTGCTTTTTTTTCTTTTTTTCCATTGTGGGGCTTGAACTCTGGGCCTGGGTGCTGTCCCTGAGCTCTTCAGCTCAAGGCAAGCACTCTACTACTTGAGCCACAGCACCACTTCCAGTTTTCTGGTGGCTCGTTGGAGATAAGAGTCTCAAGGTCTTTTTTGATAGCTTTGAACTGTGATCCTCAGATCTCAGCTCCTGAGTACCTAGGATGACAGCCATGAGATACTGGCACCCGGCCAAAGATACTTTTCTATCCCTTTCATTCTATCCCCTCAGAAAACTGAGATCTGAGGACTGCAGTTGGATGCCACCCTTGGCAACAAAGTCCATGAGAACTCTTTATCTCCAATTAAACACCCAAAAAATTTGGAAGTGGAGCTTTTGTTCAAATGGTAGAGTACTACCTTTGAGCATCAAAGACAAGGGACAAGACCCAATCCTTAGTTTCAAGTTTTTTCTCGCAAAGACCCACCCAAGAAAGGAAAGCAGGTGAGCACACGGGAGCTCAAAGCTCACACAAAATACTCAAGCCTCCCAGAACAGACCCCATCCTGCTCTGATTCTCTATATTCTATGTCCTACATCATGGCAGTCTTAGATGGGACTGACCATGCACCAAGTTAGGATGTTCAAGTACAATCTCACACTGAGGATCCCCTGATCTTATCAACGACTCAGGATCTCTCACTGTCCTGCCTTGACACTGAGCAGCAAGATGAGTTCTAGTTATCCAACCACAGGATGTGAATATGAAAGGATTTCTCAGCCAAGGGACTCAGACTGGAGGGCTCTAGGTCCCTCTCTCTCAGGAAGGAGAAAAGGGCTGATCCATCGCAGCAATGTTCTTTGGTTGTGAATTTCCTCAAAGAAACAACCCTGCTCAGACCCCATTGCCTTTTGTTTTCCCACCAGCCTCTACCCAACCCTGCCCCACCTTCAGTCAGCCCTCTATGAATCCCAGATCTGCCATGTAAACTAAAGTCTGAGCCAGCAAAGAGACCCACCTCTGCCTCTGAGAGTGGCAGACACGTGGTCCTTACGCTCCCTAGAGGAAGCCTCGAAGTAACTCAGGTCCCTACTTCTGTCCTCATTCCCTGGCCGTCCTGTGCCAGTGGTCCACTTACCTCTGTCTCTGGTGTAGGAATGAACATCGGAGGTGTCATCTTCAGATTGAGCCATCGAAAGTCCCAGTCCCCAAGGGTGTACTCCACAGGCACCCTGAAGTGGACGACAGCCAGGCAGTCAATGGTGAACCCAAGGTGCTAGGACTCTTAATAGAAGTGTGGCTGGGTCAAAGACTGTATAACTGGTGGTCTATGTTGTCTTGCAAGGTCATGGCCCCAATGTCCTGACCCACCTGACCTGGGATCATCCTCCCTTTTCATCTTCCTGCTTATCCTTTGCCCTGCCCTTGACACTCCCTTACCCCAACACCCAACACCTCCCTAGCCCTTAGACACTTTCTTATTATCTGACCAGAATATAAACTTGCTGGGGCCCAGATGACTGAAACCTGGTGACCCACCCTGAGCCCTAGTGTCTCCCCGAGGCTGCTTCCCCCTGCTGTTGGTTTCCACAGAGCTCCTAGATGTCATGAAGTTGCTGAAGGCTCAGTGGCTTAGTCCTACATACTGGCTTTAGGATCTGAAATGTTACTCACAGAGATTGTGAATGGTTGGCTCCTTTGATCCAGAGACTCCAAACCAAGGCTTGCATGCTCTCTTCTTCCTTCCTTTCCTTTTTTCCCCTTCGTCCTTCCCTCCTCTCTCTCTGTTTCCTTTCTTTGTCTCACTCCTGGCCTTGAACTCAGAGCCTGGGTATTGTCCCTGAGCCTTTTTATTCAAGGCCACCAGTCTATGTCTTGAGGTACACATCCATTTCTGGCATTTTCTTTTTGGTTGTTGGTTGCATTAGTGGAAATTGCCAGCTTCAAGAAAAAAACCTGGAAAAGGTGGCATTTCACTTGTCCCAATCAATCTTAAAGGGTTCCAAAGTCAGTGGTCCCCTTTTCCTTCCAGGCAGTCTGGAGCAGGTTACAGAAATTGGCGTTCAGAGAGCCCTAGCTAACTGTCACAGCCTGATATTGAGCAAGCTCCAGGAAGGGAAACACACTTACCTACCACTGCCCAGCTGGAAATGGCCAGGTGGGACACAGATTGGAGACTGCAGGACTCCAGGGAGGAATGCACATGGATGCACTGGCCCAGGAGGGAACCCATGCCACCAGTGAGGGCCCAGATCCCCCTTCTCAGATGCCCACAGACACCATCAATGCCCTGGGTAAGGTTCTCCTCTCATCCTCGGTTGTGGTGAACCTTTTGCCATGTCACATCGTTCACCACTCCCCAGACACTCCTAGCTACACAGCCCCTGCCCTACTCCCACCTATCTTGTTCCTTAATTATGTTTGGCAGACACATTCTCAACCCTTGAATTAGCTCCAACTATACACATGAGAGCAGAATGTCTGGCTGGATGAGTGAGCTGTGGTCCCACTAGCCTCACAAGCCTTCTGGCTGAAGACAGAATGATAGGTGTCCACTCAGTTCACACAGGCCTCCTAGGAGAGACCCACGCAGGTCCAGCAGCTACTGTGGGCTACAGGAAAGGGGAAGAGGGAGGTGGAAAGAGGTGGAAATGAATATATACTGAAACCTTCCCCAAAGGAGCCATGAAACAGTGAAGGAGAAAACAAAAATTGTGGCTGGGCTCATACTGGGCATTATGAAAAAGAACAACAAATACACACATACACACAAATAAAATGCTTTTGCTCTTTTTAAATATGGTGACTTAAATATATTTTCATTTCTATCATCTCCCTGCTCTCCCAACACACACACACACACACACACACACACACACACACACACACACACACAAATCCAAACTGGTCACAGAACACTCACCATGCAGCACCTGCAATATGTCAACTGATCACTCACCTAAGCACAATCAGGCTGTACAAGGAGGAAGATGATCTCTGTCTGTCTGTCTGTCTGTCTGTCTGTCTGTCTGTCTGTCTCTCTCTCTCTCTCACACACACACACATACACACACACACACACACACACACACACACACACACACAGACTTAGAGCAGTGCCTCTCCTGAGTTTGTTGGTTCCTCATCTGGGCAATGTACAAGCTCAAGCATGGGGTTTCCCTTTTAAGAACCAGGGGCTCCCACCCAAGGGGAACACCATTCTAACAACACAGAACCACCCTGCCTCTCCCTTTCCCCAGGGCCAAACCCTTCCCATTGGGAACAACCACCCTTGACTCCCCATTCACCAAAACCCTACGCCAGGACACTGTGTGAAGGAATGCTGAGACAGGTGACTCCTCAGAGCCGGGACAGAAAACAAAGCAGGTGGTCATGGTGCATCCAGAGGGCTGTCTGACCTTGGGTGGGAGCGTTGTTGGGGAATTTGATGGGATCCTAAAGGCTACATACATGGATGGACTCCCTACTTGTTGGGAGCTGACAGTAAAGCTCCAAGGTCATCTTGACCCTTGTGCTCACTTGAAGGCACGTACAAGGAATTGGCTTTCAAGAAAAACACCAGGTGTCCGGGTTTGCCTTGCTATGTCTGTAGAATTTGCTTTACTTTCTAGCAGTTGACCTTCTCTTGTTTCTTTCTGCACCCTTGTTTTTCTTAAAGACTTTTCTTGCTTTTCTGCACTATGGTGACCTTAGGTTACCTCTTGACTTCTAATAGTATAAATAAGGAGAGTTAAAAATAAACGGGGCTGCAGTCTTGAGCTGCAGACCTCCGGACCCCATCCTTTGTCTTATGTCTTTATTTTTCCATCCTCGCCCCCTAAATCAGGACTTCCTATCGTTGCTGGCTGGTTCCTGCACTTACTTCCAGCCTAGATGCTTCTGGGTGACTGGGGAGGCCTAGGAGACCAGATGGACCAGGAGCACCAGCAGAGGCTGGCAGAGCTGGGAAATTTGATCACCCTGTGTGTACTGTTCACAGCTGGGGTGGGGGAAGGACAGGACAGGTGTATGTGTTTCAGAGGGGGTGTGTTCCTCCCAGATAGTTACCTTCTATCTGACCCCCAGTGCCCTCACCTCCCTAGTGGGCTTGTCTGGGACCCTCCTCAGGTGAAAGCGTAACCTAACACAGAAGACAAAGGTTCACACAGCAAGGGAGGCCTATCTTCTGCATCCAACACCCATCACCTCCAGCAAAAAGGAAAAAACCCGAGAAGGCAGGTGTGGAGGTGCTGCTTCCCACCTCTGACTAAAGCCACAAGGTTTCCACCAGGGAGAGGAAGGGTGCAGGTGTGGCTGTGTGGCTTCCACTGCTCTAGGCCAAGGGTTCTCTGGTGCCCCCTCCGCACCCATCCCTGCATCTGCCCTTTTCCTGGATACTGGCCACTAGGGATGGGGGTGGGATCCCAGGGTCGACACCCATCCCCCACTCCTGGGGTGTATTTGTGGCAGAGTCAGGGTGGACTGTTGGGCACAGGAGAGGCCTGGGCAGGATTGGAGAGAGGAGGCAGGAGGCGCTCTGGGTCTGCGAGGGAGGGAGGAGGGAGAGGGTTCACAGTGTGTGGGAGTCCCCAAATGTGGGCCCATGTAGATGCCACTCAAGCCTGCTGGTGGGAGAAGCTGTAGGCAATGGCTCTGGGTGCACCCAGGCCCGGAGTGCAAGGACCAGGGGCCGGGACCGGGTCGGGGTTGCAAGTTAGCCAGGGACCTGACATCTCTGCTGGGACAATGCGAGAGGGCACTGATCTGAGCCCACAGAGCCATGTTTGAAATGCTGCGCTGCTGGGAGGGGTAGAGGCAGCTGCAGGCAGGCTGCACCAGCTGCCATGCCTACCATCACCGCTGCCACCGCCTCCTCAGCTGCTTGCTTCTGCTGCCTCCACAACCAAAGCCGCCACCATGCTCCCCATGCGATTCAGGGCAGCCATGGCCGCTGGGCCCCCGTGGGGCTGGCCAAGGTGATGTGCCTGCCTTGCTGGCTCTGAGTGCTCTACGCTCCTGTCCAGGACTGTGCTTTGATTGCAGCGGCCACCAGCCACTGAAAAGGCTTCCCCTCCTGCTTGTGCTTGCTCTTTTCTCTGCTCTCTCTCTCTTTGCTCCCCACTCCACTCCTGGGCCACCATGCAGGAGCAGCTGCTCTCCCCCATCGCTGCAACCACAGCGCACCCCAGGGCCACGACTCCTCCTCCATTAGGCCCCCCTCCCCCCTAGGGCACACATCCTACCCCTGGCCGCAATCACAGCCCTGACTGGGCTCTAAGGCTTCCAGGCCATGGCAATTGCAGCCTTACCTCAACTTAGCACTCCCCCCCAACCCCAGTACCTGGCCCAGGGATCGAATCTCTCCTCAGCCCCACCGCTGGAGGAGACATTCCTCCATCTCCTTCACTCCACATACTAAGCAGGTGCATGGTGACCCTCGTGTGTGTTTGTGTGTGTGTTTGTGTGTGTGTGATTGTTGAGGATGACCTCTCAAGGACTCAGAACATAGCACCCTTTGGGATGACTCAACACACAGCACACTTCCAAAAACAGCACAAAGTACCCGTGCAAAGGACTCAGCACACAGCTCCTTTTGAATGACACAGCATATAGTACCCTGTGTAGAGTAATTAGCATACAGCACCCTTTGAAGGAGGGAGTCCATAGCTTGCAGTGTAAAGGACACAGCACATTGCATGCTTTGAAAAACTCAGCACATAGCACTCTTTCCCAGGGGCTCATTACATAGCACCCTGTTTTAAGACTCCACACACAGCCCTTTGGAGGGCTGACTACAAAGTACCCAGTGTAAAACACTCAATGCACAGCACCCTTCAAAAACACAGCACATAGAACAATTTTGAAGGTTTCAGCACATACCACACTGTGAAAGCACTCAGCACACAGCAATATATGAAAGACATTGCAGAGCACCCTCTGTAAAGGATTCAGCACACAGCACTAAAAAAACTCACCTCATCCCTCTCTTCTCAAGGGCTCAGCACATAACAGGACCCTTTGGGATGAATTAGCACACCACACCTTTTGAAGGACTTGGCATACAGTACGTTGTGTAACAGACTCAGCACACAGCACCCTTCGAAAAACCGAGCACGGCTCACTCTTCTCAGGGACTCAGCACATAGCACCCTTTGGGATGACTCAGTAAACAGCACATTTTTGAGGACTCAGCACAAAACCCCCATGTGGGAAGGACCCAGCAAATAGTGCTCTTTGAAGGACTCAGCACATAGCTGTATGTCACAGGTTCCGCTTTCATTAGAATTAGGGTGCTTTCTTCAGTATACCCATTCTTCAGAAACACTTCACAAATCCTACTAGTTCACATTTAGCCAGCCTGTGTTTTATGGGGGATGGTCAGCTGGGGGCTTGAACTCAAAGTTTAGGGGCCCTGTCCCTGAGCTCTTTGGTTCAATGCTAGAGCTCTACCATTTGGAGGCACAGCTCCAATTTTGGTTTTTTGGGGGCTGTTCTTTGACAGGTCTTATGGTGATAAGGAAGGCCAAGTTGGGTTGTCTGTGGGCAAAGGCTCTTAGCTCAGCCTGGAGCTGACCTCTCTCTTCTTTGTGCCCCTGGGAATCTGGGCCTCTTGGAGCTCTCTTGGGCTAGGGTGGAACAGACCTGCTCTGGCATCAGCACCCAGGGTGAGCAAAAGTCAGCTCGGCCCTGGTCACTTCTCAAAATTGAACTCTAGAGGACAATGGCACAGGACCTCATATCCTGCATCTGGCCACCAGGGTGCAGGAGTCGCCCACCATAGGGATTGTACCTGTGAGTTGTGTTTACTATTGCTTCCCTGGGGTCTCCATCATGCTTCCAAGTCACCCTGGACAGGAAAATCCTTGAGACACTTACCTACAATTAACAATCGAAAAACAAGTGGGGCTGTGTCTCAAGTGGCAGAGCAGTAGCCTTGAGCAAGAAAACTCAGGAATAGAGCCTAGGCCCTGAGATCACACACACACACACACACACACACACACACACACACACACACACACACACACACACACACCCCACATGCATGCAAATAGAGATTTCTACACTGCAATCTTTGGGTATTCTCTACTTTTTCCCCACTAAGCCTGGTGGCTGCTGGCCTAGGTGTTTGATACATACACCACTACCTGGCATCTTCAATTTTGGTGAACAGAATGGGGAGAAGGTCATCCTTATCCGATCCCAGCTCCTTGATTTGGTCATGGTCTATCCAGGCCCTTTGGAGCTCCTTTACAAAACCTCCAAGATGCCTTCAAAAGTCATCACATACTGGGCACTGGTGGCTCATGCCTGGCATCCTAGCTAATCATGAAGCTGAGATTTGGAGGATCATGGTGCCAAGCAAGACTCTTATCCTCGATGAACCGTCAGAAAACAAAACTCGTCCTGTGACTCAAGGGGTAGAGTACCAGCCTTGAGAATAAGAGCTCAGGGAGGGTGTTCATGGCCAACAACAACAAGGAGAAGCTTTGCACGTTGGCTTTGGGATTGGCATTGGCCAAATATATTTGGAATTTTCAAGTGCTCCACGACAAAGCAGTGCCTCCTTTAGTCCCATGCTGGTCCATCTTGTCTCAACCCCTGGCCTTGTCCATGCTTTGGGTCAGCATGGCTCTGGATGAAAGGGAGGGCTCCAAGGAGGAAGATCCCAGAGCAATCACCCCACCTCCTTCTGCCATGCTCACCTTGCTGCTTCTGCTCTTTGCCATAGATCTTCTTCCTGGAATCCATCCATGAGGTCATCACCGGCAACATAGTGGTGAGGGGTGGATCTGGCCTAACTCCGGGCAGTAAGCGGTGGAAGTAGGTCTGGGATTAGGAGCTTCCACCCTGGGTGTGGGCTGAGCCCAGGGTTGACTTTTATTTCATCCTGAGCCTTGCAGTGGTGAGAAGACAGTGTAGACTCCACATTGAGTCAGGTAAGATTGGAATCTGGAGGACTCCTTGTGTGGGGGAGGATGTGGGGCTCAGGGAGCCACTGTTGTTGATACTCCTCTCTCAGGACTCCACACTCCCTCCCTCGTTCCTCAATGGTAGAAGAGAAACTTCAACTAAGGATGTGGGAATAGGGGCGGGGAAGTATTTTGGTGTGAAGCAGAGGTGCTTCATATTCATCCTAGCCTCTACTTCCCATTTATCTGAGGAATGGCCATATGGGTTTGGGAGTGGTGAATCATCCTAGCTGCGAATGTGACTCAGTGTTAGAGTGGTTGCCTAGCATGACTGAAGCCCTGTGCTTGATTCCCCACAGAAAAAGCTGGAAGGGGAAGTGGGGACCAACTGGTCGAGCACCAACCTTGATCTAAAAGAGTTCAGGGACAGTGGCCAGGCCCTTAGTTCAAGCCCCAGGACTGGAAGAATAAATCCTTGTTGGAGGCTTTTTCCCCTTTGAAAACAATGTATTCTTTGTGATAAGCATAACATGGGCCTCTTCCCTGGCCAACAATGAGCCATTAGATGTCCCTTGAGCTTGGGCCACCTCCTGGCAGCCTCTGCCTTACCCAACCCCCAGTTTAACTTTCCCATACCCAGCAGATGGAGGCCTGAGAGAAGGCCACCTGACCACCTACTTCTGGTCGCTGCCAAGGCTTTTGAGAGTCAGTATGTCACATGGAGAGTCATTATCTGCATCAGTCTACAGAAGAAAGGGAGGGAGCACTCCTCACCTGAGCTGTGGGCAGATCTGTTTCTGGGGCATCTTCAGCAGGACTTGCTCCTTGGGGGAGGCCTCTATGTGACGAGAACCCTGACCTATCCTCTGACAGTTTCCACGCTGTCTTCAAGTTGCAATTCTTCAAAACCTTTCTGCTCCTCCCTCATTTCATCCACCACAGGCCCTGATGCATCTGAAGCAGCATTGGTGGTGGGGGGGGGGCTCAGCTTGTGCTGGCATCTGGAGCCCGCTGTCCATGCCTTCCCCTGTGAGGACTGACAGCAGCTCCTGCAGCACTCTCCTCTTCTCCATCTTCTTCTGGGACAACCAGCACACAAACTCGTCTTTCTCCGAAAACAGCTCATTCAGGACTAACATCTGCTCTTTACACGCCACGAGGGACTCCTCAATAGTTTGGATGTGTGCTGACAGCTGGCTGCATCGATGGTGGAGCTCACCTGGTGGATTCTGGAAGTCCACCTCATCAGGCAGGTTGTGGACGAAGCAGATTTTCTTCTTGGACTCCCACGTGTCCCACTTCCCATCATCATGAATGCTGTGGTGTCAGCTCATGGGGCTGGGTGCTGTAGCTCCAGCTCAGTCTGGCACTGAGCTGCCAGATGGGCCAGGTGCCTGAAGCTCCTGTGGTATGATTTCCCCCATGTAGATATCAACCTCAGTGTATCCATATACCAGGCAACATGGAATGTGGGCGTGGCCACAATTCTTGTATCCCATTGGTCAGAAAGAATCATGAAATAATGGGGGTGTGGTCAGAATCCTGTGATGCAGGCAGAATGGGCAGAGTTAAGATGACAGTGGTTCCCCCAGCCCCTTTCCCAGGGAACTCTGTCCAATTCAGTTGGAGACAAGCAGGTGACCTGCTTGAGCCCCATGGCTGCACAAATTGTTGTGTATGTCTGTTTGTTGCCAGTCTCGGAACTTGAACTCAGCATCTGGCACAGTCCCTGAGCGTCTTTGCTCAAGGCTAGCCCTCTACCACTGGAGCCACATGGCTCTACTTCTGGCTTTGTTGGCATTGAAGTTGGACAGGGTCTCAAGGATTTTCTGGCTTAGAGTGACTTTGACCATGATCCTCCTATCACAGCCTTGTAAGTATCAAGGAGGAGCCACTGGTGCCTTCCTCATCATTGGTTTTGCTGATGTTCTTGGACACACCCATGAGTTCCCTATCCTCAGGTTTAAGTGGTGGGAGTTGGAGCCCACAGTTGGAATCCTGGTCCTGCCACTTCCAAATGGCAGGAGATCCTAAGAAACTCATTCCTATCCATATGAATACCAATGGAATGTGATGTATGTCATGATTGATTGGGCAGTTCTTGCATGATTCTAGGATAAAATTATACAAAATTGTATTCTAGGACACTGATCGATTTTAATTAATACTTTATAAAGCATTTAAATAATCACATTCATTAAATGGAGGCAGAATGAAATACCGAAGAATTGGGGATCACATAGTATAGAAATGCGATTTTTTCTTCCCGGACTTTCTATACTTAATTGCTATATACCATTTTCTGAATGTACTTTGGTATATGCAAGTAGGATATATTATACTTGATCTGGAAAACAATTATTCAAACTGTTTTTTATCAAAAATGCTTATAGGAAAATAAAGAGGTAAATCCAGTTTATGTATATTTGAAGACAATGCTTGGTTAGTCCTCTTTTCACATTACCCATTCATTTCTTGAGAATAATACACATTGTAAGGAAATGCTTAGAATGTTTTGGACAAATAGGTTGACTTTACACCAGAGTTACTCTGTGCTGCATTTTGTTTACTTTATATTTAGAAAAGCTAAATTCTTACCCTATCATTTTCCTTAGGCTTTATATTCAGGTTTTATCTCTGATGGGTGACAAAAAAAGATATAAACATTTTTTAACAGTTGTTAAATTTAGGCTAAGTAATCTAGGTACAATTATGCTCATGCAGATAGGCCTCATCAGTCATGAGACCATGACACCAAATGTTAACCAATGCTTACTGGTGTCATGCTTATGAGATTTTGTGTATTATAGACAGTGGTTATTACCATTTGTTTTGTAATCAACAAATCATTTCATGGGTTAGGAATTGATGTGAGACATTATACTCAGAATTATATTGAAGGAGGAATCCAAAATTAGTTACCAAGATATACACTTAAAGCAATGTTTTAAAAATGCAAGCTAAAGGAAATAATTTATGAAAAAGTCAACATTTACAATAAATACAGAATCAGTATGACTGATTTTTCTTTTATCCCAGTTGCAATATGGCTTGCATGATGACTTTTCTGGTTATATGTTTAGTTAGGTCTTGATATTTAGTTGAAGTTCGGTTTTTTCAAATATTCATTTGTCAGATCAAAGAGGAAATGAATTCCATGCCAGAGTCAACATCCATAATAATGTTACAGTTGTATCCTGCTGCTTTGCCAAAGTTTCAAATGAGCTTGAGTATCTTCGGTCTTTTTTAGATCTAACTAAATATGTGTGCAATTTTGTCAGTAGTAGAAAGATTTTTGACCAACATTTATTAAACTATTATTTTCCAGAATCTACTACTCTCTTTTCATTAGATTTTTGTTTAGGGTCCGGTCATGGGGCCTGAACTTTGGGCCTGGGCCCTGTCTCTCAGCTCTTCAGCTCAAGGCTAGTGCTCTACCACTTGGGCCACAGCGCCACTTCCGCCTTCTTTATTTTTGCTTTTGTGGTGCTGAGGAATCGAAACCAGGGCCTCATGCATGCAAGGCAAGTGTTCTACCACTGAGCCACCTTCCCAGCCCTTTTCATGAGATTTTTAATGTCATTTATATCATGGGTTGATATTTTCTTTTAGATAAACCACATTCTATCTTCTACAAAGTGTAATTTGGAGTAGTTTAAAATTATGTACACTCGGGTACACTGCTTAGATTCTACTATTTGCATATTTTGTTCTTGTTAAATCAGTAGGATTTAGGTCTCAATATGGATACTATTAGACATTCATTGCATTTCTGAATTTTTTTAAATGTCATGATTTTTGTTATTTTATTCTCTTAAATATGTGCAGATCTCACTCCACTTATAGTCACATTTCTTTTAAACAATTTGATCCATTCAAGGGATTTGCTATATTAGGTTCATCTAGATGAATTGAATTACAAATGAACACAACCGTATTTCTGAGACACAGTTATCTTTATGGTTCTAGTCAAGGGTAACATGTATTTTAGGTTTTTGTGCTTAAAAATAACTGAGCACATGTTTTTGTTCCTGAGGGAGTTCTACTTTTTTGGTTGTTTTTCCAGCTGTGGTGACTTCAACATATCTGTGCATTTTATTTCAATTGTTTTGTGTCTATATTTTTTTTCATATAACAGAAAGTACAAAAAGAATCAGTGATTTAGAACTTTTCGAAATAGATTTCTAAGACAGAAACTTGAAGTTTTGTGACATCTGGGACCAGATAGGTCTTGTTAGTGGAGGGGGTAGTAGAATAACAGAGACATTGTTTGACATAATTTGAATTCTTACTCTTATTGCCTCACTATTTCAAACAGTATTACTTCAAAGTCTTTAGTGGAAATAAAATAATTTTGTCTGTATGAACTCAGAATTTTTGCTTTCATTGGGACACACTACACATTTATAATTGATTTTAACTCTAAAAACTTCTTTCCATCTTTTAAAATCACAGATGTGAATTTATGATGCTAAAATAGCATCTACTAATTTATGTGAAATGGTCCAAACTATTTTCGCTTCACACTATATGTAATATAGACTGTAATAATAGTGAGTAATATAGTATGTAATAATTAACTTTGGGGAAAGTCAATTACAGTGGATTTTGTGAGATACTGAGCAATATTAAAAATTATATTTGATTCTATTAAAAAGTTCACAGTTACATCTAAAAATAACTCATATTTATAAACTAATGCTAGAAAGTAAGTTTGTTTATTGGAAAAAGCCAGAAGTTTCAGTAAGCTTGCTTCTTAAACATTGACTTGGATCTGGGCTTTGGTGGCTCATGTCTATAATCCTAACTACTCAGGAGTCTGAGATCGAGGATAGTGGTTCAAAGCAAGCCTGGGTAGAAAAGTCTGTGAGACTCTTATCTCCAATAACCCACTTGAAAACTAGAAACCACACTGTGGCTCAAGTGGTACAGTGGTATCAATGAGTTAAAGAGCTCATTGAAATCTGCGACCAGGCCCAGAGTTCAAGCTCCACGACCACCAAAAAAAATTGACATGGATTTTTACTTTATTATTTCATGATTTTTCATTGTGGAAATGCATACAGAGGGGTTACAATTACATGAGCAAGGTAATGATTACATTTCTTATCAAACATTGTTTCCCCTGCCTTTGTTTCCCCTTACCATTCCTTCCCATCTTCCCCCCAAAGCAACCCAGGCGCCAAAGCTGTAAAATTCATTTTCCGACATAAGTTGTTGTATATCTGATTGCTGCATGGGACCACTTGTATACCTAATTAAAAAACTTGTTTTTCCCTTCTCCTCCACAAATTATACCAACATCAAATACAATGAAAACAAGGGTTATGTCACAGGGGAGGGACATACAAAGCAACAAAGAAATCATCTTATAAATATGCTAAAAACAATAGCAAGAGAAAAAAAATTTGATTCCTTATCTTTGGGTTCATTTCACCTAACATCAACTTATCTGATCATTTCTGCTTGTCCAAGACATATACTAGTAATTGTGAATAAGGGAAAACATGAGACTTATATTTCTTTGGGTCTGGCTTACTTCAATTAATATAATTTTTCCCAAGTCTTTCAATTTCCTAATAAAATGAGGCAATTGCATTCTTTCTGATCGAGGTATAGAATTCCATTGTGTATATATACCACATTTTCTTTATCCATTCATTTACTGAGGGGTATATGGGTTGGTACCATATCTTAGCTATGGTATATAATGCTGCAATAAACATACTTGTGCTGGTAGCTTTAGTATGGTCATGTTTGTGATCATTTGGGTAAGTGCCCAAAAGTGAAATTGAGTCTTTTGAAGAACCTCCATACTACTTTCCACAGTGGTTGAACAAGTTTACACGCCCACCACCAACACAATAGGGTTCCCTACTCTCCACATCCCCTCCAGGTTCTGTTGTTATTAGAGTTCTTATTTATAGCCATTTTAACTGGGGTGAGGTGGTATCTCAATGTTCTTTTCATTTGCAATTCATTTATGGCTAGGGAGGTTGAGCATTTCTTCATGTGTCTATTGGCTATCTTTCTTTCTTCTTCAGAGAAGTTTGTCTTTAAGTCTTTAGCCCACTTATTTATTGGGCAGATGTGCCTTTGAGAATTTGTTGTTGGGTAATTTAATTTTTTGAGTTCCAGGTATATTTTATTTATGAGACCTTTGTCCGTTGTATGGCTAGTGAAGATCTTCTTCCAATCCGTGGGCTTTCTATTGATCTTGATAGCTTTATCCACTGCCATGCAGAAGCTCTGCAATTTCATGAAATCCCATTTTGTCCAACCTTTCTTTGATGTGTTGTGTTTCTGAGTCTCTATTAAGAAAATTTTGGCCTGTGCCAAGGAGACCAAGTGTGTCTGATATGATTCCAGGACTTTGACCCATTTGGAGTTGATTCTGATGCAGGGTGATATATAAGGTCTAGCCTTAGTTTTCTACAAGTGATTAACCAATTTTAATATCACCATTTACTGAAGAGGCTGTCTTTCTTCCATTCTGTTTTTTTAGCTCCCTTATTGAAGATTAGATGGTTATAGTTCTGTGGGTTCATTTCTAGGTTTTCAATTCTATTCCCTTGGACCTGAAGATTGTTCTTGTGCCTGTACCAAGCTCTTTTGATTACTATGGCTTTGTAGTAAAGTGTGAAATTTGGTATTGATATTCCTCCAGCACTGTTCTGTCTGATAAGGATCGTTTTTCTATTTGTGGCCTTTGATTGTTCCATATGAAATTTTGGATTGCCTCTTCTATTTGCTTGGAGAACAAGGATGGAATGTTGATAGGTATTGCATTGAATTTTAGATAGCCTTGGGAAGTATTGGCAGTTTCATGATGTTGATCCTTCCAATCCAGGAGCATGGGAGGTTTTGCCACTTTCTTTTTTTATGGGACTTTTTATTTTTAAGATTTTTATGTTATTGTGAAAATACTGTACAGAGGAGTTAAAATTACATGGGCATGATAAAGAGTACATTTCTTATCAAGAATTTTAGCCTCCTACTTTGTTTCCCCTTCCATCCCAACCTCCCCCCGCCACTCCACCCAGCCCTCCCCTCCCCGCAACCAAAGTTGTAAAGTTCTGTTTGTTAAGGATCGTTTTTCTATTTGTGGTCTTTTATGTTTCCATATGAATTTTTGGATTGCCTCTTCTATTTCCTTGAAGAAGGAGGTTGGAATTTTGATAGGTATTGTATTGAATTTGTAGATAGCTTGGGAAGTATTGCCATTTTCAAGATGTTGATCGTTTCAATACAGGAGCATTTTTTTTTGTTTTTTTATTTTTTGCCAGTTTCTAAGTTCTGTTTTGATTTCCTTTTTCATGTTTTTCATAATAGAGGTCTTTCACTTCTTTGGTTAATTGATTCCTAGGTATTTCATTTTTTTGTGGCGCTATTACAAATGGAGTTGCTTTCCTGATTTCAGCCACACTTTTCTCATTGTTGACATAAAGAAAAGCCATTGATTTATGAGGGTAATTTTATACCCTGCTACTTTGCCAAAGTTTTCAATGAGCATGAGTTATTTGTGAGTGGAGGCTTTGGGATTCTTTAAATATAAGATCATGTCATCTGGAGAGTTTTACTTCATCTTTCCCTATTTGGATCTCTTTAATGTTTTCATCTTGTTTTATTGCTAGAGCTAGGCATTCTAATACTAAATTGAAGAGGAGTGGAGAAAGTGGACATCCTTGTGTCGTTCCTAAGAGGACATGGCTTGAGTTTTTCACCATTAAGCATAATGCTGTTTGTAGGTTTGTCATATACAGCCTTTATTGTATTGAGGAATGTTCCCTGGATTCCTAATTTTTGAAGAGCCTTGATCATAAATGGGTTTTATATCTTGTCAAATGCTTTTTCTGTATCTATTGAGATAATCATGTGGTTCTTATGCTTGCTCTTATTGATGTGATGAATTATATTAATTGATTTGGGTGTATTGTACCAGCTTTGCATCCCTGAAATGAATGCTGTATGATCGTGGTGTATGAATTTTTTGGATGAATTGTTGAAGTCTATAGGCCAAAATTTTTTGAGAAGTTTTGCATCGGTGTTCAAAGAAATGGGTCTATAGATCTCGAATGAGGGGTATGATGGCTTCCTAGAATGAGTTCGATGGTGAATTTTCTCTTTCAATTTCATTGAAGAGTTGGAGGAAAATTGGTGTGAGCTCTGTTTTGAAGGCCTTGTAGAATTGCATTAACTGCTCTGTCACTTCCATGCTTTATAACAACAGCATTTGACAAAGGCGTACATTTTAACTGGTTTACCATATTTGGATTGTTTTCAGCAAGGACTGTCTTCATGGAAGATGGTAATAGATGAGGTTTGTAATTATATAGTTTAAAAGTGCTCTAAGTTGTGAATATAGAATATCCATTTCAGTGAATAAATATTTAAATTAAATCCTATAATGTATACTCCTTCAATTTTCTGGCTAAAGTGTTCTACTATCTATCTATCTATCTATCTATCTATCTATCTATCTATCTATCTATCTATCTATCTATCTATCTATCTATCTATCTATTGTGTATGGTCATGTGGCCTGAACTCTGGGCCTGGGCACAGTCCCTCAGCTCTTCAGCTCCAGGCTAGTGTTCTACCACTTGAGCCACAGCACCACTTATGGCTTTTTTCTTTTTGCTTATGTGGTGCTGAGGAATTGAACCCAAGGCCTCATGCGTGCAAGGCAAGTGCTCTACCATTGAGCCACCTTCCCAGCCCTAGATTAAAAAAAAATTTGGGTCCGGTTGTGGGGCCTGAATTCTGGGCCTGGGCGCTGTCCCTCAGCTCTTCAACTAAAGGCTAGGGCTCTAACACTTGATCCACAGCACCACTTCCAGCTTTCTTTTTGCTTATGTGGTGCTGAGGAATCGAATCCAGGGCCACATGCATGCAGGCATGCGCTCTACCACTGAGCCACCTTCAGACATACACACGTACACACAGATATACACATGTGAAATATGAAGACCCAGTCTTCAATAAAACATTTCAATAGGAATTCCATAAAATATTTAGTCTGCTGAGATCTGATTCGAATTTATAGCAATATCTATTTGCTTCAACCCCTGGGCAAGTCATTATCATTGGTGAAGATGTTGCCATTTGAAATTAGAATGTCCCAGAAAGACATATGTGTTAAAGAAAAATGACTTTCCACTTCCTCCCATGCTGTGGAGAATATCTGAATAATTTTTCTGGAGATTATGTTCTTCAGAGTGAAACCTATGAGAACATGGACTCTCATCTACTTTCTTCTTTTATCTTTTAACCATTCTAGGTCAAAAACTTTTCTCTTTGACATACTACCCACCTTGACATTGTCTTGTCACGGCCCCCCAAAGCAATAAAACCAACTGAACATACACTGAAGCCTTCCAACTTGTAAATCTGAGTAAGCCTTTCCGCTTAATAAATGGACATTATCACTTATTATGGTAGGTTATAAAGCTAACACAGAATTCTAGTCTTTCTAACAATGTGGAGTATATAAAAATGTGCTTCATTATAAAATATCTAACTCCATGTTGTATTTTGTGTTTTTGTTTCTGTAGATCTTATGGCTTAAACTCAGGGCCTGGATGGTGCTTTTGTGTTCAAGGCCAGTGCTCTACATAAAATCTGATCTGGAACTCCATTTCTCCTTGTGGTTAATTGGAAATAAGAATCTAATGAACGTTCTTATTCAGGCTGGCCTAGACATGTTGCATAATTTATATAATTTCAATTCTCAGCATTGTATAGATGCTCCAAATACAATATAAAAAAAAGTTTAAAACATACTAAGGATATTTGTAAAGTATAACATGAAGGAAGAATTTTCATCCTTTACAAATCTATGCAAAATCTATGCTAAACTATTGATTTTTTACTGTACCTTTCCTGCAACCAGTTTGATATAGTTTAATACTTGTCACACCAAATTTTTCTATATTCTACCGGAGATTTACTTTTTCACATATGTGTATATGTATAAGTGTATGTATCTATCTATATATGTTTCTATCTGGGTTATCTGACTTGAAACTGCTTTGTTTTGCTGTTTAGCAATTGAACCTTGTCAGCTCATTCTGTGACAATATCTGTGCTCATTTTCATCATTCTTTATTTACCAAACCATTTGCCTTCTAAAATCTGCTTCATTTCCTGGGTAAGGTTACGAATCAGTCAAACCAATATCCACCCAGAGGGTTTTATATTATTTTTATTCATTTTATATTATTTTTTGGGTCCAGTCGTGGGGCCTGAACTCTGGGCCTTGGTGCTGTCCCTCAACTCTTCAGCTCAATGCTAGTGCTCTACCACTTGAGCCACAGCACCACTTCTAGCTTTTTTCTTTTTACTTATGTGGTGCTGAGGAATCAAACCCAGGGCCTCAGGTATGCATGGCAAGCACTCTACCATTGAGACACCGTCCCAGTCCCCAGAGGGCTTTAATAAAGCAAGCCTTAAGGAAGAAAGATAACATGAAGTGAAAACTACAGAAATTCTACAGAGACTTGACACCTTTCACATTTCTGCCTTCTTTCTCTTCTCATACTTCAGAACGCATTGACTAACACTATAAATATACTGCAATTATAACTTAAAGATCAATGTTTTTTTTCCAACCTGAAGCCTTCTTTTCCATGATTTTTGACATAAACTTTTGGGAGATTTTTTTGATTGTGAGGGGATTCCATACAAAACAAAGCCATGCATATCAAGAAAGTCAATGTTTTCAACTCAGAGTACTAAAGTAAAGGGGGAGAAAATAAAGGTTAGCAATATATGTTAAGCACAAATATAGGCAATATCAAGATGTTTTGAAATTGTATACTTTTACTGAATAAAGTGGCTCAAACCTGTAATATTATCTGCTTGGAAAACAGAGATTAGAAAATTCCAGTTCCAGGCAAGCCCAGATAAAAAAAGAAGTTCCAGAATCTCTAAGCATTTGCTGGGTGCAAAGTGTTTTGCTTGTGTTAGGAGGACCACAGTCCAAGCAGGCCCAGGAATAGTGATATTACTTCAAAATAAGCAATCCAATTACAATCTGTAGGCATGGCAGTAGCAGACATGCTGTTTCACAAGTATAGGGTTTTGGGTTTAATCCTCCAGTAACAGTAGGCACTTAAGAGTATGACAAGGTAAGAATTAGGCATGTCTAAGGTCAAGACTTCATACTCATTTTACAAGCTCTAATGAAATCTTTACCCTTTTTGCTATTTTTACAAAAATTTACCATAACTTTCATGCCCAAATCAAATAATTTCCTATTAGAGATTTTTTCCTATCCATTAAGTAATATGTTATCTTTTGAATACTGTCCCACTGAAATCATGCTAACGATAAAGAACCCAATGCCTTAAAAAGTGACTGCATTTGGAAACAGAATCTCAAAAGTAGCATTTAAGTGGAAGCTCTCCCACGAGAAGCAGAAGGCCTTGAAAATACAAGGAAAGAGGACTCAGAAGAAGAAAACACTGATCTTGGAGTTTTAGTTCCATGACCTCAGAGGAAATGTATTTACAGTATTAATGTTACTCAATCTGTGGTAGTTTATTATTACAATTATTAGCAAACACGTGTAATCTATAAAACATAAAAACTCATTGACTCTTGGGTCCCATGACTCATCTATAATGGTAGTGATTAAGAAAGGTGAGACTTGTGGGATAATGGTTTTCAGTTTGGTAGGACAGTCCATGAGGTTGTGCCTCCAATTAACTACAAAAATTTCTGGGCTGGGGCATGGTTTAAATGATAGACTGACTACTGTTAGCAAACTGAGAATGAGTTATGTTCAAGCCCCAAATTGTGAGAGAGAAAATGTCCTTAGAAAAGTACTATGAGAAATAGAATTATGAATAGGAAAGCAGAAACAAAAGAAATAATTTTATTAATATAGAAAAAGCTTCCCAATGTGAAATATGGCACAAACTGTAATATTTAGGGTTTTACTTCCTATACAGTAGAAATAAAGGGTATTTTGATTTGACAAAACTAAAGTGTAAAACTGCAATAAATAATCACATTTTTATGTTTCCATAATTTAGCTTGTTTTTCTACAAATTTAGAGAATAGTGTAGCTTTGGAAAATCAATAAATGTTGCATTTTCATATAGAATTAAGTATCCTTGCAAGTGTTGCCTAAAACTGACCTACACTGAAATGATTGCCATTGATAGCTTTCTCAAGATTCCAAATGTTTAGACTTTCAGCTGACCTTTCATAAAACTCATACCCCAAACATAACTTTTTAGTTTATTCATGCAATCATAGAAACAAACGTATGACCAAAATATTAATTAATTTTTTTGGAGGGGGGCTCCGGTCGTGGGGCCTGAACTCTGGGTCTGGGCGCTGTCCCTCAGGTCTTCAGCTCAAAGCTAGCACTCTACCACTTGAGCCACAGCGCCACCTCTGGCTTTTTTCTTTTTGCTTATGTGGTGCTGAGGAATCAAACCCAGGGCCTCATACATGCAAAGCAAGCGCTCTAGCACTGAGCCACCTTCCCAGCAATGTTAATTACTTTTATCTGCTGCATTAATGTAGTATAACTAACACAGTTAAGTATATACCTTGAGGAAAATAAGATTCTTCCTTCGAAATACATGCTTCCAGGCACACACACACACACACACACACACACACACACACACACATATTTACCACTCTGACTCAGGTTAGGCTCCTGACATTGGGTAACAGACAATCATCTAATAATCAATCTTTCCTGCCCAGACAAAAAATACATTCATAATTCCACACATCCAAAAATACCAGATCATTTAAAATACTGAGAATATTTAACGGAATCACCCAGTTCCTATACCATCAACTCCCTGATTTAATTCATTTATGGCAATGTATTTTTCATATCATAATTAAAAATATTTTTGAGTCTCTCTGATTAGCAGACAAAAACATGTTACATAATAGAACATGTAGGTAAAATTACTTTTACCTGGGTAATCTTTTGTATATCTTATCAAAGACTTCTTTTTCCTTGCAGAGTCTGTTTCTGGCATTTTTCCCTAATGTCTAATATTACCTTACAAAGGATACCCCATATTCCTTAGTTCATTTTTCCTAAAGGTTATGCTATGGAGTTGAATCTGATTCGTTCGTTTATTCTAAATTATATTTTCTCAACAATTTGAATTATTGTTTATGTTACTCCTAAACCATTTGAATTATCAAAAAGAACTGGAAATTCACCTTGGCAATGATTTGCGAATGGCAGCAATGTTTGTAGTTGGAATGAAGGACTTGAATTATCTAGAGTGCCTTAAAAATGGCACTGTTCTTTAAAAGGCTGGTCATTTAGTAAGCTTTTAAAATGTGGTCTTCTTATTTCATCTAAGAAGATAAAAGTATGCTTTTCATCACATTCTTGCCTGCAAAGCACTAAAATTATTTCCCTTGTACAGTTTATGCCCAGCTGCTACTGTAGAGAAACCCACAACAGTTGCACAGCTATGTTAGCTGCTTTAGATTTTGAAATTTTCGTCTAGTAACCGAAGTGATTTGAGCCCATATTCATGGGATAGGCACATAACCTACAGTTACAAGCCACCACAATATACAAAGACTACGTGCAAAATGAGGTTCAATAGTCTTCTTTGTTGTTTCTTTTTTGTCTTATTGATTGTCTTTTAAGGAGCTAGAGGCTCTTTATTTCTCATTATTGTTGATATGACTTAAATTAATTACCAGATTTTTTCAAATTAAATAAAGATATATAAAAAAGACATATTCATTCACAAAATAAACATTTTCAATGATGTTTTTTATTCTAGTCCTGTTTTCAGTTATCTTCATATAGTGTTGAGATGAATCAAGCAAATGTGTAAATTGACACGTATTAAGCACACAGAACTCTGGAATCATTGGGTTTTGATTTGTATATCAACTTCACCTGGAAAAGAAAATTATCACTTGCTTCATGTCTTAAGTAATCTACTTAAAACAAGTTTTATTAATTTTTTTCTCTTAAAATAATTTCTTTTGCCAGTCCTGGGTTTTATTATTTATTTATTTATTATTTTTTTATTGTGAAAATACCCTACAGAGGGGTTACAATTACATTGGCAAGGTAATAAGTACATTTCTTATCAAGCATTGTTGCCTCTTCCTTTGTTTCCCTTTCCCATTCCTTCCCATCTCCCCATTGGTATAATTTGTTTAGGGGAAGGGTAAAAATAAATGGTTTAAAAAGTGATACAGGCAGACCCATCACAACAATGAAATGTACAAGATGTTATGTCGAAAAAACAACTTTACTAGTTTCACTAATTTTATCAATAGATCTATTAATACATGGAATTGATTCATTGCATATATATTTGATTTCTTATTGCCACTGAATTAATATTACATTTATTTTACTTTTGTACATATGTAATAATGACATTATTGAGCATAAAACATCCCTGTTTTTCATTTTGGTTGCCAAAATGGAACTATTAGACATTTTGAAAATTTAACTTTAAATCTGAAAATTTCACTAGGACTTGAATTGTTTTACTTACAATTTTAATGTTAAAATAAAAAGCATTATTAAATAGAAAGCAACATTATAACTTATCATACTTTAGTGCCTGAGTTGACTTTATGATAAAAAACAATTATATTTATATAACATGATATACATACTCAAACAAACTATAAAACATGGAAACAGAAGTCTCCTTTTTTGTTTTGTTTTTATTGTTCTTTATAGTTTGTGATGATTCTGTCTTTACCTTATGCCGGTATACTCATTGAAGGTCTTCAGGAAGGTGAGGGGTGGGGACAGAGCTTTAGGGAAAATGGTGAAAAATTGCAACAGTGGAGTTAATTGAACATTTATGAAGGTGAACTATTTAACACATGGATGGGGACAGGAGGGAGGGACTAGGAACAAGTCAGGGAACCAAAGACATTTCACAAAAGGAAATATACTCATTACTTGACTCATGTAATCGTAATCCCTCTATGAATCAGCTTAATAATAACAACAGAGAATTTTTTTAAGTCAAACAGAATGTTACTTCTTAGAATTCTAGAAGATTTTTTTGTTCACTAGTTTGAGCTGGTTGAGTCTATCTCTGAAAATAGCTACATTGACATTCATTGGGCAAATTTCTGAGATACTAATAGATAAAAGTCAATTATGATTGCTTGTATGGTTTTTTAGACTCTGATTTATTTACTTCTTTAATCTAATTTGTATTATTTGTCTTCTGATTTTTGGTTTGGCTTGTTCCTTTTTTTCAATGACCTAGTGCTGTGATACAAGATTGTTCTAATTTATTGCTGTACATACTCAAAGCTATAAATTTTCCTCTGAGTATTGCCTGTGCTGTTGTGTCCCAGAGGAGGTAGTATTTTGTGTGTTCACTTCCACTGAATTCCATAAACTTTGGAACTTCCCTCCATATCTCTTCAGTGACTCACAGATGATTTAGCAATGTGTCATTCAGTCTCTGCGAGTTGCAGAATTTTCTGTGATGCCTTTTCATGCCAAGATCTAATTTGGTCCCATCGTAGTCTGACAGGATACAAAGAGTAATTTCATTTTTATTTTGGAATTTTCACAGATTTTCCTTGTGATTTAAGATATATATTTTGGAGAACATTCCATGGGCTGCTGAGAGAGATATATTTTGTGATGCTGGTAGGTGAAATATTCTGTAGCTATCTATTAGTTATAGCTTGTCATTGCAGTTATTTAGCTCTGAAGATTTTTGCTAAGTTTTTACCTGGTTGGCCTGTCCAGAGTTAAGAATGATGTGCTCAAGCAACAAACAATGTGTTTGGATGTATGCGTATTTTTAGGTTAAGTAGTATTTGATCAACTTGGAAGCCCTAGGATTCAGGGCATTCTTATTTAGAATTGTTATATCCCCGTGATGGAGGGTTTTCTTTGTCAATATTTAATGTCCTTCTTTGTCTCTTTTTACTTTCATACCATTTTTAATTTAAAGCCTACTTTATCCAATGTTTGTATACCTACTCTGGCCTGCTTATGAAGTTCATTTTTAATTTTTGAACCCTAATATATGTATTCAAAATTGTTTTTCTTTCTGCGATTGTTTCCAACATATTTATAAGATTATTTCTTTGTTGCTTTGTATGTTTCTCCCCCATGGTATAACCCCTGCCTTCACTGTATTTGATGTTGGTATAATTTGTGGAGGGGAAGGAAAAAACAAATTGTTTAAATAGGGATACAGGTGGACCCATTGCAACAGTGAGATGTACAAATCGTTATGTCGAAAAATGAACTTTACAAATTGGGTGAGGGGCTGGAGGGGTGAAGATTGATTCAGTTTGTGGGGGGAGGATGGGAAGGGATGAGAAGGGGAAACAAAGGAGGAGGCTACAAGGCTTGATAAGAAATGTACTCATTATCTTGCCCCTGTAATTTTAATCCTTCTGTACAGTATTTTCGCAATTAAAAAAATAAAAAGGATTATGTACAGAAGGGTTACAATTCCATAATCAGATATTGGGCACATTTCTTTTGAACAGTGTCACCTCTTCCGTCATGTTCTCCCAGATTTTCCCTTTCAACCTTCCTCCCCCATAAGTTGTATAGTTCATTTTTTTAATTTTAATTTTTATAATTAGTGAGTAAACGTTTAATGAGACATAAGATATTTACATAATCTCAAAGTACCTTTCCCAGTTTTTCATTATTACAAAAGGAAAAAGGGAGTAACTTCACTGAAGGATGCTGGTAGTATAGTTCATTTTTAATGTAGTGTTTAGTGAGTAGCACTGCTAGATTCGTTCACTCTTTGTCCCACCAATTGTGTTTCCCCTAGCCCTTTACAAACTTACATATAAGACCAAAGGTACAAAAATCAAAACAGCAACAGACGACAGAAGGAAAAGCAAAATAATAAAACTATAATCATTTCTTGGAGATCATTTTGCTAAATATTATTTTATATGATAATATTCATATAGCTATTGAGCCTTTGTGATCCTCTCCCAAGGGCATCCTCCGTTTGATCTCACTGTATAAATTTTTAGACTCCCATATAATTTATCTTGTCCAAGCCTAATGTTTTCTCTTTTACCATCCAAGTTTGTTTACTTGTAAAATTATAGGCACATTCTAATACAACAAATGAGTGAAATCAGGCAACTTACACACACCCACACACACAGATACATATGCACATATGTACATATATACATATATATACAAAATTATTGATCCCTATTTACAAGTATGTATATATGTATGCATGTATACACGTATACATACAAATATATACACAAATAAGCAAATTCCATTAATCCATCAGAAAGAATAATATTGCACTATTCTTAAGGAAAATGAAACACTTAGAAATAATAATGTTAAGTGAAATTAATTGCACCCAGAGAAACTTACGTTGCCTGATTTTCCTCATTTGTGGTAGATACCAGGGGCTTATAAAGGTAAAATTATTTTTTAATTAATTAATTAATTAAATTTTTATTGTGAAAATACCGTACAGAGGAGTTACAATTACATTGGCAAGATAATGAGTTCATTTCTTATCAAGCGTTATTGCCTCCTTTTTTCCCATTCTCATCCTTTCCCATACTTCCTCCCTTCTCCCCACCTGATCTCCACACCAAAGTTGTAAAGTTCTTTTTCGACATAACAACTTGTACATCTCATTGTTGCAATGGGTCCACCTGTATCCCTAGTTAAACGATTTGTTTTTGCCCTTCCACTCCACAAGTTATACCAACATCCAATGCAGTGAAAGCGGGGGTTATACCGTTGGGGTTAAACATACTGGATGGTATGCAAGCAGGTACAAATGAATTATCTGAAGTGTCAGAGTCCATAGTTAGTGGAAATACTATTATGCTCTTAAAAGATTAAGTCAAAGCCCAACAAAATAAATACCATTAAATGTGTACTGCAAGAGCGGACAGTGAGGGGCAGTGTGAGAGGGGTAGGAAATTGAAGCGGTAAAGGATAGAATACAGGCAAGAAACCATTGCATACTTCCCAGAATTGAAATATACAAAGCAAGGGGTAGTGTGAAATGAAAGTGAAGATGTTGAAGTGGTAACACAATTCCAAGTGCATTGTACACATAAACTGCTTTGTTAAATGGCAAGTAATTCCATACATAACATAATATTTAGATACCTAAAGACTGGGGTTAATTGGGAGGAGTGGATGAGAGTATTGAAAGAGGTGACATTCATCAAGATGCACTGCATCCATAAACTGTTTCAGTGAATGACAACTCCTTTGTACAACTACTTAAAGATACTAAAATAGTCAATAAATTATGATAGTTGAATAGAGAGTTGCCCCTCAATTTTTTCTCATTTAAAAATATTTTTAACCTGGAGGTTTGGAGAATAAAATTCAAATAATAAAACATTATGAATCTTTTTTTCTGAAAATTTGAAATTTAAATCAAAACTACTTTGCTTTTTGTCAACCATTGGGCTGTTATAAGAGAATACCTCAAAGTAAGTGGCTTAAAAACATCAGGAGTATATTATCCATACTCTAGAAGCTTGAACATGGATTATAAAAATGGTTATACAAATGAATTCCTTGTCTTATGGCCGTCTAATTTCTGGTTCATTATACTTTATTTGCTGGATGTTCACATGGCAGGGTCGTTTTATTGGGCTTCTTTTATCAGGATCATTATTTCAGGGTCATCTCTGAAAGGGTGATTATAATGTAACCAGACAGGGAAATACAATTTCAAAATGAGTATCTGGAAGGAGTTACATCGTCCAATATATTTGGCAACTTTTGCTTTAACTCTCAGTGTAGTTTATCATTTGGATATAATTTCATAGAAAATAATATCTTAAGGACAAACCTATATCATGTCAATTATGTGAATGATTCTTCTTACAAATGGAATAATTATAGTGATGGCAAAGTGAAGCATGATTGTTTAGTGGCTCTTGAATTACATCAGAGGTAATCATTTAAACATGGTGCAACCTTTCTAAGCCCTTCTGATGTATTCGAACAATCTCCACTGATTTAATTGCTTTCAGCAATACAGATCTCCTTTGATTTTAATAATGTCTGCTATTAGGGCTCCCACAGACACCAAAATTAGAGGATGATAATTTCTCTGATAAAATACAAAATATAATTGTTATAATTAATATAACATGAAGACTGTAATATTATTAGCATTATAAAAACTAGTGTTAACATTATATAATACATTGACAGCCTTTGGTTACATCAATTTTTAGAATACTTATAACTAAATGTAAATTGTTTGTAAATAGTTATTTGATAATGTATAGAAAGTGAGAAAATGATTTTTTTTTGTTTGTTTGTTTGTTTTTCGGTCCAGTCATGGGGCCTGAACTCTGGGCCAGGGCGCTGTCCCTCAGCTCTTCAGCTCAAGGCTAGCGCTCTACAACTTGAGTCACAGCGCCACTTCCGGCTTTTTTCGTTTTGCTTATGTGGTGCTGAGGAATCAAACCCAGGGCCTCAGGCATGCAAGTCAAGTGCTCTACCACTGAGCCACCTTCCCAGCCCGAGAAAACGATTTGTGTGCATATTTAACTACAGATGCAAACATTATCGTGGTTATTTCTGATACTACATTTGTTAGTTTCATTCATGGATAGAGAACAGGAAGAGAAGTGACAATTGCAAACTTGCATTTACTAAAGGGTTAACTTACATGAAATTTATGTTGGGCTAAATAGCAGATTTTTTAAATTAAATTGTTTTTATCCCTTCCTTCATTCATTCCATTTTTCTTTCCTTCATGCCTTCATTTTTTCCTTCCTTCCTTCCTTCCTTCTTTCCTTCCTTCCTTCTTTCCTTTCTTTTTTCTTTTTTTAAAATATTTTATTATGAAAATACTGTACAGAGGGGTTACAATTACATGGGCAAGATAATGAGTACATTTCTTATCAAGCATTGTTGCCTCCTCCTTTGTTTCCCTTTCCCATCCCTTTCCAGCCTCCCGCCGCCCCCCATCCAAGCTTCCCCCACCCCACCAAAGTTGTAAAGTTCATTTTCGACATGACAACTTGTACTTCTCGTTGTTGCAACGGGTCCAACAGAATCCTTATTTAAACGATTTGTTTGTCCCCTTCCACTCTACAAATTATATAGACATCAAATACAGTGAAAGCAGGGGTTACACTGTGGGGGAGGGACATACAAAGCAACAAAGAAATAAGGGAAACCATGGGACCTATGTTTCTTTGGGCTTGGCTTACTTCACTTAATATAATTTTTTCCAAGTCTTTCCATTTCCTAACAAATGGGCCAATGTCATTCTTTCTGATGGAGGCATAGAATTTCATTGTGTATATATACCACATTTTCTTGATCCATTAATCTACTGAGGGGCATCTGGATTGGTTGGTTCCATATCTTAGCTATAGTAAATAATGCTGCATTAAACATAGTTGTGCTGGTAGCTTCAGTGTGGTCTTGCTTGCAAACATTTGGGTAAATGCCCAAAAGTGGCATTGCTGGGTGATTGGGGAGCTCTATGTGGAGTCTTTGAGGAACCTCCATACTACTTTCCAAAATTGTTGAAGAAGTTTACACTCCCACCAACAATAAAGTAAGGTTCCCTTCTGTCCATATCTCCTCCAGCATCTGTTGTTATTAGAGTTCTTGGTTTTTGCTATTCTACCTGGGGTGAATTGGTATCTTAATGTTGTTTTGGTTTGAATTTCTTTTATGGCTAGGGAGGTGGAGCATTTCTTCATGTGTGTATTGGCCATCCTTCTTTCTTCTTCAGAGAAGTTTCTCTTTAAGTCTTTAGCCCACTTATTTATTGGGCAGTTGTTTCTTTGAGGATTTGTTGTTGGGGATTTAATTTTTTGAGTTCCAAGGATATTTTATATATGAGACCCTTCTCCGTTGTATGGCTAATGAAGAACTTCTTCCAATCTGTGGGCTTTCTATTGATCTTGCTAGCTATGTCCTTTGCCATGCAGAAGCTCTACAACTTCATGCAATTCCATTTGTCCAACATTTCTTTGATTTGTTGTGTTTCCGGGTCTCTATTCAGAAAATTTCAGCCTGCACCAAGGAGACCTAGGATTTCTCCTATACCAACCTGTAATATTTTCAGATTGTCTGCTTTGGCTCGGAGGTCTTTGATCCATTTGGAGTTGATTCTGGTGCAGGGTGATATATAAGGATATAGCTTTAGTTTTCTACAAGTAGTTAATCAATTTTGCCAGCACCATTTACTGAAGAGGCTGTCTTTCTTCCATTCTATTTTTTTAGTTCCCTTATCGAAAATTAGATGGCTAAAAGTCTGTAGGTTAATTTCTTGGTTTTCAATTATATTCCATTGGTCCTGAGGTCTCTTCTTGTGCCAGTACCAAGCTGTTTTGATTACTATGGCTTTATAGTAGAGTTTGAAATTTGGTATTGATATTCCTCCAGCTGTGCTCTTTCCGTTGAGGAGCGTTTTTGCTATTCGGGGTCTTTCTTTGTTGCATATGAATTTTTGGATTGCCTCTTCTATTTCCTTGAAGAATGAGATTGGAATTTTGATAGGTATTGCATTGAATTTGTAGATATCTTTGGGAAGTATTGCCTTTTTCACGATGTTAGTCTTTCCAATCCAGGAGCATGGATGTTTTGCCATTTTCTAACTTCTTGTTTGAATTCCTTTTTCAAGTTTTTAAAGTTTTCATCATAGAGGTCCTACACTTCTTTGGTTAAGTTAATTCCTAGATTTTTTTTTTGTGGAGCTATTACAAATGGAGTTGCTTTCCTAATTTCAGCCACACTTTTCTCATTCTTGGCATACAGAGATTTTTGGGCGGTTAGTTTTATACCCTCCAACTTTGCCAAAGTTTTGAATCAGCTTGAGTAATTTGGGAGTAGAGTCTATTGGATTCTTTAAATACAAGATCATGTCATCTGCAAAGAGGGAGAGATTTATTTCTTTCCCTATTTGGATCCCATTTATGTTTACATCTTGTCTTGTTGCTGTATCTATACATTCTAATACTAGATTGAAAAGAAGTGGAGAGACTGGACATCCTTGTCTTGTTCCTGAGTTAAGAGGAAATGGTTTTAGTTTTTCACCATTAAGTATAATGCTGGCTGTAGGTTTGTCATATACACCCTTTATTGTATTGAGGAATGTTCCATGGATTCTTAATTTTTCCAAAACCTTCATCATAAAGGGGTGTTTGATCATGTCGAATGCTTTTTCTACATCTATTGAGATAACCATGTCGTTCTTATCCTTGCTCCTATTGATGTGATGAATAATATTAGTTCATTTGCATATATCGAACCAGCTTTTCATCCCTGAAATGAATCCTGTTTGATCATGGTGTTTGATTTTTTGGATGAATTGTTGAAGTCGATTGGCCAAAATTTTGTTGAGAAGTTTTGCATCAATGTTCATGAAAGAAATGTGTCTATAGTTCTCTTTCTTTGATGAGTCCCCGCCTGGTTTTGGGATGAGGGTTATGATGGCTTCATAGAATGAGTTTAGTAGTGAACTTTCTCTTTCAATTTCATTGTCGAGTTTGAGGCGTATTGGTGTGAGCTCTGCTTTGAAAGCCTTGTAGAATTCTGCTGTAAAACCATCTGGTCCTGGACTGTTCTTAGATGGGAAGTCTCTTATTGCTGTTTCTATTTCAATGCTTGATAAGATGGGCCTGTTAAGATGATTAAATTCATCTTTGTTTAATTTCGACATGTCAATATTTACTAGGAAAAGGTCCATTTCTGCCAAGTTCTCAAACTTATTAGCATAAAGTTTTGAGAAGTATTCCCTTATAATGTTCTGAATCTTGGTTGTTTCTGTGGTGATGTTTCCATTCCCATCTCTGAGTTTATTTATTTGGGTGTGTTCTCTTCTTTTTCTGATAAGATTTGCTCAGGGTTTGTCAATTTTGTTATTTTTTTCGAAAAACTAACTCTTTGTTTTGTTGATTCTTTCTATAGTTTTTTTTGGATTCTAATTCATTTAATTCTGATTTAATTTTAATTATGTCTTTCCGTCTACTGGATTGGGGTTTATCTTGCTGCTCTTTTTCAAGGAGGTTCAGGTGTCTCATTAAATTGTTGGTTTCAGATCTCTCTAATTTGTTGATGTAGGAACTCAGAGCTATAAACTTGCCTCTGAGTACTGCCTTTGCTGTGTCCCAGAGGAGCTGGGAATTTGTGTGCTCCTTCCTTCCTATCTTTTCTTCTTTGCTTCTGCCCTCCTTCCCTCCATCCCCACCTCTATCTTTCTCTCTTCTTTCTTTCCTTTTCTTTTTTTCTTTCTTTGTTTCTTTGTTTCTTCATTTTTTTCTCCTATTCTCCCTTCCTTTCTTTCTTTTATTTAGAATAATTCTTAAGACTATAGAAACAATACCAAATGTTGCACTCCAAGGTGTTATGAGGAATTATAACTATTAAGTAGATTGACATTAATTTTAATGACCTATGCAATACCTTAAAACATATTGTACTAAAAACCACTTCACAAAAGTTGAAGTATATGTAACAAATATTACTTTTCATGATATTTTTTATTTCTTCAAACAAAAATAAGAATTAATCGTGTAACTAGGGATACAGGTGGACTCACTGCAACAATTGGATGTACAAGTCATTAGGTCGAAAATGAACTTCACAACTTTGGTGCGGGATGGAGGAGCGGGGAGTATTGGGTGGGGATTGGGGGGAGGATGGGAAGGGATGGAAAGGGGAAACAAAGGAGGAGGCAACAATGCTTGACAAGAAATGTACTCATTATCTTGCCCATGTAATTGTAACCCCTCTGTACAGTATTTTCACAATAAAAAATAACAATTTACTTAAAAAAGAATTTAGACATAATATTGTATGTGTCTGTGTGTGTGTGTGTGTGTGTGTGTGTGTGAGTTTGTGTGTATGTGTGTTGTTCTTTTTATTTGTACTCAAGGCGTATCCCTTACTTTTATTCACTCAAGGATAGTGCCCTAACATTTGATCCACAACTCCACTTCTGGCTTTCTGTGTGTGTGTGTGTGTGTGTGTGTGTGTGTGTATTTATGTGTGTGTATGTGTGTGTGTGATTGAGATGTGTCTCACAAAATTTCTTGCCAAGGCTGGCTTTGAATCCCAGCTTCCAGTGTACGGAGGATTAGAAGATTGAGATACACATATTCAGCACATAATATATCTGAGAATAAAAAATTATTTGAGGGCTGGGAAGGTGGCTCAGTGGTAGAGTGCTTGCCTTGCATGCCTGAGGCCCTGGGTTCGATTCCCAGCACCACATAAGCAAAAAGAAAAAAGCCGGAAGTGGCGCTGTGGCTCAAGTGGTAGAGCGCTAGTCTTGAGCTGAAGAGCTGAGGGACAGCGCCCAGGCCCAGAGTTCTGGCCCCACGACTGGACCCAAAAAAAAAATTATTTGAAATCCAGAGGTCAATTTAACAAATTAACATTTAGATATTTATTTAGTTACTAAATCTGAACCTGCACTGTGGAAAAATATTTTCATTTTTATTAAAAAATATACACTCGAAGGTTTAAATGACAGAATCTTTGGACAAATTGAAATACTCTATTATTCAAAAGCTACAAAAGGATCATTAATCAAATGTCTCATGTAAGCTAAAGTCAATAGGCTCTGTCAGGCTGAAAGAAACAATTTGTTATTAACTTTAAATTTTTTCTACTGTGGCTACATGATTTTCTATTGCTTTTACCCTAATCTTTTTTGACATAAAAATGTAGATTCATACATTTTTTGAGTATGCAGAAATCTTAGTTACTGGTCATGTATTTCTGAGGTTCAAGTACCAAGTCATTTCAGAGAAACACTGAATTTTGTGTATTTTATGTCAACACTGATTTTAAGAAATTGAATCAATCTCAATATGAGATAACTAAAGCAAGATATATGACATATCCAATTATTCCTAGAGATTTGAATATAACTTATTGAATTGCAGGAAATCCATATTATAACTACTCTCCATATAAGTTATAGTATTCATTTTTCTTTCAACTTGAAAGAATGAACCTCATTATAGATGACAAAAAACTTGAAAAAAATGCCATAAAATAATGAAAAATTCAACTCATTATGAGTTGAATGAAATAGTAATTTTTGAAAATCAAAAATGAAATATCTTGAAGCTTCCTTATCTGTTAAATAAAATGTATTTGCATTCTAAATATTTCATTCATCTCTCCAACAATTGTATAACCAAACCAACTCCATGTCAAATAGCTCCTCTGATTAATTCAAGTAACTATTTAGGAGCAGTAGTTTTCACAATTGTACAGAAATATCTACCCCCCCCATTCTAGAAATAGAATCTGAATTCATAAAGGATAGGGATTAATAATTAGTTTTCACTATGTTACCATAAAGAGGTGGTGAACATTTTCAAGTGGGCACAAATGTAGAGATTTGGTCACTGAGAACTTGTGATCAAAGAGGACAATAAGATCAAAGACCTTTCCCCCTTTTTCTTCTGTTTCTTCTCTATCTCCTTCTCCTTTTCCTTCTCCCTCTCTCTCTCCCCCTCCTCCTTTTTCTCCCTCTCCCACTCCTATTACTCCTCTTCTTTACTTCCTGGCTTCCATGAATACACATACTTCATCGCATGTTCCTGACATGGGGTACTGTTCCACCACCAACCCAAAGCAACGAGGATAAAAAACATAAAATGAAATGTATAAAATCAGAAGCCAAGATCAATCTTTCCTCCTTTTAAGTTGATTTTATAAACTATTTTGTCATATTAATAGGAGACTGTCATAGCATGCTCTCATTTATCATAAGGGATAAGATTTACTGGAAAAAAAATCTGACCAACATCACCCTAATGAAATGATAGATTAAATTAATATTATATGATTGCAAATCTACTTTAAAATTTCAGATATATATCAGCAAGAGCCAAAAAATTCACCACTATGATTTGCTATGAAAAGACAGCAGAATTCAATCTGTTCCTCAGTGATATTGACCTATAATTGGCAGTATTTTCAATTTTAAGAATGATTTAATAAGACTGAAGAACAAATTTCAACTCAAACTGCGTGATATAGAATTTACTTTGCCCCTGTAAACAACTTTTGAATTCTATCTATATTTGGTCCCTAAAATGACTTGTATTTTATTCTAATAATATTTTTAATTAACTTTAAGTACATGATTGGGGGTTGCTCTTTGACCATGCAGTTTATAAATAGTGTTTAGTGAGTTATTTTGTTTTCCTTTTTTCTCTCCTGAGGTTTGAACTGTAGGCCTGGGTGCTGCCCCTGAGCTCTTATGGATGAACACTAGAACTCTATCACTGTACGAAAGGCAGCACTTTCAGATTGTTCTGAGTTTTGATTGGAGATAAGAATTTCACAGAATTTCCTGGCTGGCTTCAAACCTCAATCCTCAGCCTCCTGAGTATCTTGGATTACAGGCATGAGCCACTAGTGCCTGTCTTAATACAATGCTTCCTTCTTTTTTTGGACAGTCCTGGGCCTTGAACTTAGGGTCTTGACAATGGGCAATGTCCTTGAGCTTCTTTTCCTCATACTAGCACTCTACAACTTGTGTCACAGTGCCAATTCCAGCTTTTTTGTTTGTGTAGTACTGAGGAATCAAACCAGGGCTTCACACTACCACTAATTCTACCACTAAGCCAAATTCCCAGCCCAGTACAGTGCATCTTGATGATCATTTTCCCTCATCCTTCTCAATCCTATCTCATCCCTCAATTTACATAATTTTGTAGAATATTCACTGACTCGCAATATCATATATAGTCATTTAGAGGATATGTCACAGATCATATTTTATTGATAGTCTCATTCATCAACATACTAAACTCATTACAGAATTCTGTGATTTTAAATCCTAAATTACCACTCAGATTCACCCACTACTATTCTAAAATTTTTCGTAAGGTTAATGCAAATGCAATCTGTAATACTTCGATAAAGTACAATGATTCTTAGAAAGTTAGAGTTGTACTATGAACATCACCTTCAGTTCTAGAACATTTTATCGTCATTACCCTCTCAAAATACTCCAATATTTATTAGTAGTCACTTCCTGTCATCATTTCAACCTACCCTCCATTGACCAACCATTACTTCATAGTCTACCACTACAGATGTGCCAATTTTAAAAAGCTCATTTAATTACAAAATGCAGTATATTTCATCCATTTCTCCCATATAATATTAGTGTTTCCCAAGTAAGTTCAAGTAAATTTTTCTCACGGATAGAGCATATTGTTTTGTATGCATGTGTATAATTGTATAATGTCCTCAATGATCAGTTCAATATTTTATTATAAATTATTGTAAACGGTTTTGCTATGTATATTCTTGTACATGTGTCTCATTGGGCATGTGTTGAAATCTATTTTGGATATCAAATTATGATTCAAAATGCTGGAAAATAAGAGCAAGTATATGTGTAATATCTTAAATATTTCCAGTATGTTTAACAAACTGACTATATAATTTTAAGTTCTAAACACCAATGTGTAAGGATTCCAATTTCTACATAGTGGTTGTGCAGTACTATCATATTGTTGTTTCTATTTCCACTAATCTCTATATGTACGCAATGTCTAGGTATGTTATGATCTTTCCATATGTTCTTTGGTTGTTGGTATATTACAGAGATATATATTTGTACTTCTTGATAACTTATTCAGGATGGTTAAAGTTTTTCATTGGCATTAATATGTATATGTATAAACACTATGTGTACATATGCATATATTCATACTTCTTAGGTGTATATATACAAATACCTATATATATGTATACCTATATATGAATATACAGATGTATACATACATGTATATAGACATATATGTATATTATTATTTTCATTTGTCTCTAAATTATAATTTTACTTTATTTGCCAAACATGTCCTTTATTGACTTTACTTTAGCATTAAGCAGTCTTAAAGATAGGCTCAAGTCTAACATTTTAGTATTATCTTAGATACCAATGACCTTCTAATTCTAATGAGTCATGAGCCCTCAGTATGTTGACCAAATTTCTTAGTTTGTTTGCACAATTACTATAAGTATGTATTTTCTCACTTATCTTTGTTTCATTCACCACGCAATCTGTATTTAGCCTTTATGTCATACTTGAATACCAATGCCTTTGGAAGATATTTATTAATTGGTGTCTATTAATTGCATGAAGAAATCTTATTGAAATATTTTGCACACTCATATATTGATCAAGGGCCTGATTAACCTGTTTCTGTCTTTTTCCATTCCCATTGCCCCTTATTTTTCAATGGTTTTCTGTGAATGACTTTGTGCTATCTCCACACATCGTCAAAATGTATTTCACCCACCATCATTGAAAATCATACCATGCTGAATATAAAGGCAAAAATCTGAATAAATGGAGACATATAATTTTTATGGATTGGGGGATACATATTTTCTCCCACTTCCTCGTCCCTTTTTTGGTCATTCTTGGGGCTTGAAATGTGGGCCTGGGTACTGTACCTCACCTCTTCAGCTCAAAATGAGTGCTCTACCCATTGAGCAACTTTGCCACTAATGGATTTCTGGTGGTTAATTGGAGATAAAAGTCTCACAGACATTCCCATTCCAGCTGGCTTTGAACCACAATCCTCAGATCTCAGCCTCCTATGCAGCTAGGATTATAAGTATGATCCATCAGCGCACAGCTTCACAATTTTATTTATAAGTTTTTGACAATTTTTTAAAACACCTGACCAACACTCTTTGACTCATTGACAAAGGAAAATAAACTGGAATATATTTCTCTCTCCAATATTAAAGCTGTTAGTGTAAAATTGTTATATTTGTATAGGAAAGATTATACAGCTCAATGGGAGTGTAAGGCACCAGATTAGAGGAACATACATATTATCAAGGAATATTTAATAAGAATGTAAAACACTTGTGGAATGACATTCTCTTTAATAAGTGTGATAGATTATACAGTATTGGGGAGAATTAAAAAGTGAACGTTGACTTAAATATAACAATTTATTCAAATATTATCTTAAAGCAGGTTTTGAAGGTGGCATATAAAACAAAAAGAGTGATGTAAATATAAAGCAAAGGAAGATGTTTTGATAATTTTAGAGATGAAGCATACTTAAATATGGCATTAAAATTATACGAAAGGAAAACTTTATATAGTAGTAATCAATAAAATTGTAAAATAATTTAGTCTATGAAAGGTCATACAAGTAGTGAATAAAAGTTGGGAGCAGGGTGCTCATATATATCAACCTAGCAAATTGGTAGGTTGTGATTTGAGTATTTCTGTTTGAAGGCAGCCAAAAAAAATAAAGTTCTTGAGAATCTTATTTCTGCTTAATCAGCAAAAAAGCCAGAAGTGAGGCATGACTCAAATGGTAAATTGTTAACCAAATGCAACAAATCTCAGGGGCCCTGAGTTCAATCCCCAGGACCATACATACACGTACAAAATTAATAGTAGTAATACTAATAGTGATGATGACGACGATGATGATGATGATGATGAAGGGTATCCATAGTCAAGGATAAAATAGTTGCAAATTCTGTACCTGAAGAATGCCTCAAATCTAGACTCTACATAGAACTCTCAAAACCTAATGTTAAAGAATCAATTGGAGGACTGGGAAGGTGGCTCAGTGGTAGAGTGCTTGCCTTGCATGCCTGAAGCCCTGGGTTCGATTCCTCAGCACCACATAAGCAAAAACAAAAAAAAGCCGGAAGTGGCCCTGTGGCTCAAGTGGTAGAGTGCTAGCCTTGAGCTGAAAAGCTGAGGGACAGTGCCCAGGCACAGAGTTCAGGCCCCCCGACTGGACAAAAAAAAAATCAATTGGAACCTAGCAAAGTACATCTTGTGAAAAATAAGCACAAGAAAAGCATCATCAGTCATCAAATGAATGCACATTAAAACTAAAATTACATCATAAAACATGTATGAGAATTACTTCACATAATACAATAATGTCCATAATAAGTGCTATAAAGAAACAGAGAAACTGGATGCTGGCAGGAATGTCAAATGGGAAAGCCACTTCTGAAAACATTTTGACAGTTTCTTATAACATGAAATATGCAACCACCCACAGTATAGCACAGGAATGGAGCTCTTCCGGCTTTGGCTCATGGAAATGAAATGTAACATTCACCCAAAAGCCAAAACACAGATGTTTATAGCAGCATTATTTCCTCTAGTCATAAAAATGGAAATCAGTTCAGGCTTTCCTCAGGTGAGTGGGAAATGAATTGTGCTACATTCTATAATGACAGAACCAAAGGCAACTCGTGGGAATACAATTTTAAGGCATACAACAACTGGCAATAATCTACCAAAGATTTGAAGGCAATCCTAAAAGCATATTTATTGCATGATCTAGAAGCTGGAGAAAAAAAAAATGTGTTGGTTGCCAGAATGAAACAGTTTTTGGATGAGACAAAGAGAAGTAGTGGGTTTAATTATAAAAGGGAAGCATGAGACAGACTCATTTTTGGTAAAGAAACGTATCTATAAATATATATTAATATAGAGTTGATAAAATTTTATTGGACTTAATATGTGCACAAAATTATTAAAACAACTGGTCTGCATAAGTTGCTTGTGAAATATTAATGTCCTACTTTTCATGTCATAGTTATAAATATTTGAAGAAACTGGGAAAATAACCAATGGATTTCTCTGTGTTTTTATTATAACATCATAAAAATCCATACTAACCTCAGTAGAATTTAATATCTAGAAAATAGAAGTCAATATTGAGTGTATACATTGTAAAATAATCTGAGTCCAAACATGGAATGAAATGTACCTTGCTAATTAGAAGGCAGAACTGTAGAACACTGACATCCAGATACAGCTCTGACCAAAAAAATTGCGAGAAACTACAAAAGCAAAGACAGCTAGATATAGTGTAATTTCCCTGATACCTCACATTTGTGGAAGCCATAGGTAACAGATTATTGCTCAGGGAAGGCGTGGCCAAAAGGTAAGACCTTATCTGAAAAATAATCTAAAGCGGTCAGAGCCTTAGCAGCTTCAAGCATCAGTAGTGCCAAAGGAAAAAAGAGAAGAAGAAAACAGAAAACTAAAGGAAAGGATAGAAAAGGAAAACTATTACCTCTTTATTCTTGTAGTTTCATGTCATTATATACAAGAATTGAGAGTAATTTGTATACTGTTTTAGGATTCAGGCCTCTTTAACATGAAAGCATTTGTAATTATTTTATTATTACTATTTATTAACTTATTTATTATAACTATTTATTAACTTCTTGGAGATTGAACCCATGGCTTTGTATATATTAGTCTAGTTCTACAACTGAGCTCTACCCAAGCTCTCTTGTATAGTTCTGGAAATTGTTTATGAATTTTTCAATAGATAGCTACTCTACTTTTCATCTTATTTTTTTCTTTTCTCTTCTGCTTTTTCTTCTATGTATTTTAGTTTTTGTTTTAAAAACTTTCCTCAATTTATCTTCTAAAATTAGAATTTTGCTTCGAGATTACAGGGAAGTCGGCTATTTTTATGGCACTTATTAAAATTATATACAGATATATGTATTTCACATGCATGATTGATTTTTAGAGTACATTACAATATGGTCATATGCGCATAGATATTGAGTCATTGTGATCCTCTCCTCAGAATAGCTTCACTTGTTTTAACCATGTGAATGCTTAAAGTGCTGTTAGTTAATCATGTCCAACTATATGTATTTGTCATTTACTAACTACTGGATTAACTTGTATATTTATGGACATATTCTAGTTATTACAAATGAGGAAAACAATGCAGCATATATTTAATTAGATCTAGCTTATCTCACTAAACATCATTTTTCCCAGTCTTTCTATTTCCTCATGAATGGTGTAGTAACATTCTTTCCAATAGAAGCACAGAATTCCATCAATACAACAGAATCGAATACCCAGAAATGAATCCATTCCTATAGGTACATAATCTTTGATAGAGAGCCAGAAACAGGATGGAAGAAATACAGCCTCTTTAAAAAAATTGTGCTGGTAGAGTTGTCTGTACACAGAAAACTGAAGTTAGATCCTTATATACCTCCCTGCACCAGAATCGATTCCAAATGGATCAAAGACCACAATATAAGTCAGATACTTTGAAAATGTTACCGGAAGGGTTAGGGGAAACGTGAGGGCCCCTTGGCATAGGCCAAAACTTCCAAAGATCACGAAGCACAACAAATCAAAGTAAGTCTGGATAAATGAAATTACATCAAACCAAATCAATCATTTGTCAAACTCAAAAGCCATGGAGAAAAAAGACATAGTGTAGCACAGATTTATGGGAGCACTTACTCCCTTTTCTAACTAGGTTATTTACAGTGGATTTACATGAATATACGAGTTTTCTGGTGGAGATTATAATGAAAACAAGTAATGCTAAGACATAAATAGCATGTGAAATGAGTTGTAGCTGGAGAAAGGGAGTGATTAAGGCAGTAGGGTTTAGTTCAAAGACTTGGCTTGGTGTCAGCTAAGTAAGGCAAGGGAAGCTGGTAAAGCAGAAGTGGTTATAAGCAAAAGCTCTGGTCTGAAACCTCAAAATAAAGACCCTTGTCTATGTGAACCAAACAATCTCTAACATGAGGTTGTATTTAAATTACAAAGCAAGAGTTTAGAGTTTTGCAGAATGGGATGGTGCATATTCACAGGCAATGTCTACTATGACAGGTAATCCAATCTACTCTTTCACTTGTTTCCCAATAACAAGGTTTCAACACAAATGAGTACAATGAGAGTGTACAAATGAGACTTTGATTTTTCCCTCTCATGAATTAAAATTCTGTCAAATGATTTCTGTCCTCCAGATGTTAACACAACATATCTCAGTAACTTTTCTACTATTTTTCTTCATTATTGATGCTCATAGTACTTTTTATTGTTGTCTTCTGCGCATATGCCATTTTTAAGGCTTGAACTCAATGTTTAATGGTCTCCATTGTATTTTTTGTTCATGGGTGATGACACTATTCATTGAGCCACATCCATACCTTCTCCTTCTTGCTGGATAATTGAAGATAAATTTTCACATTTTTTTTCTGTTTGGACTGACATTGAACCAAAATGTTCAGGTCTTACCTCCTGAGTTTCTAGGATTCTACTCATGACCCAGTAACACCTATCTTTTCTTTACTGTTATTTTAATTATGTGGTAGAAGAAAGTGGAAGTATATTTATTTTAAGTGTGCAATTTTCAAATACAAGTTAGAATCAACTTGATATAATGTAACTGTTATCAATTTTAACAGTTAAATCAATAAATACTACACAGTCCCACAGAAATATAATTGAAAACAAGAGGCACAATTGTTTTCCTAAGACAAGTAATAGAGTCATGAATTTCTTTCTCATTACAATTCATGTTTTATATAACTTTAATTAGCAGACTTCCATGACTAAAAGTTAATATATTAATTGTATACCATAAGAAGCAAAGTGATTATAGCTAAAAATAGGCATTTCATCACAGCCAAAAGATAAGGTTGAGCAGCCTCACTAAAAAGAAATGTTACATACAGAAACTAATAGATATGATATAGTTTGATCATTACACAAGTTATAAATTAATGGGATTACCACTCCATACTTCATAAATGTGTAAAAAATAATTATGTAGCTAAGTGCCAGTGGTTCATATTTGTAATCCTAGCTACTAAGGAGTCGCACAGCTCAGAATCATGGTTCAAAACCAGCATAGGCAGGAAAGTCCATGAGACACTTATCTCCAATGAGCCACCAGAAAACTGGCAGTGGCTCAAGTGGTAGAGCACAAGCTTTGAGCTGAACAGCTGAGAGAAAGCGTCCAGGCCCAGATTTCAAACCACAGGATCGACAAAAATTAGAAATAAACAAATATTTTGATGTAAATGTTAAAATGTATTCTAAAACTTTAAATCTTCACTAGATATAATAGTTTACATAAATGTAGGGAAGTGTTTTCTAGTTTTAGTTGTCATTGAATCAATTGTGTAAATCACACATTTCTCACTCAATTCATATTTACATGTTTGTATACTTATATGTCATAAGTATAATTAACTGATAAGTGATAGCCAGTGCTGTTTAAGGAATCTCCCTTGGCTTTCTAACATTAACTCTTCTGCCCTAAAATCGATATGCCCTCCAACGTTGTCAGAGGTTTCATGAGTTACTCATCTCATTGAAGGAGAAAAGTATAAGCCATAATCATTGTTTGGAACAACTGTCACATTTACATGCATTTCACTTAGTTTAAGAACCATTCCAGTAATAGCAAAATGTCTTCTGAGCTTTTCAATCTCTTAAGTGATGAAAATCTTTAATTATACATCTATTTTTTTTGACTAATATCCTATTCCTTAGGCACAAGAAAAATAAAGAAAAATAATAGTGAGCAAGAAAAAAAAAAAAAAAAAGAAAGATCTTTTTGTGTAACCCTGTGTTCCTGATTAGAGGATGGAACAAAGGCAATAATGAAAATAGCCAAGGAAAATACTTGAAAGCATTTTATAAAAGCAATCACAGACATTCCTGTTTTCACTGGTTTCAATGAGAATGTACATTAAAGTATGACATTTTTGTTATCATTTAAACTTCAACTAGCAGTGTAGAAGGGAAGAGAAAACTTTGTTTGGAGGTACTTTGACTTTGAACAATTCAACATAAGCATAATGGATTTATCTTGTTTTTCTATGTAGTCGCCAAAATAATGGAGAGCAACGGCCAAAGGCAGGAAAACACCTAAGCCAAAGCGGTAAACTTTTGTCTATAAAAATAATTGTGAGGGTCTGACTCTTTCAAAATCAGGCTTGCAAAGAGGAAAAGTGTATTTGCTTTAGTGTGAACAATAAAAATATAAAATCCTTTATTAATGTTTTGCATATCTTGACTAGGATTTCTCATGTTGGAGAAGAGGAAAGGTATGAAAAAAAATCAAAATGGTTTGACTATTCACAAAAATCATTCTTATTTATCAGCTATAGCAACACAATACCCTTGGTTACTCTTAGTATCATTCTTTTTTTACATTTAGAAGCATTATTTGTTGCTGGGATATATGCTGCAAACCCTTGAGTATTAATAAATAGTCATTACTTAAGAGAGGAAAGTTGCTGGGTAAACAAACCTAAAATATCAAAGAGAGAATAGTGGAAACTATTTTCTAGCTATATCACAATCTTTCGGTGTGGAGTTTGTTTCCCATTGTTCCAAGGGACGCATTTTTGTTATCTTCTTTTTCAACATCTAGTGATCCTATAACATCCTATACCATCCTGGGATTGTTGTATCTTTACTGGATTTTCTATTTTCTGTTGCAAAGTTAGGAAGGATAAAAAATTGAGTTTCTGTTTTACCTTATTTTTTATTACTTTAAAGAGTATAATTCAAAATGACATAAATTATCTTTATAGTATTAGGAGACAGATTTCATTTCTATATTCTTACCCTGGTCTTCTGCATAACTTTAGTACTTAATGATCCCCAAATGTGGAAATAAAGATAGGGAGCTTTTTATTTAGATATTATTTATAATTTCAAGACTTCATTAATGCAAGGCCCTTAGTAGTATGTACACCACACATGTGTACAAAGCCAGTGGCAACTTTTTCTTATTCTCAGAAACTAGGACATGTGGTGTCCCTGTAGTTGCATAGGGAAAAGGCTGTAGTTGACTTAGTTTACTCAGTCAAATCTGTTGTAATAAATTTCTACAAGTTAAGTGGCTTGTATAATCCGTATTTATCATTTTGCAGTTCTAAAGGACAGAAATCTAAAAGACGTCTCACTAGATTAAAATTGAGTCACTGAGAGAGCTGAAATACTTTTCAGATGATTCTAGTGCAAAAATGCACTTACTTCCGCTTTCCAGAAACTTCAGAATCTGGGTTGTTGTCTTTTCCTTTATCTTCTAATGTAGCATCTTTACATCTTTCTGAGGGTTCTTACCGAATCATGTCCCTTTCCAACTACAGCTGGGACTTTTAAGTACCCATTTGAATATAATTTTCCCATCTGATAATTATTCAAATTTGCGTTCCTTGGGTAATGAAGGGTGATTATTTTACAAACTTGTATATATATATATATATATATATATATATATATATATATATATATATATATATATATGTTGTATATATATATATATATGTATGTATATATATATATATATGTATGTATAAAATGCAAATCTACATTTGAGGGATTAGATATTTCAGGACGATAGATATTTTGGGAAGGTATTTTGCTGCCTACTACAGTGAGTGTGTAGCATTCTTTCTACTATAAGCTGTTATCCTTTCATTAAATTTGAACAACATATTTCTTATATGAAATATAACTAAAAATTTTAGTCCCTGAAAGCAAATAATCTTGGTTAAAACATTCTCATGTACTAAAAACTCTAAATCCCAGAGAACATCTCCTGAAGCAGTGCAGGCACTGTCACTTTTGATACATTCTGTTTAAAATCTTCTCTTTTCAAGAGAATTTGCCTGCTATTATTTTGGAATTATAGTTAATACTTATTTGACAGTTATTTTTAAAGAATGCACCACCCAATACTGGTTCTCTTTTTCTAACTTTTTGTAGTCTAATCTATTCCTGATACACAGCTATTTGAATTACATGAACTGCTTATTGAATTTGAATCAGTGTGGATAGAAAAAGAAGAAAAAAGATGTCTCTGTGTGTATTTCACGTTAAAAAGGTAACTACCAGCTATTTATCTTAAAATCATTTTTTTCATTATATTTCGATTCTGATAAAATTTAGCCTCTCAACTCAAAAAATAATGGTCTTATTCAAACAGCAAATTACTATTTATTTTAAAATTATTTAAAAACATTTTTAAAATTACTATTTATTTTAAAAACTATTTAAAAAATTAGCCAAGGCAAATGGTTTATTAGATATTTAGAGTCATGTTCCCACCCTATGGTAGAAGCCAGACAGGGAATAAAGTCATATTTTTATACTTCCTTAAGCTACTCTGATTTACTTCACCCATTTTTGCAAGAATGAAATTCTGGCTTTGAAGCCTTTTGCTTGATATCTACTATGTGCATTCTTACTTTATTAATAGGAGAATTTGGAGAAAGGATGAGAATTCACACTAGAAAAAGTAGAAGAAGAAAAAAGGAGAAATCTAGACATTTTGTTCTTCCTCATCTCAATGACTAGGTCTGGATAATGATTGTGGATATTAGATACAGAGGTCTATAATGATTAAACACATGTTTAGAAAAAGATAACCACACAAGTGATCACATAGAGAATGCTTATTTATATATAAAAAAGAATAGCATCAAACAGGAGAGAATGCTTATATATAAAACAAAAAAAATAATAGCATCAAACAGTAAATGTTATATATTTGTTTAGTGCTATACTCATCTATCATAAATCTATACAAGAATGGTAAGAAACTAACATCTTAATATCATATTCTAATATTAGCTTAGTTCTGCCTGTTTTATATATATGTGTGTGTGTGTGTGTGTGTGTGTGTGTGGCTGTATTTGAGTTTTGCCTCTATTTCACATGCTATATTCTTCCACTATATAAGCTGAAAGAAGACTCCCTTTAGAAATATGCTGTTTTTAGGGCTAAGGGAAAATAAATCATCTGTTAGACACAGACAATGTGATAGAAATCTTCCCCTAGAAATACCCTTTGACCACTTCTGGTTCATTTTTGTAAGCTGAAGTAAGTCACATGACCCATCTTGACATTGCAGAGTAGAGGTTAATCTCACCTACAGGAAGCAGGACAGAGAAATATGCCAAGATATACAACACTTGTGATAAAGAGGAAAAAGAAGAGAACTATAATACAATCAATCATACTTGCCATCACATGTCTCTGCAGGAAGGAAGTATTATGTACCTTTGTTTCTAAAATTACTGAGATCCTCAAATCATGATTTTATCCTTGGATGTTACAGGAGTTAGAGAATATTTTGATACTGAGACAGCAGAAAATTTCAAAGAAACCTCGATTAGTCATTTCAATACTACATTTTGTTCTGCTAGGAGAAGAAACCATTTTATATACAATACGTTATACTTTCTTACCTAGTATTTTTTCCAGAAATGGATTTTGTTAACATTTGTGACTCTCCACCAGAATAAATGCCTTCATTTATCTGCATCTTCTGCAGATAGCATAGTCAATTATATGTATGTGGGATTTCATCAGTAGCACTTTTTAAAAATGCAAAAAATGTGGACAGGAAGCCAATATACGTATTTTTCCACCATCACCTTCCACATCCTCCTTCTTCCTTCCTAGGAAACACACCCAATCAATAAAAAGTCTTAGATATTTAGCTCTTGACCTTGAAAGTGGAAGCAGAATGTTATGGATGTTAGAGATGACTGTTAATGGTGTTTTACATAATAATGTCATATGTAACAACCCTATGAGTCCTGCAGGTCTTAACACTGTACTTCTTTAGTGATGTGATAGGAATGTCAGCTTAGTAAACTTAGTACTGTTTTGCACTTCTTTTCGACCACCTGGCCAAAACTATAATACAAAGTAACGGAATGAAAAAGTAATGCAATCTTAAGAAACTCATTTAGGACTGTGGAAATGTGGCTTTGTGGTACAGTTATTGCCTAGCGTGCATGAAACCCTGGGATCCATTGCTTAGTACCACATACACAGAAAAAGAAACACTGGAAGTGGTACTGTGGCTCAAGTGGTAGAGTGCTATCTTTGAGAAAAAAAAAAACTCTCAAGAACAGTTCCCTGGCCCTGAGTTGAAGCTCCAGGACTGGCAAAATAAGTCATTTTGTTAGTAAATGCAAAATAACCCATCCATAGAATATATAATTGCTCCTTCCATACTGATACCTGACAATAGTCCTTAATTCATGTACTTTAACTATATTTAAAAAAAAAAACTTTGTTGAGCAAAAAAAGTTTTGTTAATAGGTCACGGCAAGTAATGACAGGAATGTGTTTAGATATCAGTTGAAAAATAATGCTGGAAAGTCAAAGATTCCAAACTTTTGAGTGTTCAATGATAATCACAATGAGAAAGGTAGTCTAAGTGAGATTTTGGAAATGTTTTTGTCAAGCATGGCACCAAAAAGGCACAACATAATTAATAGTTTTGACAGAAGAGAAGGAATAACTCCAAATGGAAGGAATAAATGATAATAATAACTAAGTTATACCAAAAACAGTTCTAGGGAACCATTTTCAGTTTTTGACGAACTAGTTATCAACTAGGCTTATTCTTCATCGCCTTTGGCATTCTAAAATTCTTCAGCTAGTTCTTAATATCTCTGAGATAAGTTTTATATCCTTCTTTCATACCTGATCTCCTTTGCTTTCTAAAAATCTGTCTTTCTATATTTCCCTTTGAACAATTTCTGAACAATTCCCTATGAACAAATTCCTAAGCAGTATGAATTAACTTCCTCTCTCCCAGCACTACACACAAATATTTAAGAGTTGTAACGGGATCATTTCAACTAATATACTGCAAATATCACTACAATATCATGTGTATATCTAAAATTCCCTTGAAAATAATAAACTCTACTTTCTATTGAAGGTTAGTTATTTTATTCTAGGAAAGTTTTGGAAAAATAGACAGTATATCTTAGAAGTGAAAAAGGTCAAAAATTAGTAGCATCAAAGTTTTAGAAGGTGTCTGTCTTCAGAAATATATATATATATATATATATATATACATATATATATATATGCACATTTGTTTGTATAGAAAGACATACATTTTTATAGATTATTTGTCATCATATGTATATGTATAATTATATATCTAAATTTATGTATAGAAAAATGTACATTATACTGAAACAGAAATCCTAAAATATAATTAAAATTTAAAAAATACATCAAACCAAGTGCCAGTGACTCATGCCTATAAATGGAGCTGTTCTGGGTAATGAGATCTTAGAATTGTTTTTGAAACTAGCCCAGACAGGAAAGTACTTGTTAGATTCTTATTTCCAATTAACCACTAAAAACAAGAATTAGCTCTGTGCCTCAAGTTGTAGAGTGCTGGAACTGAGCATAAAAAGGCTTAGGGACAATGCTGAGGCCTTATAAACAACAAAACAACAACAGCAACACAATATATTACATTAATTTCACAAAAGCATCTTTTAACTGCAGTGAACATTTCTTAGAAACATGTATACATGCCCCTGGAAAATGTTAAGTAAAAGTATAGAATATTTACATCTATGTTAAATACATGACTATTTAAATTGTTTAAGATATTTAGGTAATGATTAGGAATTAAGAATAATGATAATATATCGAGACTGGTTTTTATTCTATTTTACAATAGTAATAAAATGATATTTGTAATGATTACGTAAATTACTTTTATTTGGTATTTGAATTATAATAAGTGATAAATATTTTTACGGGATTTCCATAGGAAAGAATCATTTTCTTAATGGTATCAATTCTTTTGTAATTTCAAAACAATTAAGAAAATTAGTCCAAGGTTTATGCTAAGGCTATGTTTGTCCTAATTCGTAGGAATTAAAATTCCAAAAATTCAATGGATATTGACATTCAGGAACATCTTCATGGGTACTAATATTGGAGTTGTTTAAGTGGAATTGTTTTATTTAATTTGTTATTTTCACAAATAAATCATGATGATTATGTATTTTGTATCTTTTTTACTGCTAATGGCTCTTACCTTGAGAATAATTTTTCCCTAGGAAAGTAGAGAAAAGCAATTGGATTCAGCAAGTAACATATGGCTTTCATAAAATGCAGATGCACAGATTTGGGTCTTCTGTCATTTGCTAAAAGTTTCTTCCAGAAAATGTTATCAATTACTTATAAGTGATGCACAATTCCCAGGTATTCTAGTTATCACATACACTTTTTGATTGAGTTATCTCTGCATAAACTCAAAATAAACAGACCAAAAAACTCAAAATAAACAGAAATCAAATATTTGTTTAAAAAGTTGTAGTTTACAAATAGTTTTTAGCCAACACCGAAAACATCTTTTCAGATATTCTGCAATTTTTGTGAAGAATTTTTAACAATAGTTTTTTTTTGGCTGACATGTAATTCACATGCCATATATGATCTCCATCTATAGTATACATTTTAGTGCTTTGGAAGTGAATTGTACAATCATAGTTTTGCCAAGCCTAATTTTCACAAACTTGCGATTCTTCCAATAGAAATGCTGTAAATTTTAGAACATACATTAAAATAGATATAAAATGCACTTACAAGTATTTGTCCAGCATATATCCTCTCTAGTGTGTCTCTTCAAAATTCGTTTTTGGGGATTATTTCCAGGGTCTCACACAGACTACTTTAGTGCACTGTCAATAAACTACATTCTCTGTCCAAACAAGTTTTTTTTTTTAAATTCTCTTTAATACAGACATAAAAGTGTAATGGCTGGATCTTATACAATTCTCTTTGACCATTTGAAGACTTGACAACTTGCTTGCTAAAATGATTGCAGAATTATACAAATCAATCCAATATGTGGAGTATATAAATTTCTCCACAAATGCATTACTATATTTTGTGTCATCTTTTTATATTATGGTAATACTAGTGAGTTTTCATTTTATTTTTTCTTAGATACTAAAGAGGAGCTTATTTCATATGCTCCTCCTATTCACTATTAATTTACATATATTCTTTAAAGAAATATCCTGTTTGGGAAAAAATTATATAAAATTAGAAGATATAAAAGTACTTAACACTAAGTATCATTGTAGCTTTAACAAATATGTGCCCTCTATCTGTTGGATATGTTTTCACTTCTTTCATAGAATTATGAAAACTTATCAGTTGATCTTAACCAGTTAATTCTTGCTTTTCTTTAGCCACTAATGCTTTCCATTTCAAATTTTTAGAAACCTTTACTGATCCAATGTCATTAATTTTTACATTTATGTTTTATAGGTTTTTACATCTCACATTTAGTTTGATAATCACATTTTATTTTAAATTTTTGTTTAAGTTTTGAGGAAGTAGTCTAAGATCTAGAAAGGCAATAGTGCCAATACACCCATTTAAGATTCTATTTTTATTTCATAAAGTCATAGCATCCTTTTCAAAATCTATTGACCATAAATCTAAGAATTTATTTTTGATAAATCTGTTACATTCTTCTATGTGTCTGTCCTTATAGTAGTGCAATGTTGTCTTCACCACTAAACATGGTAATAAGATTCAAATCTAGTATGGGGGCTCAAGCTACACCATTTTACAAAATTGTTCTGACTGACCTGTATTCCTTGAATTTACATATGGGTTTATTGAACAGCTGGACCAATATTCTACAGAGTTATCTAGATGTTTGATAGTCACTCATATTGTGCACTTTGTGAAAACACAAGACCCCAGATATTATATATAGAAAAAGTCTTAAGAGAATGCTTGAAACAACTAAAATTAACTTAGGAATGAGTTAAAATTTAGATATAGATTTAGATATATGAATAGCACTATACCATAATAAACCCGAATGATAATGACTTGAGCTGTACTACAGAAGAGAGTGAGAGGGGATAGAATAGAATGATGGACCACATAAGAGCTGTATGTCATTGGTATTGTGTTTCAAAAATCAGAAACTCTTCAGAGAAGAGAAGGAGGAAAATAATCAAAGGGTCCTGAATCAATTTTCTTTTTAATCCACCTAATAGTATGGACTGAAAATCAGAGAAGATGGGAAAAAATAAAATAGAAAATAAAGCATTGTATAGACCACTTACAATGTAAAGAAATATTAATAGGAATATGAAAAATAATTTCCAAAGAAATAAGAGAAAGAATAGGTAATCTCTAAAGAGAAAAAGAATGAAGCCAAAAAAAGAAGAAAAGTAAAACCTTTCTCAACAACAAATGCAAGAGTTTGGAAGTGGAAAGGCAGTGGAAATATTCTAAATACAATAGAATAATAAAAATTGCTAACATGGATAGAATATAGATCACATTTTAGCATATATAATTTTGAAAAAAACATACTAGGCATGAAAATTTAAAAGTCGTAATTTAAAACACTACATTATAACTACACAGTATAGTTCAGTGGTTAAACCTTGGCCTAGCATATGTGAAACAATGGTGTGATCTCCCAAGCATTACAAAGTACACACAAAGCATACACACACAAAAACAACATAAACACACACACACACACACACAAACACCATATACACACATTAGGAATATTGTTATTATCATATTAAACAGAGGAAATTATCACAAATAGTAAAAGTATGTTAATATATGAAATCATAATATAGCTCATACTATTTAAAAATTTAGTAGAAATAAAATAGACACAATATACTTGGATTTTTATAGATGAAGTTAATTGAAAATTAAGAAATAGAAGATATGAGAACCTTTGCAAACAAGTTTTAAATAAGAAACATTTTGAAATATTTATCCTTTTATTTTGACAAAAGATTGATGCTACTGGTGTTTTAACTCAAGATTTAGAATATGATAACAGGCTGCTCTATATCTCACTAGGGATGGCTATATCTCTAATCATCTCAATGTGGATATTTCTATAATTAGGTCTCAGTTTCTCAGGCTCTCCCGAATTACAAACCCTATTCGCAGTTCCTACCATTGCTAAAAAATGGAAGCCACAAATCACCATGCCCAGCTCAAACCTTTTTTTAATTCAAGTACAAATACCAAATACAAGTACCAAAATGTGAACAGGTAATGAAGCTTTCTTATTAAAAGTATGTGCTTCTTAGAAATACAGTAAGTATTTGTTACCTGGAAAATATGTTTAGCACTATAAGAAAATAAATTTATTTAAATTCACCAACCATATAAAATTCAGAAAATAATTTTAGATATTCACATATTAAATATTTTAAAAGTAAAATATATATGTCTGAATAATTTACATGTGTTAAAATTATGCAAAATTAAATTAACTAATCCTACAACCATGAAAAAAGAATTACCGTAAAGAAACAAAAGAAAATAAGTAATTAAGTTCAAAATTTGAAATTTACATAGTAAAACGGATTGTACTGTTTAGTTGACATATGTAACTGCAAACCATCTGTATATCAAATTTAATAATAAAAATACATGAACAAAGAAAGAAAAAGTACAGTTGTTGAGTGTATAAATAAAATTGATGGAGGGGATAACAATGTTCCTTCCATGAGAAATGTACTCATTACCTTACTTATGTAACTGTAACCCCTTCTACATTACCTTCATAATAAAATTAAATTGAAATCAAAAAATGAACCAAATAATATTCCAATTAAGAATTCTTAGAAGCCACTGGTTAAAAACTTTGTAAAATCCGCCCCACTTACCCAAGGGATATATTTTGAGGATAATATATAAATACATAAATTTCAGCAGAGAAGCAAAATGTTTAAAAACTGTTACAAAGTTAAGTAGTAAATCAGAATATATTACTATAATGATCATTATATGAATTTTTAGTGGTAGTCAAATATGTAAGAAATGAGGCAATTTTCCATTCGTTTGCACATAATAAGTGAGAATTAATTTTCTAGGTCTTTTTAAATATATCATAAGTTTAATAAAGAATTATTCTGTCACATCATATGATAATCAGTTAAAGATGATATTAAAACAAAGAACAGATTGTACTAAGTTTTGGGATGTTAATGTATATACTTATTTTGGTTGTGGGAAATTGTGGGTATTTCAACTTTGGGTATTGTTCTTGCTAGGTTGGCATAATATCAGTGGCTAATTTTAGGATAGGGATTCCTTTCCACAAGAACATGCACCTGATCTGTCCTTTTATCCTTCCCATCATCAATGGCATCAGAGTTGCAAACCAACGTCTCTAGCTTCCTACCTTAGCTTGCCTGGATCCTGCAGTCCTTCAAATCTTAGTGTCTATATAGTGCAGGATGGTGTAAATGATCCAATGCATCCAGCATTTAGGATATGGAATGTGATGTATTGATATTCATTGTGTTGGTCACTTTTCTGTCATTATGAGGAAAATACCTGCAAAGAAAATTTCTGTGGAGGAAACTATTATTTTGACTCACGTTTTAAGAGAACTCAATGTTAGAATTCATCACATGATAAAATAACAGGTAGAAAATATCAAATGTTGATTGATTGTTTTTCCAAGTACGTTACCTATAGTATCTAACTTAATCCTCACAATAATCCCATGAAGTAGAACTACATCTATTTCTAATGCTCAGATGATGATATTGAGGTCTTCAGAGTTGGAATTACTAGTACAACATTGCACACATGGTAAATGCTAGCCTGCGGCCCATTCCCACTGTATCAAATAACTTCATTCTATTTTATGACTAAAATACCAGCACTTAGTCTACTAAATCTAGGAAATTTTCCCAGAATTACTGTCCACACTCTAATAATATTTCACTTTATCCTTGTTAGAAAATAGGTAAATGAGCCGGATGCCAGTGGCTCACGCCTGTAATCCTAGCTACTCAGTAGGCTGATACCTGAGGATGGCTGTTCAAAGCCAGCTCAGGCAGGAAAGTCCGAGAGATTCTTATCTCTAATAAACCACTAGTAAACCAGAAGTGGCATTGTAGCTCAAGCGGTAAAATGCTGGCCTTGAGAGGAAGAGCACAGAGACAGTGCCCAAGCCTAGAGTTCAAGCCCCACGACCAACCATAAAAACAAAAAGGAAATAAGTAAATGTAATATGAAAACTCCAAGTTCATAATCAATTTATACCTCCCTGGTGAAAGGAGCTGTTAAACTATAACATTCTTTATTTCTAGCTCAAACTTGTAGAAATCATATTCTATCCCATGACTCAAAACTGCACTGCCTGGAGACCCCCCCCATCACTGTTTAACACAGTCATACTGAAAGAATGACTTGCCCAATTCCTGATGGAAACAGACTACAGTACTTATGCACCAATCATTTCCACATTGTACCTCACCTAATTTGTTTACCATTAGAAGTATTTTGATTGCTTTCTTACCTAACATTTTGAGAGAAAGGTGCTACTTTAAAATGCTATTAAAGCAAGACTGACATAAAAATCAGCTTTGACCCCAGATAAATATTTTAAGTTTCATATACCTAAAAATGCAGTTTGACCCCTCATTAATGTTAGGAATGAGAGGTTAAAAATCATAGACACCAAGACCTAAGCACGAATTAAAGACACTCAAACTTGTGAATACCATTGATTTAAAAAGACATCAATACTACTGCATATTTTCAAAATTTCTTGGATATTGAAGATTCAATCATAAAATATTAACACTTGAAAATAACTCATTTTCTTGGGAGTAGGACACAAAACCCAAGATTAATCCTAATCATTTTCAAAGACCTTTAGTTATCCTAAAAATTCACTCATAACTACAAAGATTCCAAAACTAACTGAAGTAGAGAGACACAAAGGAAATAATTTAACTACATCACATACATCAAAGGACTGTGTTAATAGAAAACAAAGTTATATAATAATTAGCTTAACAAACTCACTTACATTCTTTTATTCTATTTCATTTACTTTCATAAAAACTGGGTTTTCATAAAATGATGCATAGAAAAGCTTATATACCCACTTACATTTTCACTTACATCTTAACAATATTTATTTCAGAAATTTTAGCTCTATAGTCAATGAACTGAAAGAATACCAAAATATTCAAACGCCTTTCAGAAATTGCAAGAGCCTCTCTGGGATGTTATGTATACTGGAAAAGATATTCAAAAAACCTTATTTGTTAAAGTTGTGATAGTTACTCCCACAAAAGAACCATTAGTGAAGATCCTTGTGCATGTACAAAACAACTTCAAATACATCCATAATCTCAAGATGACACATGCTTTTTGTTTGTTCATTTTTGAAAGGAATATCTAACAATACTTATTTTCAGTCAATTAGATGTGATATTCAAACATAATATGGGGTTGATTATCTCTTAGAGAGAATAGATATGATTTTACAAAGAAAGTTATTTTCAACAGAAATCCGGAAAGAGTTTATCAACCTTGTGTTTCATAGGAATAACCAGAGAGTAATACCCGTTTGGTCAATTCGGTCAAACGCACTCCTTGAGTATATCTTAAAAGTATAACCAATTTAAGAGGTCAAATACATATATTGTACTGACAGTCATCTTACAGCAATAACTTTCTACCTAATTATATCTGTATCTTCTAACCTAATATATACTAAGAGCTGAAAGTGATCTCATTTATCTAACTTAATGTTGTAAATGCTTATATTGTGATGATATTATTTGACAAATAAAATGTACAGAAGGGTGGTTCCACTGAAATGACATGACAGAACACTGATAAATAAAAACATGGCAACACAGTTAGCTCTTTTCAGCCTCATTCTGTCCACATTGGCAAGCAACATTGCAACAGCACACGCACACATATACACATACACACGTGTGTACATGCACACACATATACATGCATGCAAATTCAGGATTTAGTACCAAAAAAAGTACAAATAAAATATTGGTGATTAGGACAAATGATAATTTGCCTTATTACAAAATAATGCACAATCCAGTCACCATGGGTGTTACATTTTACTTGCCTCGCCACATGTGACCACTTAATTTATTTTAATTATTTAATAATTCATTTGTTCGGTGCTAATACTCAGGCTTGAACTCAGAGACTGGTTTTGTCCCAGAATTTGTTGTTGTTTTTTTGTTTTAGTTTTCTCAAGCCTAGAGTTTTACTGCTTGTACCACAGCTCCATTTCTAACTTTTGCTGGTGACTTTCAAATCAGAATCTAATGGACATTTTTTTTCTTGGTCTGCTTTCAAACCACAATCCTCAGATTTCATCTTTCTGATTATCTAGGATTAAAGACATGAGCCAACAATGTGGCATCTACTTTTTCCTCTGTAGTTATTTAATGCAAATACTTAGATAGTAATTTAAAACTTTATAGAAGCAAGATGTACAGTGATGATATTGTCCTGTCAGAAATTTAAGCTAGTAAATTTCTTCTTAAGACCATAAACAAAAAAATATCATGATATAATATAAGAGAACTCACTATTGAACATATGAGCTTTAAGAGCTTTCTAATAGATCCATTATTTGTTACCCAACATTAGGAAAAAAAAGTGTATAATGCAGTAGTAAAGTAGAAGTATTTTGTGGGCATACTTAAATTCCTTGATTTCTAAAAGACACTTGTTTTCGTCTAAAAAAGTAGGCCTGTCTATGTCTTCATGTGATTTTGATGATTGAATGTGCTTATTGAGAAGTCAAAGTGTATTAGTAGTCCTTTGCTATCAATTAAATCTCACCTTTTCTTCTTGGAAAATATAATGGTTAAAGCAATAATTCAGAATCAGCAAGCAATTGTTAAGATCACGCATCCAGCGCAAGTGGATCACCAGTAAGTAATCCTTGATCCCATTTTCCACAAAGTTTTGTCCCAGATACAATCGACATGCCTTCTCTAGCTGCTTTCCTTCACTCTACAGGAAAAGTGTGATTCAACTGATTTCAGTCATATCTGTTACTAGAATTATCGGATTTAGATTCTTATCTGCGATTTGCTCACAGCTATGTCTCTTTATATAGGCTACTAAAAAATGTATTTACTAATTTCAAGTAAATAAATAAATTCTATTTCCATCTCTTTTATTATTATTTTTAACTGTGAAAATACTGTACAGAGTGATTACAATTACATGGGCAAGATAATGAGTACATTTATCAAGCATTGTAGCCTCCTCCTTTGTTTCCCCTTCCCATCCCTTCCCATCCTTCCCCTGCCACCACCCTCGCCCCCGCTGCACCAAAGTTATAAAGTTTATTTTCCACATAACGACTTGTACATCTCATTGTTGCAATAGGTCCACCTGTATCCCTATTTAAACGATTTGTTTTTCCCCTTTCCCTCCACAAATTATACCGACATCAAATACAGTGAAATCAGAGGTTACACTGTGAGGGAGGGACATACAAAGCAACAAAGAAATAATCTTACAAATGTGTTAGAAACAATCACATGAAAAAAAAATCATTTGAATACATATCTTAGGGTTCATTTCCCTAACATCACCTTATCTAACCTTTTCTGCTTGACTCAGATAATATACAATTGTTTACTCTATAAATTGATCAGAGGCATGGATTTTGTGGATAGCTAGGTTATTGCACATCTGTCTCTCTCCTCTTCCTTTCATGGTTCTCATAGATAAAATGACTGCTCAATAATTATCCTAATTTATTTTGTTTTTATATTTTTTTGTTGCATCATTTCACTTTTTGCTCTGCCAGTTACCCAAATCACTTACATAGAAGGCATTATTTCATATTTTCTCATTCTTAGAATAAGCTTCATATGAAGACACCACTGGCCCTCATTTTCCGTCTGTATCTTTGAAGTTGGGTTAAGGTTAGAGAGGCTGGAATATCCAGCAAAGGCTTAAGGGGGTTGGCCTGAGTCAAGGTAAGGTGAGTCCTGAGCACCTTCAAAGGAGGTACCTTTTGAATTTTATTAAGGGCTATGGTAACCCCCCACTTTTTGAATATGGCAAGAACCTGAGCCAGAAGGCCCTCCAGGCAGCTTGGGTTTTGAGGCCCCAGAATTATATCATCCATGTAGGCATAGGCAAGAGAGGTATCTGAACCCAGAACAGGCCGTAAAAGTGTGGCCAACTATTGTCGGCAGAAGGCCAGGCTATTGGCTATTCCCTGTGGCAGCACCGTCCATTCACACCTCTAATCAGGCTGGGAAAAATTAAGAGAAGGGATGAAGAAAGCAAACTTCTCGCAGTCATCTGAATGCAGGGGGACAGAAAAAAAAACAATCTTTAATATCTGCTGGAGCCTGCCGGCAACGAAAGGCAATCCTGAATTAGGGGGCAAGGATGCGGAAAAATTAAGACATAAGACACAGGATGGGGTTGGGAGGTCTGCAGCTCAAGACTGCAGCACCGTTTATTTTTAACTTTCCCTAATATATACTATTAGAAGTCAAGAGGTAACATAAGGTTACAATAGTCCAGAAAAACAAGGTAAATTTCAGGAAAAACAGAGTGCAGTAAAAACAAGACAAGGTCAACTGATAGAGAGTAAAAAAAACTCTGCAGACAAAGCAAAGCAATCCCGGGCACCTAGTGTTTCTTTTTTTTATTTTTTTTTTCTTTTGGTCCGGTCGTGGGGCCTGAACTCTGGGCCTGGGCACTGTCCCTCAGCTCTTCAGTTCAAGGCTAGCGCTCTACCACTTGAGCCACAGTGCCACTTCTGGGTTTTTTCTTTTTGCTTATATGGTGCTGAGGAATCAAACCCAGGGCCTCAGGCATGCTAGGCAAGCACTCTACCACTGAGCCAACTTCCCAGCCCACCTAGTGTTTCTTAAGTAAGCCAGCTCCTTGTACGTGCCTCCAAGTGAGCACAGGGGTCAAGATGACCTTAGAGCTTTACTGTCGGCTCCCAACAAATATAAATTACAACCAAGGTATATTCTGAAGGTAGAGAGGAAGTCCAGGGCATGCCTTTTAGGGGCGTTCCTAATAGCTCCATCCCTTCATTAACCTTACATCTTGGAGCATAAGCCAATCCCCTGAAGCTTTTTGAATAACAAATACGGATGTGTTCCAAGGACTCATAGAAGGACATATGTGCCCAAGATTTATCAGTTTCTCCACCAGAAGGTGGAGGGCTACAAGTTTAGGTTTGTTCAATGGCCACTGCTCCACCCAGATTGGGCTTCCCGGCTTCCACCTAATGGGAGGTACTCGGGGGGGCAGTGGCTTTTAGGATTGGGGGTGCACACAAGCGAGTCCCCTTTGTTCTTCTCTGTAGTTATGAAAGTTAAAAAAATCCTTTTTCTTAACTCCCTCTAGATCCTGTTTAAGACTTTGTGCTTCATATCCATCCAGGATATCATCATAGGATGCTTGATGGTCTGTAGTGAACATGACATCCATTTGTAGGGTGGAGTCCTTCTACCAAGGGGACGATCCTATGGGCTGAGGTCTTTTTGCCACGAGGCTGCCTGGGCCTCACAGCAGTGGGGATTCCTCCTTGAGTTAATGGGGCTAGAGGATGCCCCTCCCCTAGTTTAAAGGCTTTCCATCTAAATCAAACTTGGATACACATTCTTTTTCCAATGGTATCCCTCCCTGACCCTGGGGCAGGGTGTAGGGGGTAATTTGCTCCCAGGCTGGCTGGCAGGAGATTGTTGTGAACAGTCCCTCTTAAAGTGCCCCTCCTGGCAACATTTGAAACAAGTCCTTCTCCCCGATGGTCTTGGGGTTCTTTAGCCCTGGGCTGCCAGTGCCTGGGTAATAGCCTCAGTCATTACAGATGTCTGAGCCTTTAAAGCTAAAACAGTGATTGGGACTGGTGCTGTTGCATGTCCACATCCTGCGAGGCCACCACCCATCTGCCCAGGGAACTCTCTCTCAATCCTGTGCAGACCATGTAGTGGTTTGCATTCATCTCTTCCCAGACAAGCAGGTTTACAAACTGATCTTGGAGGTTCCCTGCTGGCAGCTTCCAGTGAATGCTCTGTTGGACTTGGTCTATAAAATCAGGTAGAGGCTCACTTGGTTTTTGTCTCACTCCTGCTATGGGGGACTCAGTAGGCACATCATCCAGTTTGTACCATGCAGCAAGTCCTGCTGCCTCACCTGGTCATGGTACAGGCCAGGTATTGCGGCCTGTTGGATGCCAGTGGAGTACCCTTCCCCCATCCCTGTAAACATGAGTAAGTAATAGCTATAGCTGGTTGAGCCTGCTGGTTATTCTCCGCTCACACTCTGCATTCCTCCTTAAAGAAAGCACAACATTTAATAACTGAGAACAAGTAAGGACAGCTTTGGCCACATCCAGCCAGTCCTTAGGGACACACAGGTGATAAGCAATGTCTGGTAATAGGGTCTGGGCCCGAGGAGTTTGGGCCATCCTCCGCCACTGCCTTACGGAGTTCTTCAAGATCCTTAGCTTCCCATGGATACCATTCCAAGGGCCTGTTAGCTCCTGGTGCCAGATTGACTGGATACGCTTGGGGAAATGAATTCTGTGGCCTAGGGTCCGGGCTCTTGGGTGGTGGCCCTTTCTTTCCAGTGGCGGCCTCCGAGTAGGCTACTTCACCAGCCCTCAGCCCATCCATGGAAGGTTGGTAGGGGTACAGGTCTTGCAAGTCCTTTTTGCAGGTTGCATAAGGCACCATGCCTCCCCTCTAATAGGGGGAATAGGGAGGGGGCCTACAACCCTCAGCAGCATCTGAGTTAGAGGGAGTAACATTCACCCTTATTTTGACTTCCACTGTGCATGTGTCAGTGTGTTCTCAGTCGAATTTGACCCATTCCTTTTCCTTCTCACTTCCCAAGTCCTCCTGTACTCTTTCTAGGCCTAATGTTGTCTCCTCCTCCTTCTTCTGTGAGATAGCATTACCCATAGTAAGGGTTTCACTTACCCTGAGAGACTGCTTAGCCTCGGCAAGTATCTTTTACCTTTGTGCCCCACGTTGGGCGCCAGATGTCGAGACTTTGTCCATCCCACGAAAGATGGATGGGGCCCGAGGAAAGGTAAGTGCTGACGCTCGCCCATTCCCCAGCCTCCCTCAACCCAGGAGATAATCAGATGCAGCAGGGAGTCAAGTCAGGCAGGAAGAAACTCATTTATTAACAGAGCAAGCCCTTTTTAAAGCAAAAAAGAGTGGGAGGCATGGCAGGGGAGGAAGAGGAACCAATCACTGTCAAGGTCACACCCTATCATGCACCTAAGCTTCCACAGGCTGGTTACGCACTGAATGTAAAGCAAATTGGGTTCTGCCCACTCAACTCCCTCTCAGCACCATCTTTGCTGCCCATGTGCTCTACAGTAAATTGGGCTCTGCCCACTCAACTCCATCTCAGTGCCATCTTTGCTGCCCATGTATCCTACAATCAAGGAAAGGATTCTTAAAGGTGTCATAGAGAAAAGATTGATTATTTATAAAGGATATACAGTCAGAATAAATACAGATTCCTTAGCTGATATGGTAAAAAGGAAAAAAGAGGCTTGCATGATAGATGACAAACATTAAAGGCAAACAACTACCAACCATGAATATGATCCCAAGCCAAACTCTCCTTTGTATTTAAAGGATATATAAAAATATTTCATGGGGCTGGGAAGGTGGCTAATTGGTAGAGCACTTGCCGTGCGTGCCTGAGGCCCTGGGTTCAATTCCTCAGCACCACATAAGAAAAAAGAAAAAAGCCAGAATCAGTGCTGTGGCTCAAGTGGTAGAGTGCTAGCCTTGAGCTGAAGAGCTGAAGTACAGCACCCAGGCCCAGAGTTCAGGTCCCATGAACACACCACCCCCAAAAAAAATCATGACAAAGAAAACTTGAAACAATTTATCTCCACCAGATCAGCAGGATAGAAGTGAATCAAATGTATCCTACATAGAGAAGATCATGAAGAAAAGAAACGTAATATAAGATGTTCCCTACCAGAGAACAAGGTAAATACATTAAGAGTAGATGAGGCACAGCTCCTAAGAGCTCCTAAAAGAACCCACCCAAATATATAAAATTAGTTGGAAAAAAATGAGACATCACAACATAAATTAGCAAAATTGTGAATGTGATAAGAGAGTTTTGAAAACCATATGCCAATCACCTGGAGAATCTTGGAGAAATTGATGCTTTCCTATAGTTGAATTGAACCAAGAAATAATACATAAGAAGAAATGAAAATTAAATGTCAATAAACAATTTTCCATACCAGAAAAATATAGGACTCAATGGATTTACCATGAAATTAAGGCGTGCATATAACTTACAATACTCAGATCTAACACTTCAGTGGAATAGAAAGGGAAATGGAATTATCAAACACATTCAATGAAGCTAGAATTAGATTCTTCCTCATATCAGATAGGGACTCACCAAAGAAAGAGAACTATGAACCCAGCACTTTTATAAGCATTGATGCAAAAGTTCTTAATAAAATTCTCACCAACCAATTTCAGCAACTATCAAAAAAATCATATCCTATGATGAAACAGTATGCATCCTAGGATACAATTGGATTCAATATACTTGTCAATAAACATAACGCACACCATCAGCAGAAGCAAGGACAAGAACCACGTGATCATCTATAGGGATGTAGAAATAGCTTTTAACAAGCTCAAATAGCACTTTATGGTTAAAATGTCTGAGAAGTTAGGAACGCATGGAAATTTCCTCAATATAATTTTAAAGTATGTGTATGAAAAAGAGATAATAAGCATGTACCTAATGGTGGAAGCATGAAGATACTAAAATTAGGGATGAGAAAAGGATGTCCACTCTCTCTATTATTCTTCAAAATAGTAATGGACTTTCTAGAAGGGCTATAGGTAAGAGAAAAACATAAAGGGAATTTAAATAGGGAAGAAGTAAAACTATCACTTTTCACAGATGAAATGATCCTGTATTTAAAGGACCCTATAGCTTCCTACCTCAAGTTAGTAAAGGTGATGCTAACCTTCAGCAATGTAGCAGGGTATAAAACCCACAAGAATCAGTACTTTTTCTGTGTAACCAACAATGGGAAGACACAGGCTGAAATCCAAAAAACCACCTCATATGTATTAGCCTCAATATCAAATCAAACCTAAACAAAACAAAACAACAACAATAAAAGTAGGAACTAATTTAACTAAAAATGTGAAGGACCTCTACTGTGAAAACTTTAAAACTCCAAAAAAGGAAATTGAAGGAGATTCAAGGAAATGGAAAGCTTTTCAATGCTCTTTGTTGGAAGAGTTAACATTGTGAAAACTGCAATACTGCCCCCAAACAATTGACAATGCAATACCTATCAAAATCCCAACAATATTCTTCAATGCAGTAGAGAAAGCAATCCAAATTTAATATGGAATTACAAAATTACAGTTGAAACAAAAGGCTTAGAAAGGAACTCATGGGCCTATTGTCATCTTACACACACACACACACACACACACACACACCCCACACACAATGGAATTCTATTCACCCATCAGAAAGTGCCTACTCCGGTGGAGTCTGCTTAGCTTAGAAAACCTGCATTCAGACCTGAGAATGGGGCTTCACAGAGACCTATCTCTGAGAATGGGACTTCACCGAAGTCTACCTCAGAGAATGGGGCTTCAAAGAGGCCTACCTCTTGGAAAGGCTGGCAAGCCCCTGGGAAAGATGTGTTTCTGTCCCTGTTTTTCTTTTCTTCACTGTATAGGAGTGCCTATTAATCTTTTACTGTTCCTGCTGCGCATTGTACTTACTCATGCTCAACTTTCCCTTATTCAAGGCTCTTTCTTAAGAGTGTTGACAACTCCAACATCTGATGAGTGTCTTAAAAATATGACTGACTCACCAGAGTTAAGTGCTACCCTGTAAGCCCCTCTTATGGAGGCTAGTAGACAAGTCATAAGTAAATATAAAAGTATTGGGGGTTTCACGATTTCATTTCAGCAGAAAGAATTGTTTGTAAGAGATTTACAAGAAGCTGTAGGCGTGGCTAGAACAGAAAGAATGTATGGCAATTGCTGGGAGAACTACTTAAGTGAAATAACTTCCTGTTACTCTCTTTCATTTACTAAGAGACTTGCTAGATCTAGGCCTCCTTGGTGCTTACTATTAAAGAAGGAACAGGAAAGATCTTATGGGACAGTTAAGGCCTCTATAGAAAAAAGTAATGGTTAATTGGTGATAAACATCGAAACCCATTGTATTTCTTAAAAATAGAGGTAAAGCCGGAAACAAGTTCCTATCAGGCAACCAGCTGGTGACCACCCAAGAATGAAGCCCTGCAGCAAGATTGTGTAACCTTTTGCCCTTTCTCATGGAGACTTTTGCTTTAAAATTTTGTTATCCCCTGCATTAAATCGCACTCAGCATCCACTCCTCTTGTGTGTGAGTTGTCTGTTTGCCATCTCCCCACCTATTCCAGTTCCTCCACTAGGTGTCCTCCGTTGTCCCGACAGAGCCGGTCAGCGGCAAGAAAGGATGACTTTTCACCAGTCTTAAGGAAAATGAAAGGCTTGGGAAAATTACAAAGAGAAAGGAATGAAGACTCAGAGCAATATAGGTTTCATAGATTCATTAATTTATGGTAGTTAGAAGGTGCCAACAAATGTACAAGTAAACATGACAGATTCTACCTTGTCCCACTTAGAATGGCCACTATGAGGAAAACTAAAAATAGCAAATGCTGGCATGGATGTAGCCAAATGGGAACTCTATTACACTGTTGGTGGGGAATTAAACTTTTTAACCTATCTTGAATGAAGTACAGAGTTTCTTCAAAAGACTAAACATAGATCTCTTATGACCCATTAATTCCTCTCATGGGCAGTAATCCAATAAATAACAACCAACCTCACATTAAAGCTACCAGCATAAACATGTTAAGGGCCCAGTCTCAGAGTTCAAGGATGGGAAGCAAAGTTACCACTGCTGGTATTTGTTTCCTCAAATATGAAACTTTTGACATAAGATATCAAATCATCCTATTTGCAGCAGCTAGGATAGGGCTTAACTGTAGTGGGTGATAAAATGGCTTTTTTGAATGTTAGGAAAAGATGTAGGCAGTCCAAGAAAAGGGAGATTTGTTTTTATTGTTGTTGGTCCAGGGGCTTGAAGTCTGGGCTTGGGCACTGTTCCTGAGCTCTTCAACTCAAGGTGAGGTCTGTACCTCTTGAACCTCAGTGCCACTTCTGGTTTTCTGGTGGTTTAATGGAGATAAGAGTCTCAGGGACTTTCCTGCCCAGGCTGGCTTTCAACAGCAGTCCTCAGATCTCAGTTTCCTGACTATCTAGGATTACAGCTGTGATCCACTGTCATCAGTTTAAAAATGGGGTGGGGGTTAATAAAAGAAAACTCATCTCTTCACCAGTGTCTAAACCTCAACTATCACTATTAAAACACTTCATCCTCAACTCATTTCATCAGACATTTGTAAATTTTCTCTTTTCCTTCATGTGGGAATACTGCAGTCAATATCAACTCAGTTGTGAGACTGGATCAATTGTATGGTAATTTCTATCACCTAAATCAAGAACACTTACATCAAAACAAATGAAAAGCTCATTTGGAATAATTATTTTCTCTTTTTATTACAAATCTGTGATTGATTACTTCATTGGACCTCCTAACAGAGTGATGACTTTTTCTTTCTCTTTAGCAATTGGCTTTCTTCCACATGTGGTCAAATATTTAAGAATTCAAAGAGTTTCATTGATATTTCATTAAGCTGACCTCTAAGAAAATGTGCATTTCTGGTATTTGGTCTGCTGTCTTGTCCCTACACACACAGTCATTCTATGATTTATTTGTTCTACAAGGAATTCTATTTTCCAATCTTTGTATTACCAATTTTAGTCTCTTTAATCAGTCTTTCTGACCCACTCTTGGGACTCTCATTTCAGTCTGCCTCATAAGAAATATATTAGTTATCAGCTAAATGACTTTCAGCTTTTGTTTTTTGCCTGATTTAATGTAGGCTGTGATAGCAGCCCTGACTGGCTGTGCTCACTGGAGTTTTTTGTTTGTTTTGTTTTGTTTTTAGAGGTCTAGGATTACTATTCAATGTATTAGCTTCTCTGGGCCCCAGTGATCCCCTGGTGTACAGTCAATGTGTTATTCTCCTAAAGATACAAAAACAGCTGGCTAAATTCCTGTTTTATTTGTCTCAAAATGAGGCAATCTGGCATCCTTGCAAATCCATGAATAATTCTCTGTAACCACTTGCAGAAATAGTCTATCAAGATGGCTTTTCAAGGTTGACTGTGAAAAATGTTCATTTCCAACTTACCACCATAAAACTGATCACATCCCTGGGAGGATAATTTTGGAAGGAATGTTCCCCTTCCTTTCTTTTCTTATGATAGATCAAACCATAATATTCTGCAATTGTGGTCAGCCTGGAGCACATTTTCCCAATAATATTCTGTAGTGTAAAAGAGGATCAACTATAAAAATAAAGGTGAAAATACTTGTGTACTAAGACTGATTCATATCTGTTGCTTATATCTGTTGTTATTTTCATTACTTCAAGCACATGGATAATTTATATTGGGATTAGACAAGTTGCAAAGGATTAATGGAATAAACATTCAGTTTACTTTCATATATCCAACATAATACACTTAACCCCTTATGGAAAATTAAATCTAACTGTAGAAACAATGTCAGGAATATAAAATAAGCCTCAATATGTATAATCTGGCACACATAACCCATCATCTACTCAGAAATTTAGTCTCCATAAATATTTATTTTGTAAAATAATAAAAATTTAATTAATGAGTATGACTTTTAATTATCATCTGAAATACTCCTCATGTATATAATTTAATAGATATCACCTAGACACGTATTTAACATGCATGCAGAAATCAAATTTCCACCATTTAAGCTAGATGAGAGAAGTCATACTCTCGTGTACTGTGTGGTGTGAATTTTACCACAGTGCTGAACCCTTCCACCTAAAACCAAGTGTATTGTGGAATAATCTATTATTTGATGTTAAGATGAGTGCTAAGTGTAGAATACACTTTGAACTACTACATTAATTCACAGAAATGAAACAATAATATATATTATTTAAATTCTAATGCTTCTCAATTTTACAATTCATAAAATATATCATTAAAATTAGCTTCACTTTCTTCTTTTCTATAGCTGCTGAAATTAAAATTATATATTAAGCATTCAATATTAAGAAATCAATAATGAGTAACCTATTATTAAAATGATATACTATTAAACTGTGATTTGAAGTATAGTTCTAACAAATTGTGATGCAAAAAACATTTATTAGAATTATGGGTAATATTTTTAAAACTTACCAGCTTTTTATTTGTTTCCTAGTTGTGTCATTTGTTTCTCTTCGTCCAAGTCATCTCTCCACCTTGTTTAGTTTTCTATTTTATTGGTTTGCTGATTGTGCATTTTGTTTTCCCTTTTTAGTGATTGACATGAGGCTGAAAATCTGTACGCCAGTTCATTACTTCCTATGATAAAGTAAAATTCCTGTTCTCCACAGCTGTTGTAGTCTTCTTTGTATAGTACAGTATTTCCCCCACTCCCATCTCCTGTATTGCTGCTCTTGAATATTTTATTCTATTTTTTATTTATATTTTATTGTCAAGGTAATTTAAAGCAGGGTTATAGTTATGTAAGTAAGATAATAGATTTATTTCTTTTCTAACTTGTAACCCAGTCCCTCATTTTTCTCCCTCTTCCCTCCCAATGCCCACACCAAGATCATTTCCTACATATTGTCTTGTGAGTATCACTGTTACCTAGGTTCCCCCTTTTTCCTTTGTCTCACCATTTTGTTTTTTCCCTTTCCCTTGCCTAGTTCAGCTCAACATATTTACACTACTCAGGGTATCAAAATCAAATATAGTGTCTGCAGGGGATAAATCATAAGTGGGGAAAAACAAAAAGTTAAAAAGAAATCACATAGTACATTAGAACAACAACAACGAAGAACATGTGTTAGAGTTCATTTCACTTGGAATCACCTTATATGGTCATATCTACATAGCAATTGACCTCTTCTGCTCATCTACTAATATTATCCTTGATGTACACAATCATGATCCCCTATTACCCAGTAATCCCACATCTGGGCATTACCCAAGTGATCACAAACAAGGCCACACTAAATCTACCAGCACAATTATGTTTATCACAATATTATTTACCACAGCTAAGATATGGAATCAATCCAGATGCTCCTCAGTAGATGAATAGATCAAGAAAATGTTACACACACACACATACACACATACATACACATGGAATACTATGCTTCCATCAGAAAGAATGATACCACCTCATTTGTAAGGAAATAGGAGATCGTCGAAAAAAATCACATCAAGTGATGCCAGACTTAAAGAAACATAGGTCCCATGGGTTCCCTTATTAATAATAATTAGTTTATATCAAGGATAATTTCATGTACATTAATTTGGCATTTTGTTCCATGTTGAGCATAAAACATTATTGCTATATTGTTTGTTATTATTTCTGCAAACAGGCAAGTATATGTAAAGAATTACGTTTATCTCATCCATTACTGAAGGAAGAACACCTAAAAGAGAAACCCCTACAAGGAAGACCAACTCCTACATATTTAGCTTCATTCCTATGTAAGGCCAGTGTTGTCCCCTGTATCCTCACGTTATACATTACAACTCTATACTTGGTCATCCTGTATATCCACTATCATCTATATTGTGACCTAAATGCCCCAGCAATATCAGTTGCTTTACTTTTTGAAAAATTTCTCTCTTGCTTAGGTTGGTGTGTGTGTGTGTGTGTGTGTGTGTGTGTGTGTGTGTGTGTGTGTGGTTTTACAAAGATCAGAAAGCAACATTTTACATCATTTAGATTACATCTTTTAGGTCATTGTAAGTTGTGGCTAATGGGAGAAATCTCTTGCTATTTTAAAGATGAAACAGAAAATTATACTTGTGCATGTGCCACAGTTGCTTTATTAGTCTGTAGTTGAACACATAACTTTGATTTATATCTTGCCTGTTGTGAATAATGTGAATAACAGTGAACTACAGATATATTTACGAGTTACCCAGAAAGAATTAATCATATGATTGGTGGGTCAGATGATATTTCAGCTTTGCATTTCTTTAGAAAATTGCATACTACTTTCTACAACGAGAATACTAACCTATATTTTGACCAAGAGTGTAGAAAATTTCCTTTGCTCCACACTCTCACCAACATTATTACCTTTTAAGTTTTTTTTAAAGGGCATGTTTTTACTATGTGCAGTATCCCAGGCTGGCCTTAAGCTGAAATCCTCTTACTCCAATTTCCCAAATGCTTGGAATTACAAGCCTTTACCACCACACCAAGTTCCTTCGAATATTTTTGATAACAGTTATAATAGTTATGTAGTAGTATCATAGTAATTTTGAATTGCATTTCTCTAATGACTTCTGTTCACACAGCATTAAGCCAGCATAGAAGTGATATTAAACACAACTTTTTAAAGCCACTGGTGATTTTCAGGGCATATTGGAAAATATGTCTATTCAGAACTTTTATCGATTTTTAATCAAGTTCCTTGTTAATCTCATCTTTAATCTCTCTATACAAAATCAATAATACATTCCAGGTAGTAGAAAGGAAAAAATTGAGCAACACCTAACATTTTTCAATTTTCAATAACATGATATTGCTTAAATCATTTTTGCTTATGCTTGAGACTATATAACTCAATTTAGTGAAGCCTTTTACAAGGCTATATGTATTTAGTTTATTTTACTCTGATTGCTTTTTCCAAAGCCTGTGTGTCTAATTTTCCTTGGTTTCTTTCAGTCTCATGTAGTTCAGATTTCAAACTGAAGAATAAATGGAAAGACGCAACCAAAAAAATAGAGTTCCTCTCATCTGATGATGCCTCTACAAGAATGAGGAAAGAGTTCATCCTGCTAAGGAACTATGATAGGTTATCAAAAAGAGAATTCATTCTTCTAGGTCTTCCCTTTCTTTGCAATTTAACTTAAATAATGAAAAACACAATATACTGCTTAGTTACTTTTAGGCTTTATCAATTTTGAACATTTTCATATGGACCTTAGCTCAGTCTACAATTCCTTCATTATTCTGACCCTGATAGTTTAGCACTATCAAGACATAAGATAAGCAGTTTGATTTACAGCATGAGAAGTTATCCACCTGGCTTCCTTGGAAGCACAGCATAGTCAATAGATAACGTTACTTCTGGTGGCTCACTACATGTATTGATTTCTGTAATACATAACACATTCTGTTTAGTATTAAAAAAAACTGCTGGCTAAACTCAAAGTTCATTAGTAATTTATGTTAAGTATTTCACAAGTTTTATGTCCCTTAGTTCTTAAGAAAATATTTGCTATGATGCTAATGTTATTACCATTTTAGAGTTGAGAAAAATTGTAATTAAAGTCACTAAGTGCATGGCCCAAAGACACACAGTGAGGAAGGAAATGAGTCAAAGTTTCCAAAAGCCTTTCAGCAATACAAAAACGGTAGTTGAAATATCTCCATTCTCTTACACTCTCAATTCAATATTCATATTGTCCAATAAATAATAGCATAGCAATTATTGCCCATGGTAATTGTTTTCTGTCACATTTTGTCTTCAACACAGATTGTGTTGGTGACATTGGGTTATCGTGCACAGAGCTGAGCTTATAAATTGAGGTCCAAAGAGAGGCAAATTTCTTCTGTCCCACAGTTCCAGTATTCTTTTAAAAAAGTACTAAAACTTTTAAATACTATCACTTACTCTCTTAAGAATCTCAACATGAAATAAATTCACATATAATCACTCCAAAATGCTTTAAAAGTAGGAAATGATAAAACAGTCCCCCCGTGAAGTAAATTTTTTTCTGCTTTTAAAATTATTCTGAAAGCATTGTGATGGTTGGTCACACGTGTAATCCTGTTTACTCTGCATATCTACTCAGGACCCTGAGAATTATGGATAAGAGTTGGAAGCCAATCAGGCCAAAAAATTCCTAAGATTATTTTTCCAAAATTTAAATAAACTAGCAAAGCTCCAGGAATGGAGATGTAGCTCATATAGTAGCTCACCAATGTAGAGAGAAAAGGCTTAGCGAGACCATGAAGCCCTGAGTTAAAACTCTGAGCACACCAACATGCAGGCATGCACACACACACACACACACACACACACACACACACACACACACACACTCACACACTTACTCAAAATATCTTTGTGTCAGTCTTTTCCATTAATTTCTTTTTGTGTGTGTGTGTGTGTGTGTGTGTGTGTGTGTGTGTGTTTAATTGTGAAAATACTGTACAGAGGGGTTACAATTACATGGGCAAGATAATGAGCACATTTCTTATCAAGTATTGTAGCCTCCTCCTTTGTTTCCCCTTCCCATCCCTTCCCAGCCTCCCCCCGGCCCCCCACCCAATCCTCTCCCCCATTAATTTCTTTGTTAACAATATTATATGGGTAAAATAAAATAAACTCTTCCATCTCAGAACATTTTCTAATGTTTTTTATTGTAAAAGTACTGTACAGAGGGGTTAAAGTTACATGAGCAAAGTCATGAGTGCATTTCTTATCAAGCATTGTTACCTCCTCCTTTGTTTTTCCCCCCACCATCCCTTCCCCTCCACCTCCACAAGTACACTTCTCATCCCCACACCCCCACACCCCCCAACATGTTGTCTTGTGCATCTCATTGTTACAATGGCTCAACTTTTATCTCTATTTAAGCATTTTGATTTTTCCCTTTCCTTCCCCAAATTAGAGAAGTGTATTTTCAGGATGTAGGTGCACCAACATCAAATCCAGTGAAAACAGGGCTTATACTGTGCGGGAGGACCAAATGAAAAACAAAAAAAATCACATTGTACATTATAAATATGTTAGAAACAACAGTAAGAAAGAATAAAAAAAAAACACTTCTGTCCTTATCTTGGGGTTCATTTAGCTTAACATCATCTTATTTAGTAATATGCATATAGCTTTTGATCTTTTCTGCTTATCCCAGTTTTCTGCTTATATTATTTATTGCAAGTAAGGGATACCTTACATATATATACATTCCAATCTATATTTATATTTATGTATATAAATATACATATATACAAATATATATACATATATATGTATGTGTAGTTAGATAGATAGATAGAAAGATAGATAGATAGATAGAGAGGAAAATACATATACACACACACACACACACACCAAAATTTCTTGATTCATTCATTTTCTGAGGGGCATCGGGTTTGGTTCCCTATCTTAGCTATGGTAAATAATGCTGCAATACACATAGCTGTGCTGGTAGTTATAGTATGGTCTTGTTTGATCATTTGGATGAATGCCCAAAAGTGAGATTGCTGGGTCATAGGGGAGCTCTATGTAGAATCTTTTGAGGAACCACCATACTTCTTTCCAGGTGCTTGAACAAGTTTTCACTCCCACCAAGAATGGAGTAGGGTTCCCTTCTGTCCACATACCCTCCAGCATCTGTTGTTGTAAAAATGTGGAAATCTTCATGAATTTGCATGTCATCTTTGCGTAGGGGTCATGCTAATTCTCTCTGTATTTTTTCAATTTTAGTGTATGTGTTGCCAAACTGAGCACAGAACATTTTTTATACATAAAGTGGAATTGATTTTCCTAAACTAGAAAATTCAACAAAAATAAGTTCAAAAGACTTGTCGTGAAATTTTAGAACCATATATTTCTTATGTAAGCACACATTTAAGAATAAAGTTAAGTTAGATATGTCAAAAACAAAATAATTCCAGATATTTGTTGTTCAAGAGATGTGTAAGAGTAGAAATTCAATTATTCTATACATGGCACCTGTCATAATGAGCACTGTAGCAAGTGCTAAGGTTTGTTAAAAATTTTATTGTTTTAAATATGTTTAATTTTGGGAATTTGCTTATATATGCCAAAATTAAGACTGTCTGGCAGGTCATAAAACTTTTCCATAAAGTATTTAAGATTTATGGTAGCAGACATATCCTACTAAGTATGTACATTTCAGAGTTTATAGAAACTTTACTATGAGAAGTTACAAAGTCTGTGTAAAGAAACAGATAGAAGAGTTAAGATTTTAACTACACAGTTTCTGTTAAAACTTGAGGGCTTCTTTTACATGTTAGTGAGAAACAAATGATGATATAAGCCATATACAAATGATGAGATGAGCCATAAAGAAAGAGTAACCTTAGTGGGTAACTTTAAAGGCTACCCGTAGCCTACAAAACTCTTGTGAAATCATAATCTTAGCCAGTTTTAAATGTACAGGAATATGAGTAAATAGGAAAATCTAATATGTAGAACACTTCAAAAACTGGAAACACTGGTGTTTGGTTTTTATTTTATTAAACATTAATAATTAATTATTGGTTTTCTTTATTTGTAGCATTGTTTTCCTTTTTGTAATAGAATACAACTTTTCATAACTCATCATCAGGAGGTACTTTGAGAATGTTACTGGGATGTCCACACCATTTTTTATTGATGCATGTGAATGTACAAAGAGAAAAATTAAGAACAAAATATTGATTTAAAATTTTCTCAAGTAGAAATCTGAATCAGAAGTGTTGATAAATGTATACACTTAAAATCTTAGTCCTAGGCTGAAGCAGTGTCTTTACAGAATTGAGGCTACAAATGTGAGAGCTGTGTTTTGTTTAGTTTTTTGGTTTGGTTTTTGTTTTTGTGGGGCTTGAACTCTGGAGCCTGAGTGCTGTCCCTCAGCTTTTCAGCTCAAAGATGGTGCTACCACTTGAGCCACAGCACCACTTTTGTCTTTTTCTTCTTCTATGGTGCTGAGGAATCAAACCCAGGACCTCATGCATGCAAGGCAAACACTCTACCACTGAGCCCCCTTCCCAGCTTCTGAAAGACTATGTTTTAAGAAATCATCTAAACAACATTTGCTTTCTGGTTTGGGTTATATAATGAAATATATGAATATCTTTTTACATTTTGGTCATTTTCATACTTCTTTTTATTGTGAAAATACTGCACAGAGGAGTAACAATTACATGGGTAAGATAATGAGCACATTACCTTTGTTTCCCCTTCCCATCCCTTCGTATCCTCCCCACCGTCCCCCCAACCAAAGTTTTAAAGTTCTTTTTTCGACATAAAGACTTGTACATCTCATTGTTCAAATGGGTCCTCCCCGTATCTCTGTTTTAACGATTTGTTTTTTCCCTTCTCCTCCACATACATCAACTTCATATATAGTGAAAACAGGGGTTATACCATGGGGGAGGGACATACAAAGCAATAAAAACATAATTTTATAAATATGTTAGAATCCATCACATGAAAGATCTCTCTCTCTCTTTTTTTTTGTCAGTCGTGGGACTTGAGCTCTAGGCCTGGCAACTGTCCCTGAGCAATTCAGCTCAAGGCTCATGCTCTACCACTTGAGCCATAGCTCCACTTGTAGTTTTCTGGGTTTTTTTTTTTTTTTTGTAATTAAGTGATTACAAAATTTGCCAATTTTCACAGTATTTTGGGATGATGATGCTCATTTAAAGTCACAAACTCATTGTAGCTTTCCTGGAGCAAATTGTCTATCACGGTCTGTAACATATAATGGTGTACACATATACACCATACATGTGGTCAGCAGCATGGGGTTATTTAATAGTGGTTCGACCAGAGGAGTGGAAGTTCTTTGTTTCTTCTTTTCTTAAGTCCTTCTGCGTGGGTGATCTGCAGGCAGCCTCCTTTTTCTCTGGGACTCCAGCAGCCCCTGCTGCGCTGCTTGCCACCAGTAAGCACTGGAGGTGGAGTCTTCGTGCTTCTCTGTTCTGAAATTCTTTTTCTCTCTTTCTTTTTTGTTATTTTCCACCTCCTGTATTTCTCTGGGTGTTCATCTTTTTGTTTTTGTCGGTCTCTTGGGGAGGTTAAGCTTAGGAACTCTAACTCTCTTTTTGGTTGGGGAGAGCTGTGACGTTTCCCTACTGCCCTGTTGCCATCTTGGTCCCCCCTCCCATTTTCATACTTCTAAATTTATACTAACTTCAGCCACTTTATCCTTTGCAAAGTCATGAAATAGCTCTGAGAATTTGCTTCTGTGAAGATTGTTTTTGGATTTATTTCTTCTGCTCTCTATCCATTCCCTATTCTCCAGTTAGAATAATTTCAAATAGTAAAAATGGAAAAAGAGAAAAAAATCATGGTGAAAAAACAGAAGTAGAAAATTCACTGGATTTTTCTGACTACTTCAACCAACGTGAACTATTGGGGAATACATGTACACCTCATTCCCACTGGTACTCAAAGTCTCTAGTTAGGAAATTCTGATGAAGACAAGGAACTAGATGAAAAAGTGAGGAATGGTATCATTTGCTAGAAAAAAATAGAGAAGTGTCCAAGCAAATTTCTTCATTGGGCTGTTGAAAATAATCGGCTTACTACAGTGCAGAGACTACTTTCCAAAAGGGCCACTCATATGAATACTAGGGATGATGATGAGTATAGCTCTCTTCATCCAGAAGCCTACAGTAGATACTTAGACATAGTGCTTATATGTGGAATAATACCAGAGTGGCTTCTTTCTTACTGCATCATGATGCAGATACCAATGCCCAAACTAAAGAAGTCTTGACAACCTTGCATCTTGCTGCTGGGAATAGAAATAACAAAGGTATGCTGGATCTGCTTCTATTGAAATATTATATCAAACCAGGTCAAGAACAACTTGGAAGAAGCTGCATTTGATATTGCCAAAAGGTTAAGTATGTATCACCTCTTTGAAGTTGTGGAAGGCTGCAAAAATTTTTCTCCTAAGTCATAATGGTTTGGTTAAGTTTCTTAAATTTCAAAAATGCCTATCCATCTTTGTGTCCATACAAAATATTTTCACAATACAAAACCACATTAATATCTTACTTTAAATATTCATGGATTCCATGCTATTCTTCCAAGTGAATTGCCTAACTTCGATGTCAAAATGTATTCAAGATTTGTTTGTATACATCTATAATGATTTCTGCAAAGTTTGTGATTTTTATAATCAGAAATAATTTTAACTTATCTGTTGAAATGAGTAATACAGAAACTAAAGATATTTCTGTTGCTTGTCTGAAAAAGGATATTTTAAAGTAATCTGTATTCTGTTTGTATAATATCCATAATCTATTTCATTCTCTCCTAGATATAATACTTTTAATTCTACATTGTTTCATAATATATAGGTTCATTAATAAATGTGTCATTTCAGATAGCATTAGATATAGAAATAGTTTAAGATTCTTTTTTTTCCCCTAGGTCCTTATAGTATTTTATTTCTTTGGGATAAATTGAAAATGTTATCTAATTTCAAAAGTTTTGTAAAGGTTATGCTATGTAAAGGCCTTTCTAAGGTGATGATTTAATACACTGATGTCAAACTAATTTTCAATTCAATGAATTACATGTATCGTTACAACTGTATTTTTGTAATCAATTTTTAATAACTGTTTTTCATTTCTTGCATCTGAATATGGAATACTACACAAATTTTCCTATCATCGTTCTGCAAGTGCTGTGTTAAACTTTGTATTGCAATTAGGGTAGATTTGCTGTTGAAGCATGTAGTATCCTCTAAATTTAAGTAGTTAATGATGCAATCTTTATACAGGCATATATCCTTGGTTGACTATTTGTAACTAGGAAAACTTATTGTTCCTAAAAATGCTATTGATATTACTTCTCTAAAATTCTGTGTATATTGGAAAAAAAACTTATATTGTTTGTTCGATTGCTCACATTTGCAATTTTTTTGTCAATGAATATTTTAAGTCTTTTTCATTTTAGATTTCATCATACTTTGAAGAATTTAAAGCTAGGTCCAAAGGTGATGGCTTTTCAAGGACTTATTTATCAGCTGAGTTAGCTTTGTGGAGCTAAGGATTCAAAGTAAGCCTTGCTTAAGAGCTACTTCTAAACTTCTGCAGCTTAAAAATTCCTATATGAGATCTTATTGGCACAAATGTCTACCTGAACCTTTACCTGTCTTCCATTTAGGAACAGACGAACCAGAATATCTTACCCTGACAGCATAGATTTTCTTACTGGAACAAAACTAATCTTAATTACAAGGGATCATAGAGACAGGAACAGTTCAGATAGAAATGTTTAGGCAAGAAGGTATTTTATCAAAATATAATTGGTTATTATACCTAATATTTCAAAAGTATCTAAAGCCAAGAAGGTGAAAAATTTGTTCATATGCATGATTAACTAATGTCCTGGCCAGTCTACCATCCAACCAGGCAGGAATTTACACTACTGCATTTCTATCACCAAATATTTTCAGAGTTACAAGAGAAGTCTATATGTCTCTCCTCGATATTAGGCCTTAAATTGTTAATGTTTTAATCAAAGTGTTTCCTCTTGCCACTAGGCTGTAAATCTTCAAATGGTAAAGCTTTAGGTCCAACTCTACCAAACACTGAGGTAGAGATAATGAAATAATACATTAAATACTTTAAATAATTTGATACTCTAACCACAACAGAATATTGCAAAACGTGTGCCTTTTTCTTATATATAGTTATACATTTTATATTTATATGTGCTGATATTTTAGTTCACACAGTGAAACTTACTAGAATTAATTGATAATTTGACAAATAAATAGGTATTTATTCCAATAAATGGAATTGGAATATAAATAATTAGGTTTAGAATACATATTAGAATATAAAAATATCAATGCAATATCTTTGGTATAAACTTGTGATACATTCTAATGTTCTTGGTCTTCTGAATTCACATTGCAAAAAAAAAAATAGTTTTCCTCTAATCTATAAGGGATTTTACGCTGCTACTCTGTTTATTGTTTTAACTCACTGGTCCCAAACTGATTTTCTCCATATTTCTGAAGCATTCCTAATGATTATACACAAATTTTGCTGATATGATGTCTACAAGGTATTATTCTTCTGCAGGACCCAAGGGTCCTAGGATCCCAGGTCCCAGTTATCCGCATCATCAGATAACAAGGGCAAGATTTCTCACCTAGGCCCATGCAACATGCCAACAGAAAGTAATTGAAAATCCATCTCAATTTCTCATTTCCTATAGTATTTCAGGACCGCAGCAGTAAGCAATTGTGAAATGCAAGACAACTTAAAATGAAAGATGAGATCACAATATCTGAGAGAAAGTACAGTAATTACAACTTTAAATTTACAGATGCCCAGCCCATATGAGTGAACAAGATCACAAATGTCACAAAATTATTTTTAATACCCCTCTCCTAATGATTGCTGAAAGATTTCAGTCCAGTATAAGTAGGCCTAAAAATTGTTCTGGGAACGATAGATCCATAATTGGTCTACCAAGGCTAGGAAAACTTTACTTACAGGTCAATCATAATTCAGAAAAACATTAATTGAGAAGATCCTTAATGCTTCAAACTACTGATACTACAGTAAATCTTGGTTCTGTAGTTTAAAAATGCTATCATTCTCAAGGCAATGATAACCTACCTTTAATCTCCTGAAAATATATTCTTTTTCAAAACTTTTTAAAATCACATTCACCAAAATAGCATTTGACAAGTAAATGATACTTAGTGACATTACAAGTTTTACAAGTGTAGGGAGCAAGTTACAATAGAGTTGAATTATTTACCCAGCACTAAAGCCAAACACGTTCAACCATTCATTAAAGTGTAGAAATAGTACCCCCCAATATTTGTTTTGTTCAGTAGGTGCCTTCCAGAAATATGTTAAATAGATCAACCTCCCATAATTCAAACCCAAACACTAGCTAATAAAGTAAATTTCATCACTTAATAAGGTACATTTTAAAAAGTCACAAATAGTTGCCTTATCATATGTTGTTTTATGTTTTCCCTATCTGTCTAACATAGTATGAAATAAGACTTTAAATCTTGAATATGGGTACTCATCAGAGATGTGACAAATATAAAATCTGTCTTCTATTTCAATCATATTCCTCTATAATATTAAATTTTAGTTTTCTTCCTTTTCCAAAACTTATAGGTAGTAGAAAATATTATCCCATGTCAAATAAAATAATCACAAAACTTTGTACAAATCCATTCATAAAAACTGGTAGCTAGGAATATATTCTGAGGCATTTTTAAACTTTCTTGTTGACTAAATATTAATCTTCCAAATGAATGAGAATATTATCACATCTCCAGTCTTGCAAATTGTTATTGCAGATGAATGAAATATGGAAATATAAGCTGACATACGTTCAAGTATATGCAGGATTGAAACTCCATGGAATGTATATAAACCTTTCAAAGTATTAACAGATAGTTTAACAGAATGACTATTAGGAAGTTGAAACCAGAAAGGAATAATAGTAAAAACATAGAATGAATGAAAAATGGAACAAGGGGCAAGTACACCTAGAATACTCAATGTACACATGTGACAAAAGAAGTGGTAAATCTGAAATAAATCTTGGAGAAGGGGTTGGTTGAGAATGATAGAAGGAGTCACTCTGACCCAGGAGCATTGGAAAATTAGATAGACATATTTATTGTAATACACTTGCACAACATTTTGAAATTCAGTTAAAAACAGAACAAAAAACAAAAACACACAAAAATCACAAGCAAACAGCAACCTCTAGATAGAATAAGTATGACCTCTCAAAATTTTAAATATTTAATGAAGGGTAGTCTTGGGAAAAGCAAACAAATCTGTTCAAAGAGGGAAGTTTGGGGTAGCAGAGAATTTTGAACAGATTTAAATAGATTGTCTAAGGTTATAAATCACCTGCATCTGCTGCAAATATTTTCTTCTCTGAGTTCTCTTTCTCTGCACTGGATACTCCAGTCCTAAGCCACACTTGATAGCTTGTGAAGATAGATTGGAAGAAACAAGATCAAGAACCCATTACAATACTGGAGACAGAACACTCCTCTATATTTTCTCTCATCTCTCTTCACTACTCTTTCATCATTCTTTTAAGTCAAGTGGTTTTGAATTATATTTTTCCTTTTTGTTCTGGCAAAGTAATTAGTCAAACTAATTCACTAAATTTTATTTACCATTTTTTTCTATCATGCTGTTATCTTGTCCAAGAGAGTGCATTAAACTTTACCCTTTCATTTGGTTGCCACGAAAACCCAACATCTATATTAATGAGGACAAACTCTAATGTAAAACTTTGTCTCTGAAAAAACAGTCCAAGGAGCTGTGATCACAAATATTTAGCTATACTTTTTCTTTTACCGTGAAAGTCTTCTTGTGTTTAAAGTGCCCACAAAAATAAGGACTCCACCACTTTTTGATTCAATAACTTCTAACCTCAAAGATATATTTTGCTAACAAGATGCCTCGAAGAAACCGAAGAATACTCCACTTTTATCTTCTCTCTTAAGACTCTCCTTAGACTTGGAAAAAATTATGTGAAGTGAAGTAAGCCAAGCCCAAAGAAACATAGGTCCCATGGTTTCCCTTATTTGCAATAGTTAGTATATGTATGAGTCAAGCAGAAAAGGTCAGATAAGGTGATAGGAAAATGAACCCTAAGATATGTATTTAAATTTTTTTATTTCATGCATTTGTTTCCAATGCATTTATAAGATTATTTCTTTGTTGTTTTGTATGTCCCTCCCCCACAGTATAACCCCTGCTTTCACTGTATTTGATGTCGGTATAATTTGTGGAGGGGAAGGGAAAAACAAGTCGTTTAAATAAAGATACAAGTTGGGCCTTTGCAACAATGAGAAGTACAAGTTGACATGTCGAAAATGAATTTTACAACTTTGGTGGGGGGATGGGGGGATGGGGGGAGGCTTGGCTGAGGGGGGAGTCTGGGAAGGGATGGGAAGGGGAAACAAAGGAGGAGGCTACAATGCTTGATAAGAAATGTACTCATTATCTTGCCCATGTAATTGTAACCCCTCTGTACAGTTTTTTCACAATAAAAAAAGACTCCCCTTAGATACCATATGAGGAACAGTGAAGATATTTTTTGTAAAATTATTTCAATAGACGGAAGTGGCACTGTAGCTCAAGTGGTAGAGCACTCACCTTGAGCTGAAGAGCTGAGGGACAGCGCCCAGGCCCAGAGTTCAAGCCCCATGACCGACAAGAAAAAAAAAATTATTTCAATAGATTATTTTTCTCTTGGTCTTGCATTTGCTCAACAAGATGTATGGAGAAGAATAGAGTTAAATCATCCATACCTTGTGACAGTGTCTCTTACAACGGACAATAATTCTTTGTCCTACTTCTATGTTCTCCTCTTAGCTCTTGCCTGATTTCCAATTAATCACAGCTTCTTGGCTTCAAGTCTAGTGAAGCTGAAGGACTATAAGGCATCCCCCACTGCTACATCATCTTGGTTTCTCTTTTTAAACTTTTTTATTTGGATGTGGAATTTATTTTCATGTCTTCACTCAATCTGTTCTGCATTGTAGTGAGCCAAATAGGCTCTGTAAAATCACTTTAGGTAGCAAAAATATTAACACAATCTATTTCAAAAAGTTTTGGAATCCCTCTACTGCTGAAATTAATACGCTTAGCCAGAGCTTCTAAGAATGTGTTTTCTTATTTGCTCAATTATTTTCTGATCCCAAAACTTTTTGGCTTATGTAATAAGAGAAGTCTTCACTATGTCATGTTAATAAGGATATTATATTTTGTGAGCTACTTAGAAATGAGAAATCCTTGGTTTAAGATATCCAATCAGATTTTTTTTCTTTGTTTCAGTGCTTCACATGCAAAGACATTGTGGAAAGTATTTTAATCAGAAAAGTGTATACCCAATACCTGCTTTCATTGTGGAGGGCACTTTCTCCCTAAATATTTTGACCCAAATTAATTTTTTTCATAGAATTACTGTTTGGTAATTAAAGGTCAATTCATAAATTTTGATGCCTTTTTAAAAAGAAATTTGAATTTAAATTCCAGTACAACATTGTTTCACAGTGAGAATATGTTTTCTGGGTAAGGACAATTCTCACGGGAACCTACAGGATTTATAGCAAGGTTTGTGAGGTTTGTTTGTTTACTGTGAAAATGAGCCATCTTCACCCACATTGCTCCCTCTCAGCTTAGTCTCCATGGATTTCTTTGCATGAAAGCCTATTTTCCCAGGCAATTTTAAATTTTCTCAATGAGCTAAGTTGTTAAAAAGTTTGAACAGTTAAAATTTACCTATCACAATTTTTAAACTTTTTTGAAATTCCTTTATCAGAATTGCGAATTCACCAATCCTAATTCCACCTTTACCATCAAAAACACTTAACATATTGTTGTCATGATAAAGTGTCGGTGAAAATATTATTTTCCAGTGGTTTTGTAATGCATATATATGATCATATAAGCTGATGCTGAGCAAAATGAACTCCAAGATATGGAAACAGATATTATTTGCAGTTGCTGTTTTTAATATACTATGTGATTTCTATTTTCTTTGGGGTTTTCCCTTATGGTTTATCCCCTGCTGTATTTGATTTTGATACCCTGTGTATTGTGTATACCTTTACCTTAATTAGGGAAGGGAAGATGAACAACAAAATGGCGAGACAAGACAATATGTTGAAAATGTACATTACAACTTTTGAGGGGTTTGGGTGTGAAGGAAAACTGTGAGAAAAATGAGAGAGGGGTAACTATTTTGAAAAGTTATGTATTCACTACCTTACAATTACTGCAACCCCACTGTACATCACTTTGACAATAAAATTAAATTTAAAAAATAAGCTGCATAAAATATAATTTCACTGTATTGGTATAGTACATATTATTCTTTGTGTAGTAACTTTTTAAAAATCAACACTATTTGGCATCTAATTTGAATTAATTACCCCTTTTTAATCAGAGGACCATCAACTTGAATCCAACTAGACAATATTTTCACAATATACTTGCCATTATTTTGAAAAAAGAATAAGTTTATTACTTTCTCATACCAAAACCAAAAACATTGTAATTCTATAGAAACCCATAAATTTTGAAAGAAAATGCATTGCTAAGAGGAGAGAACATATGTGTTCTTCAAAATTCCTATGACTGATAACTACTCATTTTCAAATTCTGAACTTTCCATATCTGTTTGCATGTTATGAAATTCTGCAATAAATGCAGTTTCCAATGGGATGTTACAGATTGAGAAGTCAACAGAAAAATAGCCACATTGTGGTAGAGGATAAAACAATGAAGCATCTTAATAATTAATTCTTCAAGAGTAAGCAATTGTTTATCAGATTAAGCTATTATTTCTATGATCATCAATCCCAAGATTTATGCCATAAAGTCATCCTAGCCCAACAGTTTCCAACATGTAGTGTGCACCTTAAAATTCCCTTAATTCACATCATGAATACCTTATCTCTTTTGTGAAAAAATACTACACCTCTGCTAATGTGTTGCCTTCCGTGTTCTGGAAAGAAGACCACAATAAAATGGGCTGTATCATTTTTCCACCAGTGGTATTCTTGAGATCAAAATACTTGCAAATATTATTTATATTTATTCTTTTTTAACTATCATAGATATTCAGGATGTTAAGATCGGAAGAGTACAGTTCAAAGCCCACCCAGTCAGGAATGTTCCCTAGATTCTTATGTCCAATAAACTTATCAGAAAAAGCCAGACATAAGTGGCACTGAAATTGAAGTGGGAGGGCAGGAGCCTTGAGCATAAACAGGCTCAGAGACAGTGTCCAGGCCCAGAGTTCAAGCCGTAGGACAAACCAATAAAACAAAAACTAAAACAAACCCCAAACCTAAGCATTTTTTTTCATTGTACACAAAGGTACCTAATTAAGGAAATTGCTTCCTGTGTTACATGCAGGTAGAAGAAAGAAGATGTCACAAAATTATTCTCTTTATAGCATGTTATATCACAGCCTCAAAAATTGCTGTCTTTCTAAATTTATAAATTTATGTAATCTATTTGTTGGCAATTCTGTCTATATTATTCACATTATCATTTCATACATGAACTGTTAGAATTATCTGTTAACTAAGTTCTAATTACAACTCACTTGAAAGAATATTCTACGCAAATAGAATGCAAGAATCATTTGTGAATTTGTCAATTAAACCCTCTATTAAAAAGAATTTTGTAGTTTCCTATAGAATATGAAATTAAAAACATTTAATTTAAATCTAAATTCTAATTTAGCAAGATCTACAAAGTCCTACATTAGTCAAACTTTGCTTTTTCTCTGGGCTTAAGCTTTTGTAATCCTTCATTAATTCTTTGGAATCCAACAGAATTATGATAACTTTGGTTGGGAATTTTGCATGGAAATAATGAGCCATGTGTAATGAAGAGAGCATTTAAAACACAACTGAGGATTATATATGAGTTGCATTGCAATAGGAAACTTGACTTCTCAAATCATAGTGACAAAATTAGCCCAAACTCCCAACTGTGCACTCCTTTCTTGTTTGGTTTGTTTTATTAAGACAAAATTATATTACCTGGTCCAAGGAAGCTATCACTATGTAATTCCACTCTCTAATCTCCTGTCTTAGTCTGAGTGCTAGAATTCTAGCCTTGTGTCACACTGCCTTGGCATAGTTTCTTGGTTTATTTAATCTAGATACAGACTAGCAATTCTGAACTTCTCCAGTGATACTATCCACTAGACTTCTCAGACTGTTCATGTACTATTTTCAAAGATGTTCTAACCTTTGACACAGGATACGAACATTTTCAAATGCACCTGCGGGGTCTCTGATTCATTCCTCCATGAATCTGATCCCCTTTATAAGGATTACTTGACTCTCTTACTATTTCTGGTCCCAACATAGATAATATTCTCAAACTTTTTTGAAGAAAGTTCACTTGAAGACTTTCTAATTTTAAAAATTATCACTTGATTCTAGTCTTACTCAGGACATATTTTCTATTGTTTTCTAACTTTTCTACATATTCTGAGAGTTGCTTCATTTGTGTATTTGTGTGTGCACATATAAGTGTCTCTCTGTGTATGTGTATTTTAATATATATGTATGCAAAAGCCACAAGCTCTTATTCATCATTCTTGCTCATGACTCATATTCCATCACCTAAGCCATTTGTCCAATCCAGCTTTTGGCTGGTTAATTATAGATAGTGTCTCAAAAACTGGTCTGCCCAGGCTGGATGTAAACTGAACTTCCCAGACTCCTTTCCATTCTTAGGTTTTATTTATCCCGTAGAATCAACTTTTAAACTACAAACATTTTTATAAGTGTAAAGTCTATACTGCAGCCCAGATTTTTAACTCAAGAATCCATATAAAGATAGATGAACATACACATTACATATGCTGAGTGTACACTGTTAGTAATGTGATCCTAAGCTGGGTGGTGGTGAGATCTGAGGACTGGGGTTCAAAGCCAGCCCAGGTAGAAAAGTCCCCGAGACTCTTTTCTCCAATTAACTGAAGAAAACTGGAAGCAGCACTGTGGCTCAAGTGGTAGAGCATTAGCCTGGAGTGGAATAGCAGAGGGACAGTGCCCAGGCCCAGAGTTCAATTGCCAAGATGACCACCAACAAAAAAATATATAAGTAAAGGATAGAAAAAGAAATGTCATCTTAGCCACCAGTTCATTGCTAGTATAATCCCTGCTCTCTCGAGATGGACGTTTTTTTCCAGTTAAGTCCATGCTCTTATATCTGACTTGCATTGGAAGCAGAATTATACTTCCATTCTTCTTTCTACAAAGTTGATTTATTAGCAAGCATGATTTAGAAAGGGAGTGCCCTCATAATTCGTGTGCCACCTGGGAGTAATGTTTTCTCTATATCACTCCCATAAATTGAAATACTGGACTTGGCTTTATTGTTTCAATGTTGTCTTATTTGTAGAGTCTTTTATAGTATACTGACCCCTTATACTTAAACACAGAACTTCTTTATCTCCTATTATTGCTATTGTTTCCCTTACTGTTAATGCATGTACACTTGGGAAATAATGCGCAACACATACACTCAAAAAAAGAATGATCTGAGAACCTTCTTCCCATTTAAAATTTGCCTTAATTTACAGAGAACTTACAAAGTTTGAACTCAATGTACTCATGGATAATGTATTTATATGCAACATAAATTTCATATTTTCTCTTTACTAAGTTATCTCTGAAAGACGTGTTACCTCAGGTCCAAAGGTGTTCTTGTGTTATTTCAGTGAAGCCAGAAAACATTCATCATAACTCAGGCAGCACCATATATTGTTACTGGAGGTAACTGCTACTGGATGTGGAAACTGATCCCAGGAAAGGAAATGAACATAGAGGAATGACAAAGTTCATGTTAACTTGTGCTTTCTTTTTACTGTACAAGAAAAGAATCCCAAGGATTGAAGGAAACTCTGTCCCTGACTTTTTTGACTGTGTTCTCTACTCATATAAAACTTTTCTGTAAAATTCTAGTTGAGAGGATTACAAAAAGAAATAATGTGCCATGTGAAGTCCAGCATAGAACAAAAGGAAATAACATTGTTTTAAAAGGGTTCTACAGCAAAGAAACAAAGACATGGAGGTTTTAAAGTGTCTTATGGATGGATGTTTCACCCCTGAGATGATTCTCTTGTTGCAGGAGCCATTGATCAATTCCTTTAGTCTGGTCCTGAGTTCTCCAGAGCAATGAAGATTCCAAAAAAGCAGGATCCAGTGAGTGTGATAAGTAAAAGTAGCCTCTTCTCAGACTAGTGCACCTTTAAGGAGGGTCTCAAAGAAATATCTGGGATTTTTTTCTTTGTTTGTTCGTTTGGTTTGTGCTAGTTCTGGGGCTTGACCCAGAGGCTGGAGCCTGTCCCTGAACAATTGTCTTTCCTGCACACCTGCCCCCAAAGCTAGTACACTACTGCTTGAGCCAAAATTCCACTTCTGTTTTTTTGGTGTTTAATTAGAGATAAGAGGTTGACAGACTCTCCTGCCTGGGTTGGCATTGAACTAAGATATTAAGACAGCTAAGTGACATCAACTGTATAGATTTCTCTTTTGAAACAAGAAATATTAGAAGAAGTTTATTATAAACCTAATATTTGACAATTTTTAAAAAAAGACTATGTCCAGAAAAAAAAAAGCTATACCTTAAGTAACTCATCAGAAGTAGGTGTACTGAATCATTTTAGAATTATTTTTTCTGCTTGGGAAGATCTTGTTGTTCCTTTGGGGAAAATTTAAAGTCATATTTCACTTTTTTTGTTGGTTGTGGGGCTTGAACTCTGATCCTGGGTGCTATCCCTATGCTCTTCAGCTCAAGTTGAGTGATCTACCACTTTAGCTAAAGCACCACTTCCAGGTTTCTGGAGGTTAATTAAAGATAAGGATCTCTTGGACTGTCCTGACCAGGCTGGCTGTGAACCACAATCCTCAGATCCCAACTTCCTGAGTAGTCAGGATTACAGGCATGAACCACCAGGACCTGGCTCATATTTGCATTTATGTGCACTGAATGACACTATTTAGCCAAAGAATGAAAATTTGAACCAAATGATGACATTGCAGCTTTTCAGAAAATTTGAATTAGCAATAAATATATCCTCTTTTTGCCATTTTGTTACATTAATGACTCAACCTATGGGACCCTTACATTAGCATCCTCTGCCATTTGTATAGGTGTGTTGGGTCTTCGTCCATCCCACGAAAGATGGACAGGGTGGAGGAAAGGTAAGTGTGGTGCTCACCTGTTCCCCAGCCTCCCTCAGCCCAGGAGACAATCAGACACAGCAGGGAGCCAAATCCAGCAGGTAGAAATCTGGTTTATTAACAGAGAGCTGCCCTTTTTAAAGCCAAAAAGGGCGGGTGGCATGGCAAGGGAGGAAGAGGAACCAATCACTGTCAAGGTCACACCCTATCATGCACCTAAGCCTACACGGGCTGGTTAGGCCCTGATCGGAAGGTCAATTGGGCTCTGCCCACTCTACTCTCTCCCAGTGCCATCTTTGCTGCCCATGTGCTCTACAGATTCCCGCTTGTTTTTGTTTGAATGGCAGACCCAACTCCCAGTTAGTTATGCTTTTCCCTCCTCTGTAAAGGTTGTTTTAACAGGATTACATTGGTAGGGATAGCATTGGCTACACAGGGGGTTCCAGGCAAGTCTGGGGGTCGAGATTCGACAGACAAGGATAGGGAGGGCCCTTGTGCATGATCCAAGAGCCCGTCCCAGTTACCTCACATCCCCACCTAGCACAGTAATAAACATTAGTCCCACCAAAGTTAGAAATGTCCGAAGCAGTTCAATTAATTCCTGGGCACCTGGTGTCTCTTAAGTAAGCCAGTTCTTTGTGCGTGCCTTTAAGCTAGCACAGGGGTCAAGATGACCTTTGAGCTTTACTGTCAGCTCCCAATGGCTCACAACATCATCTCCCCCCCCCCTCCCCCCGTCTTTGTTTAAAGAAGTGAACCCACCTGTCTTAGGTTGGGTGGATCGCCTTGTCTGCATTACCCGTCATCGGGAACTTCTTCAGAGAGAAGCTGAAGGCCCTATCTTAAGTTGCTCAGACTGACACACCCTCTTACCCGTCTCTGGTTGCGATTCCTCTTGGGGGGTGGAAATTCATTCATTTGGAGCTTGATAACTGGCTGGCTAAGCTCATGAGAGTTTTGTAGTGCACATATAATGCAAGGAAGGCATAGAAAAAACCATCAGCAAAAGCATTACTAAGCCAGGAAATGTCACTACTAGCCCTTTAACACTAGTGAAGGATGGGATAGCAGTCTTTGCCACTTCAGAGTCCAGAGGTGGGGATTTTTTAATCCAGCTATTTGCCTGTGGGGTTGGACAAGATCTAAACTGGAAGCATAACAAAAGGTGGTTGTTTAACAATAAGTATGGATTCAATGCCACTATATAAGCAATTAGTAAAAGAACAATTAAAACAGGTGACATTAAAATAATTAACTCCTACAAAAATATTAAAGTCCATAAGGTGGTGATCAAAATGAAGGTCAGGCCACCAGGTCAAAGGGACAGCTTCTTTTGTGGTGCTATTGACGATTTCTGCATTGCCAGCTTTGGTCACTGCCCAGGTCACCTGTTGAGGTTGATGCAGATTCCATAGGGCCGTTCCCAGGATTGGGAGAGTCAGGATAGCCAACAGCTGGAGTATCGCTATCTGCAATTGTTAGAGAACACAAGAGCTTCTCAAGGGCTGGTTGCCCTTGGGGATGGTTACTAATTGTCTTTCTGGCTTTTCTCTTTAAAACACAAGCCTCGGCCATGGCCGTTTTCCTTTCCTTATTGGTTAGCTTATTCTTAGGCATCCTCTTGTATAGAGGATATGGGTAAAAATATAAGGTTCCTGGCAGGGATCCAAATGGGGGCTGTCTCCCCTATGGGATAAACGCATCCAAATCCCCTGCCCATAGTAACTGGGGGGTCAGGTCCTCTCCATTGTTGTGTCAGGGGGTCCTTCCACCTGACTTTCACTTGGGGCTTCGGGTTTAGTTGTCCCCAGTGCTTCTGAAATCTGGATTTAGTTGCCTCTTTTGAAAAATTTAAAATGTTAATGGTAAACAAAGCTCTCTGTAAATGTATATGGGGGCTAACTCCCCCTTTTTTGTTTTATAGGCTATCAGAATACAAATTAAATGGTTTTTGAATGTCCTGAAGGGCCATAATTATGACCAGCATTTCTTTATATTGTGCTGACCCTTGACAAGGTTGAAATCTTTGTTGGCTCGGAGTCTTTTGTTGCTCCTCAAAGGCTGCATACATAAAGCCTACCTTACCTCCATCAGTAAAAACATGGAGGGTGCCAGGAATAGGCGTAGAAGGAAATAGAGATGGCATTTTGAGGGGAAGTCGCCATAAAATGACAGTCCATTTGGATGGCCCATAATGGCAGTCAATTTGGCCTAGAAACCCCTCTAAGGAGAAAGCAAGACGAGCATTTCCTCGAGTGAGCCACTCAACATATGCCATCCGAAAAGGAAAAACAATGGAGTGAGGGTCAAGGCCATAATGTCTTTGGGCTTGCGTCCTTCCCTTCACAATATCATCTGCAAGTTGGTCTGCTTGAGAGTACACTCGAGGTGTGCCTCCCAGGGGAATATGAACCCACTCTAATGGCTCCCCACTTTGAGTTAAAACTGCAGAAATTAACGTGACACCTGCAAACAACCAAAGGGAAAAATGGTCTCACTAATAGAATACCTCTTTAGAGAAAATTTATCCAGGGCTTTTTGGAACTGCAAAAATATTGCCCTATGGCTGTCTGTAATTGTAATAACTTCTTGTGGCGTCCTGTCTTTTAACAGGGCAAATAAGGGCACAAGACTATCTTTAGGGACAGAAACCCATGGCAACAGCCAATTGATTTCCCCTAAAAGACTCTGAAGTTGGGTTAAGGTCAGAAAGGCTGGAATATCCAGCAAAGGCTTAAGGGGGCTGGCCTGAGTCAAGGTAAAGTGGGTCCCAAGCACCTTAAAAGGAGCTACCTTTTGAATTTGATTAAGGGCTATGGTAAAAACCCCTTTTTTTAATATGACAAGAACCTGGGCCAGAAGGCCCTCTAGGCAGCTCGGGTCTCGGTGCCCCAGAATTATATCATCCATTTAGGCATAGGCAAGGGAGGTATCTGAACCCAGCACAGGCCCTAAAATTGTGGCCAAGTATTGTTGGCAGAAGGCCGGGCTATTGGCCATTCCCTGTGGCAGCACTGTCCATTCCAACCTCTGATCAGGCTGGGAAAAATTAAGAGAAGGTATAGAGAATGCAAACTTCTCACCGTCATCTGGATGCAGAGGGATAGAAAAAAAAAATCTTTAATATCAATCACAACCAAGGTATATTCTGAAGGTATAGCAGGAGTCCAGGGCATGCCTCTTAGGGGTGTTCCTACTAGCTCCATCCTTTCATTTACCTTAGGTAGGTCTTGGAGCATAAGCCAAGCCCGGAGGCTTTTTGAATAACAAATATGGGTGTGCTCCAAGGACTTATGGAAGGGCAAATATGCCCTAGGTTTATTTGTTCCTCCACCAGAAGGTGGAAGGCTTCAAGTTTAGGTTTGGTCAATGGCCGCTGCTCCACCCAGATTGGGCTTCCCGGCTTCCACCTAATGGGAGGTACTCAGCGGGCAGTGGCCTTTAGGATTGGCGGTGCACCTGAGCGGGTCCCATATGTTCTTCTCTGTAATTATGAAAGTTTAAAAAAATCCCTTTTCTTAACTCCTTCTAGATCCTGTTTAAGCCTTTGTGCTTCTTCCCCATCCAGGATATCATCATAGGATGCTTGATGGTCTGTAGTGATCACGGCATCCATTTGTCTTAGCATGTCTTGCCCTAGTAAATTGGCAGTGAGGTTCTCTGCCAGTAAAGGGTGTATCTTTCCCTGTTCTCCATCTCGGCTAGTCGATGTCATAAGGGCAACCATTTCTTTGGACTGGGAGTTGCACCCTACCCCCAATGTCTGGGGCCCAGGTGCAAGCTTCCAGTCCAAGGGCACTTCCTCTTCCCTGAGTATGGTTCGGTCTGCCCCAGTGTCAATTAAGCTGTGAAACCTCTTTCCGCATATGAGAATACTCATTTTAGGGTGGAGTCCATCCACCAGGGGGACGGTCCAATCGGCCTGGGCTGCCCTGCCACGAGGCTGCCTGGGCCTCACAGCAGAGGGGGTTACTCCTTGAGTTAACAGGGCTAGAGGATGCCCCTCCCCAAATTTAAAGGCTTCCCATCTAAATCAAACTTGTATCCCTCCCTGCCCCTAGGGCAGGGTATAGAGGGCGGTTTGCCCATGGGCCAGTTGGCGGGGGATTGTTGTAAACAATCCCTCTTAAAGTGCCCCTCCTGCCCACATTTAAAACAAGTCCCTCTCCCCTATGCTCTTGGGGTTCCTTGGCCCTGGGCTGCCAGCGCCTGAGTAATAGCTTCAGTCATTGCAGATGTCTGAGCCTGTAAAGCTAAAGCTAGTGATTGGGACTGGTGCTGTTGCATTCCCCCATCCTGTGAGGCCACCACCCATCTGCTCAGGGAACTCTCTCTCAATCCTGTGCAGGCCATGCGGTGGTGTGCATTCATCCCTTCCCAGACCAGCAGCTTTACAAACTGATCTCGGAGGTTCCCTGCCCATAGCTTGCAGTGAATGCTCTGTTGGACTCGGTCTATGAAATCAAGTAGAGGCTCACCCAGTTTTTGTCTCACTCCTGCCATGGGGGACTCAGTAGGCCCATCAATCCAGTTTGTACCATGCGGCAAGTCCTGCCTGCCTCACCTGGTCATGGTACAGGCCAGGTATTTCGGCCTGTTGGATGCCGGTGGAGTAGGCTTCCCCCGTACCTGCTAACATGACATAAGTAATAGGTATTGTGGGTTGAGCCGGCCAGTTACTCTCTGCTCCCACTCTGCATTCCTCCTTAAAGAAAGCACACCATTTAATAAACTGAGAACTAGTTAGAACGACTTTGGCCACATCCATCCCGTCCTTAGGGACACATGGGTGATAAGCAATGTCCTGTAATAGGATCTGGGCCAAGGAGAGTTTGGGCCATCCTCTGCCACCGCCTTGCGGCACTCTTTAAGATCCTTAGCTTCCCATGGATACCATTCCAAGGGCCTGTTAGCTCCTGGTGCCAGATTGACCAGATAAACTTGGGGAAGCGAATCCTGTGGCCTAGAGTCTGGGCTCTTGAGTGGCCCTGCCTTTCCAGAGGAGGTCTCCGAGTAGGTTACTTTCCCAGCCCTCGGCCCCTCCATGGAAGGTTGGTAGGGGTCTGGGTCTTGCAAGTCCCTCTTGCAGGTCTTGTAGGGCGCCATACCTCCCCTCCATTTGGGGGAATGGGGAGGGGGCCTAGGACCATCAGTATCAGCTGGGTCAGAGGGGGGAACTTTTACTCGTTTTGACTTCCACAGTGCATGTTTCAGTGTGTTCTCGATCGGATTTGACACATTCCTTTTCCTTCTCACTTCCCAAGTCCTCCTGTACTCCTTCTAGGCCTAATGTTGCCTCCTCCTCCTTTTTCTGTGATATAGCATTATCCATATTTAGGGTTTCACTTACCCCGAGGGACCGCTTAGCCTCAGCTGGTATCTTTTCCTTTCGTGCCCCACGTTGGGCTCCAGATGTTGGGTCTTCGTCTGTCCCACGAAAGACGGACTGGTCCGAGGAAAGGTAAGTGGGGCACTCACCTGTTCCCCAGCCTCCCTCAGCCCAGGAGACAATCAGACACAGCGGGAAGCCAAATACAGCAGGTAGAACACTGTTTATAAACAGAGAGCAGCCCTTTTTAAAGTCAAAAAAGGCAGGTGGCATGGCAAGGGAGGAAGAGGAACCAATCACTGTCAAGGTAACACCCTATCATGCACCTAAGCCTTCACTGGCTGGTTAGGCACTGATCGGAAGGTCAACTGTGCTCTGCCCACTCTCTCTCCCAGCACCATCTTTGCTGCCCATGTGTTCTACATAGGTGTATTTAGTATCAGGAAATTTTCATAGAGAAATACAAAAAGACTGAGATTTTTAGAAAGCAAAGGAGATCAGGTATGAAAAAATAGCATAGAAGGAGATACATGTAGCACACAGAAATTAAGAACTAGCCTAAGAAATTTAGAATGCTAAAGGCAATGAGGAATAAGCCTAGTTGATAACTAGTTCTTCAATAACCAAAAATGGTCCTCTAGAAAAGTTTCTGTTATACCTTAGTTACTATCATTTATTCCTTCTCTTCTGTCACAACTCTGCCTTTTTGGTGTCATGACTGACCAAAAACATTTCCAAATATCACTTAGACTACCCTTCTCTTTGTGATTAGCAGTCACCACACAAAATCCCGGAATCTTTGAATTTCGAGAATTAATCTTCACGTGACATCTAAGCACATTCTTGGCATTAATTTCTGTGACCAAATGAACAAAACTTTTTTTTCAACACAGTATCCTAATATAAGTAAAGCCTATGAATTAGGGACTATTGTCAGGTGTCAGAATGGAAGGAACAATTCTATATTCCAAGTATGGGTTCTTTATTTTGCATTTACTAACCAATTTTATTTTTGCCAGACCAGAGGCTTAAACTCAGGGATACGGAATTATTCCTGACCTTTTTTTTTTTTTTTCCTCAAGGCGAGACAGCTCCTGACCCACAGACCAGACCAGCTCCAGAATGAGAGAGCCAACTTGGGTTCCAGCCACATGGGGATGCTTTGCCACCTCCACCAGCACCCATTCAACCAGTTCCTGTGAGAGAGAGAGAGAAAGAAAGTCAGAATTACACGTAAGTCTGGTGCCAGTGGCTCAGAACTCTAATCCTATCTACACAGGAAGCTGAGATATAAGGATCATGGTTCATACCAGCCCAGGCAGGAACGTCTCTGAGACTCTTATCTCCAAAGAACTACCAGAAATCCGGAATAGGCTCTGTTGGCTCAAGTGGTAGAGCACTAGCCTTGAGCTGAGAAGCTTGGGGATGGCACCCATGGCCTAGAGTGCAAACCCCACGACTAACAATATGTGGACTTCCCACCACAAGAAGTAGACTGAATAGCACCCATTGTCCTAGGAAGCATGGTAGAGACCTCAGGCTGAGCTTCCTGTGAACTTGAGGTCATAAGTAGGTCACCTGGCTTGTCTGTGCCTCGTTTTCCCTAGCTGCAAAACTCAACAGAATGAAGGATCCCCTTCCTTATGGGGATAGGGAAATGATGAAAGATAGCCATGTTTTGTTTCATAATTCCCACCTGTTGCACGATTAATAACTGGCCCCACTTGAGTCCTTTCCAGGTCATATGCTCACAGAATTGCTAAGAACCTTACCTGAAGGCTGCTCCCTCTGTGCTTAGCCGTGCTACAGAGATCCCTCTGTATAAATCCATTGTTTCCTCACAACTCTCCTGTGAGGAGACTGAGGTCCGATGGTTGAGGCCTTACCCAGAGCTTCACCAGTGGTCAAGAATTGGCTGCTGTGGACTAAGAGTTTGGTATAATCCATCAAAACCTATGACTGAGCATATCACTACATGTCTACCATTCCAATTACAGAGGACAGGTCTGGTGGAGCATACCTGTCACAGATAGGAGGACCTCAATCCAGCCCAGCCTGAGCATATATTGAGTCTCTATTTTAGAAATGCCCGAAACAGAAAGGTGGCTTCTCAGAGCCAGGGAGGAGAAACAAGCAGGGGGTCATGGTACCCCAGAGGGGTGTCTGACATGTGTAGGAGTGGTGCTGGGGCAGTCACTCACCTATGCTGCTGGAAGAAGCTGTTGGTGTCTGCTCCAGGTGGGGCAAGCAGCCATGGTGGCAGTCTTATGGACATATGGGCCCAAAGCAGAGGACCAGAGGCAGAGACCTGGTAGGGGCCTTAGGTCAGCTGGTAGCGCACCATTGTCTGAGGATTGAAACTGGCACCACCTCCGGAAGGTAAGGAGGAGGCCAGGGAGTGGGCTGGCGCATCAATTTCCTACTATACTCCAAAGTCACATCGAGTCTTGCTCACCACTCAGCCACCTCTACATTCCTCAACTGCTGGTAGTGGTATAAACTAACAGAGGGAATCTAGGTGCTACTGGGCAGCATGGAATATGGGCGTGGCCACCATTCTTGTATCTCATTGGTCAGAAAGAAACATGAAAGAATGGAGGTGTGGCTGGAATCCTGTGATGCCAGCATCATGGGCAGAGTCAAGATGATAGCAGGTCCCCCAGCCCTTTCTGATGGAACTCTGTCCAATTCAATTGGGGACAAGAGGGTGACCTGCTTTAGCTGTATGGCTGCACTGATAGTTGTGTATGTCTGTTTGTTGCCACTCCTGGACTTTGAACTCAGGATCTGGGCACAGTCTGTGAGCTGTTTTGGCTCAAGGCTCACCCTCCACAGTGGAGCCACAGGGCTTCTGGCTTTGTTGACACTGATGTTGGACAGGAGTCCCAAGGACTTTCCTGCCTAGGGTGACTTTGACCATGATCTTCACAACACAGCCTTGTAAGTATCAAAGAGGATTGCTGAGAGCCACTGGTGCCTGCCTAATAATTGGTCTTTCTGATGTTCTTGGACAGACCCGTGAGTTCCCTATCCTTGGGTTGAAGTGGTGGGAGCTAGAGCTCACAGTTTGAATGGCAGGAGATCCTAAGAAACTTGTTCCTATCGATATGATTACCAATGGAATGTGATATATGTCATGATTTAATGCGCAGTTATTGAATGATTCCAGGATAAAATTATGCACAATTATATTACAAGACACTGATCGATTTTAGTTATACTTTGTGAAGTATTTAAATAATCACATTCATAAACTGGAGGTATAATGAAATACCTAAGAATTGGGCCTCAGACTGTATAAAGGTGTCATTATTTTTGCCATGACTGGGATTGGAACTCATGGTCTGGGTAACTCTGTTGCACTGTGTGAGAAGAGGAAGCTTGCCTCCTTGAAGTCAAGAAATTCAAGTCTGTTCCTTAGGCCTGAAATCAATCACCACCATTAGAAAACATCCTATTCATGTACAATAAATATATATGATTTATATTTGTATACATATGTTGACTCCATATTGTGTTCAGTGTAGTTATTTTATTTTTTGTTTTATTCATGTATTAACCATTTATTTTATTGACTATTATGGCACATAGAACATTGATTACATTGATTACATAGGATATAATTCTGCATATGCATTCCACTTCATACCTGACACCCAGGACATTCAGAGAAAAGGAAAACATGGGTCACCATCAGCTTCTTACTTCATGATTCACTGTTTGGGAGTGCTGGCATCTGAACTCATGGCCTACAAGGCCAAATTCATGAATGGGTGAGTGTCAACACGATATCCTGGGGCAAATTGAGTGAACAGGCAGTTCCCAGGACCTGAGATCGTGCCCCAGGTGTTAACACAATGAGAATAGATTGACATGCAGATGGTAGTATGTTAATAAATATATATCTTTATAGAGTGCCAGAGATGTCTATACATTATTCAGTTATATAGACTACATTCCTAGCAATTCCTGGGTATTTATTATGCCTCCATGTAAATAATGTTATTGTTTTCATCTTTAAACTATTAATGAAATCAATCAGTGCCATGAAATTATTGTGCTCCTGTAAGTAATAATATTCTTTTAATGCTTCATAAATAATAAATAAAATGAATCAGCCTCCTGAAATGATGCAGTCTAATTTTATAGGAGCATCATTCATGATCAACTCATTCAACCGTGATATTGATAACATTCCATTGTTATTCCTATGGATGGGAACCAGTTTCTTAATATCTCCTGTCATTGGTTGGTGTCAGGACAGGGATTCGAAATCAGGGCTTATGTTGCCACGTGGGCTTATGGCTTCCCTGTTAGTCTGCCAGGCTTCAGCAATGCAAGGTGAAGTACCCCAGGAGGGTGACCGTGCAAAGTAAGAAAACTTAAAAAGACCATATTTTTTCTGTGCATTGTTTTCCCTGAAAGGCCTGGGGGTCTAGGATCCCAGTATCAGCTATGAGTCCAGTGGCTGCACCCCAGTATAGGGTGATAGAAGCTGAGGCAGAGTTACCATGACTTGAGTTCAAGCGCCGTACTGAGAAAAGTAAAATTAAAAAAAAAAATTAGCTCCCTGGCTGGCAATTCATACTGTTTATTCTTCCAGACTTTAGATTTGAACTCAGGATCTGGGTAAATCTGCAGAAATGTGGATGAAGGGGAAGATCACTGTACTTGAAGATGAGAAAGTCAGACCTGTTCACTAGTCCTGAATTCAAGCCCCAGCCCTAAAAAACATACTATTCATAAACATTGTAAAGATAGGATTTATACTTACCTATAGATGTTCAGTCCATACATGTTTGGTGTGGTTGTTCCTTGTATTTTTGTTTTATTCATTTAGTTACCATTGATTTTACTATGATGAAACCCATTCAGTTTATTACATTGATGACTTCCTATCACAGAGCATCTAGACTTGTAGAAATGTTTTCCATCAGGCCTGACACCAAGGATTCTCAGAGAAAAGGAAAACAAGTTTCACACTCAGCTTCTTACTCCATGATCCACGTGTTGGTAGTACTGGGATCTGATTTCAGGGCCTAGCAGGATCAATTGGCCAATAAGTCAAGGTGAACATACCAACCTGTGAGCAACTAAAGAGGTAGGCCATTCCCAGGATCTGACATTGATCCCCACAATGGTCCACTGTAGTCATAAATTCATAATTTAAACATAGAATCTTTATTGACATACATGTGTGTACAGCATCTTGTATTCAGTGCAATTCTCCTTTTTTGTCTATAATTCATGGAGATATTGTGTATTTTACTAAGTATGGTGACACAATATCAGCATACTAAATGTGCTGAGATGGATGATGACCCATTCCCATGGTTATAGGGTTGCCTATGCATTCTCCATCCTACTTGAGACCTAGGACTTTCATGGGAGAGGAAAACATATGCAACAGCTGGCTTCTGACATAAGGATGAATCTTTTGTCAGTGCTGGGGTATGAACTCAGGTCTGGGTAGCTCTGTTGCATTGTGTAGGAAGGGGAAGCTCACCATCCTTGGAGACGAGAATGTCAGGCCTGGTCCAGGGCCTGATTTAACACCCCAGCACTAGACAAAATAGCAAGCTCACCTTTTTTAAGCATAGTACCTGTCTTTACCTACAGGTGTGGTATGCATCTTGCATTCAGTGTAGTTATTCTTTTTATTTTGTGTCTTATTCATGGATGTTATTTTGTATTTTATTGAGTATGGTGACAGATATAACTGTGCTGACATGGATGACAACTTGTATCCATATCTATAGAGTTGCTGATATAGCATTCTCCATCCTTGATGAGACCCAGGACATTCACAGGACAGGAAAAAATGTGCAACCTTGGGTTTCTCACATCAGAATGAATCTTTTGGCAGTGCAGGAATTCGAACTCAAGACCTAGCAGGCCCAATTGGTGAATGGGTCCTGGTGAGCACAGCAGCCTGTGAGCCACTAAGGAGATAGGCCATTCCTGGGACCTGAGATGGAGTCCTGGTGGGAGCCACTATAGCCATAAATTCATAATTAAACAGAAGATCTAATTTCCAAATATGGGTGGGCATCATCTTGGGCTCGATGTAGTCACTCTCTTTATTTTGTGTCTTATTCATGGCTGTATTGTGTATTTTCTTGAGTATAGAATGACAGATATAACGCTGGTGACCTGGATGACAACCTATTCCCATGAGCATAGAGTTGTCTATATATTTTCCATCCTAGGTGAGACCGAGAACTTGCACAGCATAGGAAAACAGGTGCAACAACTGGCTTCTCACATCGGGGTGAATTTTTGGCAGTGCTGGGAATCGAACTCAGAGCCTAGGAGGCCCAAATGCCCAATGGATCCACGTAATCACACCAGACTGTGAGCCGCTAAGGAGCTGGGCCGTTCCCAGTAACTGAGATTGAGCCCCAGGGAGGCCAAAATATTCCTCAATGCATCATTTAAACATGGGATATGTATCCACATCCATGAGTCGACTGCATCGTGCATCGAGTGTAGTTATTCTCTTTATTTTGTGTGCTATTCATGTATGTATTGTGTATTTTCTTGAGTATATGATGACAGGTATAACTGGACTGACATGGATAACAACTTATTCCCATGGCCACAGGGTGGCCCACGCATTCTCCATCATAGCTGAGACCTAGGACTTGCACAGGAAAGGAAAACAGGTGCAATAATTGACTTCTGACATGAAGATGAATCTTTTGGCAGGGGTGGGATCAGAACTCAGATTCTATCAGGTCCAATTGGTAAATGGTTCCACATGAGCAAACCAGCCTGTGAGCCACGAAGGAGCTAGGCCATTCCCAGGACCTAAGATTGAGCCCCCCCCCACGGGGGAAGAGTGGGGGGCACAATAGTCATCCGTTCATAAGCTGAGGGTAGAATACAAATAAGTACATATTTGTATAGAGTAGTAGAGATGGTGACCTGTGATGGAATCCAATCTACCGAGTGACTACTGATTCTTGGATCTTTCCTGATGGCTCCATTTCATGACTGTGATGATTATTGTCATGCTGCATCAACTCTTCTTTACAAATAATCTATACCCCATACCTATAATTTCCTACTCACATAATGCAATAACTACTCAGTCAACGATGGGATCGATAGCATTCCATGACCCTTTCTAGGACCAGACACCAGTATCTCAGGATCTTCCGACATTCCCTCCTCATAGTAGGACTGAATTCAAGCCTCAGGCCTGGAAAAGATACTCCTTATATACATTTTAAATATAGGATTTATACTTCTATACAGATGTTCAGTCCATACTGTGTTTGTTGTGGTTATTCATTTTATTTCTTGTTCTATTCATTTATTTACCATTTATTTTATTGACTCTGATGACACCTATACCATTCATTATATTGTTTACATCCTATCACATAGCATCTAGATTTTAGATGTGTTCTCCATCATGCCTGGCAGTGCAAGGATCTGAACTCAGGGCCTAGCATGCCCAATTCATAAATGAGTGAGTTTGAGCATGGCAGCCTCTAGCCAATGAAGCTGTCAGGTGGTTTCCAGGCACTGAGATTGACTCCCATGTTTGGCCAAAACAGCGATACATGAATAGGCAGACAGTGGTATACAAATAAATACATATTGGTAAAGAGTGCCAGCCCTCTATCTATGATTGAATGACACCTACTACATTCCTACCAACTCCTAGGTATTTATTATACCACCACGGAAGGAATATTATTCTTTTCATGCTTAATAAACTATTAATTAAGATCAATCAGCATTCTAGGATTATTGCATCCAATTTTAGATTAGACAGATGCATGAACTTCTCTTTCAATCAGCATTCCTATTTATAGGAATGAGTCTCTTGTGATCTCCTGCCATTGGTGTCAGGACTGGGATTTGAACCCAGGGCCTATGTTGACACTGATAGCCCACCAGCCATCAGCAATGGCAGGTCAGGTCCACTTTGCAGCCTTGTCATTCAGACCCAGGATGGTCACTGTGCAAAGAGAACAATTGAAAAAACCCAGCCCTCTGCAGCTCGCCACTTTTTGTGCTTTCCAGCTTTTTTTTTCTTCCTGAAAGCCCTCTGGGCATAAGATCTCACGATCGGCTCTGTGTCTGGAGACTGCACTCCAGCCTAGGGAGATCCAAGCTGAGGCAGAGTTTCCACGATCTGGGTCAAGCCCCATGGTTGCCCCCCAAAAAGAATAAACAAATTAATTAATTAAGTAAGTAAGTAACTAAATTAAAAAAATAAAGCTTCCTGATTTGGAATTTCTACTAGTTTTCTTTCCTAGTGTGGGATTTGAACTCAGGATCCTAGTAAATCTGTAGTAATGTCAGGGAAGAGTTGCCACTACTTGAGTTCAAATCCCATGCCAAACAAAAATGAAAAACTAAGTCACTGACTTAGGGGAAAATAGTTGTGGAGATGGGAGGGAAGGAATGGTAGGCTGAAAACAAACGAGGAATCAACAATGTTCAATAGGAAATATACTCATTACCTTGCTCTTGTAACTGTATCCCCAATGTACAACATTTTTACAATAAAAAAGTACAAAACACAGAAACAATATAGTTCTCCGACAAGCACTTTGGAGGTAAAGGAAGGTTGTGTGAATAGCTGTAAAAAATTCTGCACTGTCTTTTTTTAATGTTCAGTAGGGAACTGAATAAACATAGATACTTCCATTAAAAAAATTGGAACTGGGGCAAGTATTTCTGCCATTGCTATGATTTGAGCACACTGTCCAGGTAACTCTTTTGCCCCATGGGTGAAGGCGAAGCTCATTGTCATTGAGGAAAAGAAATTCATGCTAGAATTCCCAGGACCTGAATGAAGGTTCTGCAATGGAAAAAGTATTTCTATGCATGTGTAATGTATTATATATAATTACATATGTATGTTAATTTCATATTACGATTTTTATTATTGATTTTGTATTTTATTTTTGTTTTACTCATTTATTGATTATTGTATTTATTATAAACACAATATTTATTACATTTTTCACATCTATTATAAAATTATACACAATAATTTGGGACATTGACTCATTTTTCATTACTATTTTATTAAGTGTTGAAACAATACGTAATTAAATGGAAGCATTTGTCACAGTATTCACATGTTTAGAGTCTCTCCGAAGTATGTTTATCTTCCTATTGGGATTTATTTAGATGATTTATGGTCAGAAGCCTTTTCTTGAGGATACGAAAGTGAGGGATAAAATTGTAAGGGTGGAGATAGAAATGTGGCTTAGTGATAAAGAGCTCGCTCAGCATGCATGAATGCCAGGGATTGAAACCTCAGTGCTACATACTCAAAAAAAGCCAGAAGCTGTGGAGTGGCTCAAGTGGCTATCCTTGAGAAAAAGAAGTTCAGAGACAGTACCCAGGCTCTAAGATCAAGCCCCAGGACTATCAAAAACAATAGGCCAGATGCCATTGCTCACACCTGGAAACTTAGATTCTCAGGAAGCTGATTCTCAGGAAGCTGAGTTCAAAGTCTAGGCAAGGAAAGCCTGTTAGACTCTTATCTCCAGTGAAGCACAAAAAGACCCTGTGTGGTGCTGCGGCTCAAGTGGTAGAGTGTTCGCCATGAGCTTATTGGCTCAGGGACAGTGCCCAGACTTGAGTTAGAGACAAACAATTGGAAAAAAGTGAGGATTAATCAAAGTACTTTTCCTATTTGTTAATTAAGAGAACATTCTTTGGGAAATCAACACTGATTTACACCAGAATAGGAGTCAGAGCTCAAGGTTCAAGTGTAGGACATCCATATTCCCTGCCTCTCAGACTCTAGCATTGTAACTTTGTGTCCTACATGGTTCTGAAAGGTCCAATGTTGAAAGGTTTAATATGCTCCCAAAGCCCTTTGTGATAAGCAGTTGATTTGTATTGTCAATGTTATTACAATTCTGAACCTAGCAGAGCACCAGTAGCTCGGGCCCGTTGCCCTAGTTTAGGAGGATGAGGTTTCAGGATCACAGGGTGAAGACAGCCAGGGCAGAAAAGTCTATGACACTCAGACTTCCATTTCTGAAAGGTCAGATGTTCTAGAGCTTCCTGTGTTTCCCATGGTACTTAGACTCTAAATATTCTTAGAGTTCTTGAGCTATAGAATCAAGAAACATTATTGACCCATCATGGGTTCAAATGAAGTTCTCAGGATCCAAGCCCTAGCCATGTTAGCAGGAAGAACTCCAGTGTAACACTGTAATTAAGGCAGAAAACAATTTCAAAAGCCAGGCTAGATGCAGAGACCAGGCCTACAGGATTAGGAGGCAGAATGTACACATTCAACAGGGAAGTGAGCTGCAAAACCACTTCAATCATTCCAGGCACAGCCACCAATGGGGGGAAACCTGAAACATTTGTTAGAGTTACACTATTGTCAAGCTTTTCTTAGCCTCTTCAAACAATGACTAATTAACCTTCCTCCCTCAGGTGAAGGGAGCCTCAGGCTATCTTTAGGTTAACAATAGAGAGCCAGTTTAGTGGGGGACATAGTAACAGAGTAGAAAAACACTGCTCTCTGGACTTCGTGAGTGTGTTTTTCACTCTCCATCTGTCAGATTTGAAGGCCCTTCTTCTACCTCTGCCAGTCCTTTCTCCTTCCTTCATTCTCCACATCATTAATGCAAATCCCCAATCCAGGGAGAGGCAGGGCCCTTTCTTTTCTGTTTCCATGCCTCTGAGTTAGAACCGAGCTCTGCCCTTTTGACTCTGGGGCCCTTTGCTGCCTGAGAAGTGGGAAACAGACAGTCTTCCTGCCCTGTAGTTTTGTGAAGGCAATGCTGGTGCCCTGGCATGCTGCAGAAGGCCTCATGACTGGGAATTGTTCCCTTCTTTCCCAGATTCATCTATCATCTCCTATCTATCTCTTATCTATGTATCTATCTATGTATCTATGTATCAATGTATGTATGTATGTATGTACGTACGTACGTACGTACGTATGTATGTATGTATCTATCTATCTATCTACCCACCCACCTACCTAGGTATCTCTTTGCCAGTTCATGGGTGGAAGTCAAGGCCAGGACACTCTCTTTAGCACTCTACTACTTGAGCCACAGCACCAATTCTGTCTTTGTGTGTGTGTGTGTGTGTGTGTGCTACCAAGGAATCATACCCAGGGCTTCTTGCAGGCTAGGCAAGCACTCTCTCACTAATCCACATTCCCAGCCCCCTCATCTTTTCCTTAATGGTAGTTTTTACATAAGTATGCTGCCATTTTACATCCCCAAGTTTAATTTTCTGAATACTGGTTACTTCTATGAAACCTGACCTTCTCTTCCCCTGCCTGATTTGTGACTATTCTTGCATTGACCCCATAATAAAATGTAAATAAAGGCTGCTGAGAGCTTCAGTGTGCTTCATATAAGGACACAGGCCTGGAACCCTGGAAGAGAAAAGCCATCGGCCTGAAATGAAGGCAATGATGCAGTATGCGCAAGGAGCATATCTGAAAAATAAACCATTAAATAAAAGGAGAAGAATTGCATATGGTCTGTTTGTACTCAGGGAAGTAATATACACACATAACTAGGTAGGACACTGATACATAAACTTGGCCTTCTCTTTTTGAAAAAATTTTGTGCCTATCCCAGGACTTGAACACAGGGCCCACTGCATTCCTCAGCTGTTTCTCCCAAGGCTGAGGCTTTACCACCACCACAGATCCACTTCCAGCCATCTGTTCATTAATTGGACATAACTGCCTCCCAGGATTTCCTGCCTGGTCTAGCCTCTGTCTCCTGCTCAGCTTTCTCTCTCAAAGCTAGAGCTCTATCCTCTGGCCCACTGCTTCACTTCTAGTTTTCTGGTGTTTTAAGAGATAAGAGTCAGACAGACTTCCTGCTCAGGCTGACTTTGAACGGCAATCTCCCAAAGAGTCTTCAAGCGGCTTTCCTCAGGGATTCACCGAGGAGCCCCTCCACACAAACCCTTAATCTAAATTTCAAGAGGCACTAGAGAAAAAGAGATACAAGAAGATGCTTCTAGTGTGTTCTAGATACATAAGGTTGGAGACACACAACACTCATAATCATTAGATCATTTTCTAGGCAAAAGGAGCAATGCAGACAGTATGGGGATCGCTCTAGCTTTCAGTCCTCTCATCCTGAGTAGGAAAATTCACTGCAGCTCAATGCTAATTGACAGTACTGGCATGTCCTGTGGACATTTGCTCCCAAATCCTGTGACACTCATTTGTCACGTTTGGCTACAAACCTGTGACCAGATGAGAAGATGAAGAGAGAAAATCCTTCCTAGAGAAAGCAGCTATGATGAATATTGGGTAGTTAACCTATAAATTCAAACCATTGGAATGACCCTGTTAAGAAGTCAGATTTTCCAGATTAAAAAGTGAAGAAGAAAAGAAAGAATGTACCAGTGGCTTCTCACTTTAAAACCAGCTCCTCAGGAGTCTGAGATGTAGAGAACCTGAGTTTGAATCCAGTCAGCATAGGAAAGTTCATGACACTACTATTTCTAAGAGATCACAGAAAGGTTAATGCACTACCCTTGAGCAAAAGGAGCTCAGAGACAATGCTTAGGATCATAGCTCAACCCCAGGACCTGACCACTCAAAAAGAGCATGTACCTCCATGTCTTTGGGTATGTATGGATGTATTCCTATAGGTGAAGCTCCAGAGTAGTTATGATGAATGGCACCAAGCTAGGAAATTTGTATTCAATAAAATGATCTCGTAACAGAGACTGCTTTCATGACAGTGTACAATCCAGGGCTTCCATCACTGTTCCTAGGGTAGACTGAGGGTTTCTCTGCATCCCAGGCCTGCTGGAAGAAGTCTTTCTCATTGAATGGACAGGCAGACAAAAGCCCTCACTCCTGTACAGCTGTGTAACAAACAACTCCATCTGGGTCAGATAGTGAGGATGATTTTGGGCAGGCTCTGAAGGTCAGGAGAAAACGGTCTCTTTGTACCCCAAACTATCTCTCTCCCCAATGCTCGGGGAGAGCACTGACAGGGAGCCTTCATTTGTGCCACCTCCTATGGCAGGCCAAGTCCTGTGCACTTATCCTGCCTTTGTGAGACTATATTCTGGTGTTCAGATACAGTGTTCAATAACATTCTGGAGTCCTTCTTGCAGAAAACTAGGGCACTGAACCTCAAGAAATGTTTCAGTGACGGCGATGATGGTCCTATGATTCCTCTCTAGCATTCTGGAAGCCTGGGAAATCCAAGCACAAATCTGATATCAAAGCTTCCTGTCATCAAGGGCTGGTGAATCTCATCAGGTTTTGAAACCTTTGATCTCTCCTAGTTGAGCCCTGGGTGGCTAGGTATTGGATTTGAAAACAAGCCTGGGGTGCTGACCATGAGCTCAGTACAGAAGCCCGTTGTTTTACCATTTTGTGTAACAGCATCAATTCTAGTCTGTGTGTGTGTGTGTGTGTGTGTGTGTGTGTGTGTGTGTGTGTGTGTGCGCGTGCGTGCACATGCACGCAGACTCATACACCATTCCTTGAGGTTGAAGTGAGGACCTGAGCACTGTACCTGAGCACTATAACTAGTTTCTCTTGTACAAGGATAGCCCTCTCCCACTTGAGCCAGAGCTACTTCAGGCTTTTTTTTTAGTGATGTCCTGAGAAATCAAACCCAGGGTTACATATATGAAAAACACCTTACTCCTAAGGCACATTCTCAGCCCTTTACTTCAGGTTTGTTAGTTTGTTTCTGTCTTTTTGTTGTTGTTATTGTAGGAGTTGACATCTGGGCCTGGGTGCTGTCCCTGAGCTCTTTAGCTCAAGTCTTGTGCTCTACCACTTGAGCCAAAACGCCATTTCAGTTTTTCTGGTGGTCCATCAGAGCTAAGTGTCTCAAGGACTTTCTAGCTCAGGCTAGCTTTTAACCATGATCCTTGTATCTTATCCTCCTGAGTAGTTAGTATAACAGGCATGAGCAACAAACACCCAACTTCAACTTCAGGTTTCTTAGTGGTCAATTGGAGAAAATAGGCTCATGGTACCTTTTGTGCCTGGGATAGTTTGGAACCCAGATCCTCAAATCTCAGCTTCCTGAGAAGGCGGGATGACAACCTCAGCTATAGACCCCTAGGCTGTGAACTCTGCTGCAAGGTGATCCTTGGTTCCACTTGGTGGAGTGCTAACCATGAGCCAAGAGGTAAGGGGCAGCACCCAGGCCCCTAGTTCGAGGTTCATGACTGAGAAAAAACAAAACAAAACAATTGTCTGCAGGAGACAACTCATTACTCTTCAGAAATATATAATTTTTTTCCTGCCATGGGGACATATCTGAGAGTTAATATTCTTGTTTGCATAATCATCTCAGTTGTAGAACTCTTACAAGGACCTGATGAAAGAATGCACCCTGTGAAGGACACAGTACATGGCACTCTTTGCATGACTCAGCACACAGCATTCTGTGAAAGACTCAGCGCCCAGCACCCAATGAAGGACTCAGCACAGAGCACCCTATGAAGGACTCAGCACATAGCTCTATTCAACAAGCTGTCATTAGAATTGTAGTGACAATTCTTCCCCCTATGTCATTTTTTCCATTTATGACATCCTATTACATAGCATATAGATTTGCATCTGAATTATACATTCTACCTAACACTGAGCACTTTCAAAGAAAAAGAAAATGTGTGTCACACTCAGCTTCTAAACTCCACAATTACATTTTTGGCAGTGCTGGGATCTAAACTCAGGGCCTAGAAGGTTCAATTCATGAATGAGTGATGGTCAGCATAGCAACCTATAGCCAATTCAGCTGCCAGGCCTTTCCTAGGCCCTGAGATAGAGCCCCAGATGCTGACCCCCATATCGCACTTAGTATAGTTATTCATTTATTTTTGCTTTATTCATTTATTTACCATTTATTTTATTGATGGTTATTACACATGAAATATTTATTACATAGGATATAGATTTGCCTATGTATGGAACTTCACACCTGACATGCAGGACTTTCACAGAAAAGGAAAACATGAGTCACCATGGACTTCTTACTACACGATTCAATTTTTGTCAGTGCTGGCATCTGAACTCACAGCCTACAAGGCTGAGTGTCAGCATGCCAGCCTGGAGCATATTTAGCTGACAGTCATTTCCAGCACCTGAGATCGAGCCCCACGGATGGACAAAATAAGAACAGATTGACAAGCAGATAGTATTACAAAATAAAATATAGATCTTTATAGAGTGCCAGAGATGTCTATACATTCTTCAGTTATATTGACCACATTTCTACCAATTCTTGGATATTTAGTATACTTCCATATAATTAATATTATTCTTTTCATACATAATGAATTATTAATTAAATCATCCACTGTCTGGAAACTATTGCATCCATGTAATAATATTCTTTGAATGTTTAAAAAAACTCATTAATATCCATTGGCCTCCTAAAATCACTCTGTCTAATTGTATAGTAGTATCCAGAAACAACCAATTCCACCTTGCCATTCATAATCTTCCATCGGTATTCCTATGAATAGGAATGAGACTCTTAAGATCTCCTTCCATTGGTAGAGGACAGGAAGGGGCTTCCAACACAGGGCCTATGTTGCCGTGTTGGCCTATGGCTTTCCTGGTAGCCCGCCAGCCTTCAGTGAACCCAGGTTACCGACATTTTTCAAATGTGTCATTCACACACAGGATGGTCACCTTGCAAAGCAAACAAATGTAAAACTGGCAACCATCTGCAAGTTGCCTTTTTTTTTTCCTATGTCGCATTATTATTTTTTTCCTGTCAGCCTCTGGGGCCCAGAAACCCAAGTTCGGCTGTGGGTCCAGTGGCTGCACCCGAGCCTAGAATGATCAAAGCTGAGGTAGAATTGCCACGACCTGAGTTCAAGCTCTGTGCTTGACAAAATAAAAATAAATAAATAGGTACATATATTCATACATTAAAAATAGTTAAAATATTATGAGGCTCCTTGGCTTGAAATTCATGCCCTTTATTCTGCCAGGCCTGGGAATTGAACTCAGGGTCTGGGTAAATCTGCAGCACTGTGGGGGATAGGGAAGTTCACCGTGCTGGAAGACAAGAAATCCAGGCCTGCTCCTAGGGCCTGAATTCAATTCCTAGCACTTAAAAGAATAATATACATATACATTTTTAACAGATGGTTTATATTTACATACACATATTTACTGCATATTAAGGTTAGTGTATTCATTTTATTTTGTGTTTTATTAATTTTTTTATGCATTTTAGTGAGCATGATTATATATACCATTTTTTGCATCCTATTACATAAGACAAAAATTTCCCTATGTATTCTAGGTCATTCCTGAGACCCAGGACTTTCATTGATAAGGAAAACAAGTGGGACAATTATTTTGTCCAAAAGGATTAAGTTTTTGGCAGTTCTGTGACTTGAACTCATGAATGGACTTCATGAATGGTTAAATGTTAGCAGAGTAGTCTGATGCAAGTGAAGTTGGCAGGCAAAATTGAGGACCTGAGATCAAGCCCTAGGAATGGCCAATATATAAACAGATAGATGTTTAGATTGCAGTGTGTGTGTGTGCATTTTTGTGTGTATTTACATATGTATATACATCCATAAATATATACAGACAGATATACATTTATGTAGATTCTAGTGTATAACCCTATATAAAGAGTGATGTCTATATCTTATTTTTAATATATTCTTTTACTACCAATTATTCGGTCTAAAATTATGCCTCTATTAATTAATCACGGTAGAACAGTTAATGAAGAATTAATCAATGACCTATATTTATTACATACAATCTTATACTAGAATGACTAACTAATTAGTAATTCAATTAGTACATTTCAAACATTTTATTAGTGTTCCAATACATAGGAACAAGTTTCCTAGATCTTCGGCAGTGTGTAGGTGCAGTCCCAGGATCGAACTTAGGGCCTACATATCTGGGTTGGACTCAGGCTTTACTGATACCCCTCCAGCTTTTGTCATGCAAGGTCACATACAATTAAAAGACTAGTCATTGAGACCAAGGAGGGTAACAGTGCTGAGGAAACAAATGTAAAACTGTTGTGTGAAACTTCCTGGGTTTTTCCTCCTCCATTTTTGTTGGTTTGATGTACTTTTGCCAGTGCTGGGAGTTGAACTCGGGTCCTAGGTTCCCTGGATCATATGTGGGTATAGAAGCTGCATCCCAGGCTATCATAATCATGGTTTAAGACACAATAAAATGGTTCATTGAGTAAAAGGAGCTCAGGGAAAATGTCTAGGCTCACAGTTCAAGCCTCAGAACCTGCTACAAAAAAGCCATTAACTCCATGTGTCTGAGTATGTATGCATGCATTTGTATCAGTGAACATCCAGAGGTTCTATGAAGAAAGGCACCCAGCTAGGAAATTTGCTTTGAATAGAATGGTTTCATAGCACAGACAGTGCTTTCTAAACAGTGCATATTCCGGGGTTACCCTCAATGTTCCCAGAGTAGCCTGAGGGGTTCTCCATACCCAAGGCTGCTGGAGGAACTCTGCTTCATTGTTGGAACAGGCAGACAAAAGGCCTCACTCCTGTACAGCTCTGTAACAAACAATTCATCCAGGCCAATTACTGAGAATGAGTGTGGGCAGGCTCTGAAGGTCAGGAGAAAAAGGCCTCTTTTTACCCCAAGCTCTCTCTCTCCCCAGTGCTCTGTTTTGACAGGAAAACTTCATTTGTGCCACATCCCAGGACAGGCCAAGTTCCCTGCACTCATTCTGTCTTTATAAGATTATGTTTCAATGTTGAAACAAACTGCTACCATTAATTCAAGAGTGCTCCTGGTAGACAATTAGGGAGCTATACCTAATGAAATGATTCATTATTGGCAACGATGCCTCCGTGTGTGTGTGTGTGTGTGTGTGTGTGTGTGTGTGTGTGTGTGTGTGTGTGTGTGCATATACCAGTCCTGGTGCTTGAACTCAGGACCTAACCACTGTATCTGAGTTTCTCCTGTACAAGGACAGCACTCTACTACTTGAGCCACAGTGCCACAGTGCCATTTCAGGGATGTGGAACATTTCTATGGATGTGGTACTGAGGATTCAAACCCAGGGTTTCACACATGCAAAGCAGTCTACCCCTAGGAAAAATTCCCAGCACTCCACTTCAGGTTTCTTTCTTTCTTTTCTTGTAAGTTGGAGGAGTTGAAGTTTGGGCCTGGGTGCTATCTCTCATCTCTTCAGCTCAAATCTAGCGCTCTAGCACTTGAGCTACAGGGCCCCTTCAGGCTTTCTGGTGGTTTTAGGAGATAACCATCTCAAGGAATTTCCTGCCCAGGGTGGCTTTGGACCATGATTTGAAGTTGCTTTGAACCAAGATCTTCAGCTTCCTGAGCAGACAGGATGATAGACCTCAGCTAAAGACACCTAAGCCCTGACACTTTGCTGCAAGGAGGTCCTTGGCTCAGCATGGTAGAACTTTAGCCATAAGCCCAAGAAGAAATTCAGCACCTAGGCTGTGAGTTCAAGGTTCATGATGGTGAAAATTAAACCAAAACAATTGTCTGCAGGAGACGTCACTAGAGCTAAATATATACATAAATTTGGCCCTGCCTTGGGGACATATCTGAGCCTCAACTTACTCATCTGCACAATCATCTTACTTGTGTAGCTCTTATAAGGACCAGATGAAAGAATACAACTCGTGAAGGACTCAGCACATAGCACCCTGTGAATGACTCAGCACACAGTACCCCATGAATGATCCAGCACCCCGTGAAAGACTCAGGACCGAGCACCCCAGGAAGGTTTCATCACATAGCTGTATAGTATAACCTGTCTTTAGATTTAACGTGCTTTCATCAGTATCACCACTCTTTCACATACACATCACAAACCACACAAGTTAACATCTTACGGTTTAGAGGGGTGTTTTTTTTGTGGGGAGTATCATCAGCCTCGGGGATTTCACTCATAGTTTGGAGGTACTGTCCGAGGATCTTTTCCTCAAGGCTAGAGCTCTACCATTTTGAGGCACAGCTCAGAGTCTCGCAGACTTCGTGTCAGGGCTGAGTTTTCAACCCACCAGTGTCTGATATCATCCCCCAAGCAGCAAGGGGTGAGCCAGCATCATCTGGTTCCATAGTGCTGGGTTGCAGCTGTTGACCTCTGGCTAAGTCATGTTAGGTGGCATCCATCGGCTTCAGACTCGCAGCTTGCTCTGTGATGAGGTATTTGAAATCCTGGCCTTCTATACTTGCAGTCAGAATATTCTAACTTGTTTTTGGTGCCAGTCCTGGGGCCTGAGTAAGGGCCTAAACACAATCCTTAAGCTTTCATGCTCAACAGCAGTGCTCCACTTCTTGAATGACAGCACTACTTGCTGTTAATTCTGTGCATGTGATATTGTGGAATGGATCCCAGGGCTTCATACATACTAGGCGAGCACTCTACCACAGAGCCCCAGGAACGTCAAGTGTAGAAATAGATATGTAGATTGTTACACACACACACACACACACACACACACACACATATATACACATACATATATAAGTACATATATATATGTATGTATAAAACAAGACAGGTATGTCTGTATATTAATTAATTATATATACTATATTACTACGAATTATCAATAAATTATTCCTTCCTTTATTTAAGTATTATGGTTGAATACATAATAAAGTATTAATTGAAAATTAGTCAATATACTATAATTATTGTGCATAATTTTATCATATAATCATACACTACTAATGTAATTATTACTTTGCAACATTCCATTTGTATGGATATATATCAAAATGCATTTCTTAGGATCTCCTGCCATTCATAAGTGGCAGTCTTGGGATTCACACCCAGGCCTAGGTTGCTGATTTTGGCTATGGCTTCCCTGATAGCCCACCAAACTTCAGCAGGGCAAGGTCACGTACACTTTCCAGGCCCTGTCATTTAGAACCAAAATGGTTGCAATGCAAAGAAAAAAAAAACATATAAAACTGCCTTCTGGAACTTCCCAGTTTTATCCTTCTCCTTTGTTTTCAGTTTGGGGGCCAGAACTCTGGGTCTGGGTGCTTTCCCTCAACTCTTCAGCTCAAGGCTATCACCCTACCAGTTGAGCCATAAGACTACTTCCAGGTTTTTCTGCTTATATGGTGCTGAGGAATCTAACCCAGGGCCTTATATATGCAAGGCAAGCACTGTTTACTGAACAATCTTCCTAGCACTTCTACTTTTTTTTTTGATGGTCCCAATGTTTGAACTCAGGTCCTAGGATCTCAGGATGGGCTGTGGGTCCAGAAGCTGCACAGCAGCCTAGGATGATCAGAACTGAAACAGAGTTGCACGAGCTGAGTTCAAGCCCCAGGCATGGCCAAAAAAAATATTAAGGCCCTGGCTTGGAATTTGCACTGTTTTTCTGGCAGGCCTGGGATTTGAACTCAGGGTCTGGGTAACTCTGTGGTACTATGGGGGAGAGTAAGCTCACCGTCGTTGAAGACAAGAATTTCAGCAAGAATTTTAGGGCCCAATTTCAAGCCCCAGTACTGAAAAAAATAATATCTATATATGAGATCTATTTACGTGCATGGGTTCAAAACTTATGACATTTATTACCCTTGTTTTTATTTTATTTAGTGATAATACATATATAGCATCTATTTCATTTATTATATCTTATCACATGGATCTATTTGCATATAGATTATACATCATACTGAGACCCAGAACTTTCACAGACAAGGAAAAAAATGTGTCAAAATTGGCTTCTGACACCACATATAGAATTTTGGCCATGCTGGGATTTGAACTCACAGCCCACAATGCCCAATTCATGAAAGGGTCAGTTGTAGAACAAAAGCCTTTGGCAAACTGAGCTTCCAGCCAGTTCTGAGGACCTGGGAACAAGCCATAGTAGTGGCTGATAGAGAGAGATAGAGATAGAGATATATCTCTATCTATCTATCTATATTTCTACAGAGATATAGATATATCTCTATCTATCTATCTATATCTCTACAGAGATATAGATACATATCTCTACAGATATATAGATAGATAGAGAGACAGACAGACAGATAGATAGATAGATAGATAGATAGATAGATAGATAGATAGATAGATAGATAGATAGATAGATGGATAGCTCTAGATGCATGAAACAAGAGAGAGATGTCTGTATACTATGAAATTGCATATACGATATTACTACTGATTACTGGGAATTAAATTATTCCTTCCTTTTGTAAGGATCATGATTGAATACATAATAAAGTATTAATTGAAAATTAGTCATTGTATTATAAATGTTGTGAATAATTTTATAATATAATCAAACACTAACTACTAATTTACTTGTTACTTTTATAACATTCCATTTGTATAGATGTACATGGGAATGGGTTTTTAGAATCTCTGCCATTCATTAGTGGCAATCCCAGGATTTGACCTCCAGACCTAAGTTGCCAGTTTTGGCTATGGCTTCTTTAATAGTCTGCCAAACATCAGCAATGCAAAGTCATGTACTCTTTCTTGCCTTGTCATTTACATCCAGGATGGTCACAATACAAAGGGAAAAAAAAGTAAAAAACCACCTCTTGAACTTCTCAGTTTTATGCTTCTCCTTTTTTTTGCCAGCCTCAAGATTTGAACTAGGGTCCTAGGATCCAAGGGTGGGCTGTGGCAGAGATGCCAAGACCTGAATGCAAGCCCTGTGCTTGGCCAAAAAATTAATAATTATTATAAGGCCCTGATTTGGAATTTGCACCATTTTTCTGGCAGGCCTTTTATTTGAACTGAGGGTCTGGATAACTCTGTGACACTGTGGGTGAAGGGGAAAAGCTCACTGTCCTTGAAGACAAGAAATTCAGACTAGTTCCCAGGGCCTGAAATGAAGCCCAGCACTGGCAAAAGTAATACTAATATATGAGATCTATTTTCATGCATGGGTTTACTGCATATGATCTTTATTACCCTTGTTTATTTAGTATTATTACCCATATAATAGTTCTTTTATTACATCATATCACATAGGATATATTTGCATATGGATTATACATCATACTGAGACCCAGGACTTTCACAGAAAAGGAAAAAAAAAAGTGTCAAATTGGCTTCCTCCCACAATGGGGCCCAGGGGGAAGATTAGCTCGGCTTTTTACCAGGGACCCCATCCATTTCCTGTGGCTGGAATCTTATTTTTAACAGCTCCTGACCCTCTGACATCCTTTGCATATAGAAGGCAGGGCAAACGCAGGGAAGAACGCTTGTTTGACCCATTGCAACAATGAGAAGTATAAGTTGGCATGTTTAAAACGGACTTTACAACTTTGGTGCGGGGGGGGGGGGGGGAAGGTTGGGTGGGGGACCGAGGGAAGGCTGGGAAGTGATGGGAAGGGGAAACAAAGAAGGAGGCTACAATGCTTGGTAAGAAATGTACTCATTATCTTGCCCATGTAATTTTAACCCCTCTGTACAGTATTTTCACAATAAAAAGAAAAGAAAAGCTTCTAGCACAATGCCACCAGTGGCTCAACCCCTGTAAATCTTAGCTACTCAGGAGACTGAGATAGAGATCTTATGTGAAGCCAGCTCAGGGGAGGAAAGTTAGTGAGACTCTTCTTGCCAATGAACTACTAAAAGCCAGAAATGGAGCTGTGGCTCAAGTGGTAAAGTGCTAACCTTGAGGGAAAATGTTAAGAGACCAGAGCCCAGACCCTGAGTTCAAGCCCCAGTAATGGCACAGAAAAAGTAAAGAAAAGCTTTCAGGAGCTCCTACTTCACTGTGGTGAAAGACTAGTCCTCAGAAGACTGAGATGTGAGGACCACAGTTCAAAGCCAGCCCAAGCAGGAAAGTCCGAGAGACTCTGATCTCCAAGGAACCTCCATAAAACCAGAAGTGGCTCTTTAGCTCAAGTGGTAAGCTGAAGAGCTTAGGGACAACGCCCAGTCCCAGAGTTCAAGCCCCATGACCAACCCATGGCCTACTAGTACCTCTGTGGCTCTAGGCAGAGTACTTTCCAGTGGGCCCCTAAGGGTCTCCCAGTGTCTAGGTGTCCTACGCGGCTTGAGAGCAGCCTGTTTGGAGGCCATTGTCTACAAAGCAAGACATAATACCAGAGAAGGGTGGAGCCATGGGGCATGGAGATAATTAGAATGGCATCTGTCATGCATGTAATGTGGATCTGAGCAGTAAATTGACGTCTCAGACCACAGTTCTGAGCCAGGCGGGGCAGAAGCTGCAAGATTTCATACCAGGTAATGCCCATTCATGCAGGTATCACAAGAGTGTGAATTTGTCAGGCACACCTTGGGCAAGTGTTGAGTTGGGCTCATGAAAGACTTGTAGGCTCAGGAATCCACAGCCGGCTGGCTGATGCTTGTAGCAGTAGCTGTCCCTGGAGTCCCAGGCCTCAGAGGCCTGCTTTTCTCACCAGTGCTCAGGGACACAGGAAGGTCCATAGTGCCCTCTCCTTGGTCCTGTGGCCCAGTGCACAAATGGAGGGACTGGTTCCATGGAACTTACTTCCATGGCCCAGACCCCTCAGCCCAAGAAGGATTTAGGGAGAAAACACTTGATATGCCTGTAGAGTTTACTGTGACAATGCCTCAGGACTGCCCCCAGTTCTAGCTCAGCTCATCATTACCACCTTCCTGTGTATGTTTGTGTGTGTGTGTGTGTGTGTGCGCGCGCGCCCGTGTGTGCGTGCGTATGCAAGCATAAGCACCTTGGTTCTAGGGTTTGATCTCAGGTCCTGGGCTCTGTCCCTCACATTTTTCATTCAGGGCTAGCACTCTTCCACTTAAGCCACAGCTTTTCTTCCAGCTTTTGGGGTGGTTATTTGCAGAAGAGAGTCTCACAGTCTTTTCTAGCTGGGCTGCCTCTGAATGGCAATCCTCAGATCTCAGACTCCTGAGGAGCTAGGAGTATGAGAGCATGAGCTATTAGCATCTGGCCACACTTCCTTTCTTGGCTAAAACAGACTACCTCTCTCCAGCTGAGCACCCATCTACAGCTACCCCTCCTATCCCTGGTTTCAGATGAAACATAACCTCCTCCCCTGAGGAAAAAGAATGGGATCAGGTTTGAGTTTTATGTTCTTCACAGTCAGAGGCTGGTGGAAGCTGATGTGGAGGTCAGAGATCTAGGCCAGGGCAAGTAGACAGCTGTTAGAACAGAAGAGTATAGGAAAAGATATCCATGCAGTTGGATGCCAGTGGCTCATGCCTATAATCCTAGCTACTCAAGGCTGAGACCTATGGATCAATCAAGATTCAAAGCTAGCCTGGGCAAACTCTTATCTCCAAAGAATCACGAAAAAGATGGGAAGCTGAGCTACCGTAGTTCAAGTAGTACAGCACCAACCTTGTGCAAACAAGCTAAAGATACCTAGGATAACACCTAGGTTCTGAGTTCAAGCCCTGGCAAACACACACACACACCTCCTCTGGAGGTGGACAAAGATATGGATAGCTGAACTTGGGCTCCAAAGGAAAAGTGGAATATTTAGGACTCTGACAATTTAAGACTCATTATAGATCCTGATAGGAGGCTAAAGGCAAGGTTGCAATGGAGAAGCGGCACCATCTGAATTTAGGAATAGGCAGACAGGCACTCACCAAGTGGACAGAGAAAAATGAGGGAAAAATACACACACACACACACACACACACACACACACACACCACACACACACACACACACACACACACCAACGGGTAGTCCAAGGCCTCAGCAGTCCTTGAGCACATGAATATTCCAACCCCCGGGAAGATGGCAAATTGGTCTCCGAACAACTGTAGACAAAACTCAGAGCCTCTCACACATCTGGAATGGCTCCTAACACAGCAGGGTATTTCCTACTGTACACACAGCTTTTTGCCAGAATTTGTTATTTTTTATTTCAGTTTTCTCAAGGCTAGCATTTTATTGCTTGTACCACAGCTCCATTTCTATCTTTTGCTGGTCACTTTCAAATCAGAATCTAATGGACTTTTTTTTCTTGGTCTGCTTTCAAACCACAATCCTCAGATTTCATCTTTCTGATTAACTAGGATTAAAGACATGAGCCATCAGTGTGGCTTCTACTTTTTCCTCTATAGTTATCTAATGCACATACTTAGATAGTAATGTAAAACTGAGAGTATAGAAGCAAGATGTACAGTGATGATACTGTCCTGTCAGAAATTCAAGTTAGTAATGTAAATTTCTTCATAAGACCATAAACAAAAAATACCATGATACAGTGTAAGAGAACTCACTATTGAACATATGAGCTTTAAGAGCTTTCTAATAGATCCATTATTTATTGTTACCTAACATTATTAAAACATATGAGGCATTAGTAAAATAGAAGTCCTATGCATGACTACATAAATTCCTTGTTTTTTTTAAAGACACTTGTTTTCATCTAAAAAAGTAGGTCTGTCTATTGTCTTCATGTGATTTTGATGATTGAAGGTGCTTAGTGAGAAGGTGAAAATGTATTAGTAGTCCTAAACTATCAATTCTCATTTTTTCTTCTTGGAGAATATAATGATCAAAGCAATAGTTCAGAATCAGCAAGCAATAGTTCAGAATCATGCTTCCAGTGCAAGTGGATCACCAGTAAGAAATCCTCAAAACCATTTTACACAAAGTTTTGTCACAGATACAATCTGCCTGCCTTCTCTAGCTGCTTTACTAGCTTGGACCTATTTCTTCATTGTACAGAAAAAGTGTCATTCAACTGATTTCAGTCAGATCTGTTACTAGAATTACCAAGGATTTAGATTCTTGTCTGTAATTTGGTCAAAGCTATGTCTCTTTATGTAGGCTACTAAAAATGTATTTACTAATTTCAAGTAAATACATAAATTCTATTTCAATCTTTTTTTAAAAAAATACAATTTTGTTTGCTCTATCAATTGATCAGAGGCATGGATTTTGTGGCTAGCTAGGTCATTGCACATGTGTATCTCTCTTCCTTTCTCTATTTCATGGTGCTCATAGATAATATGATTGCTCCATAATTATCCTAATTTATTTTGCTTTTATATTTTTGGTTGTATCATTTCACTTTTTGCTCTGCCATTTTCCAAATCATTTATATAGAAGGCATTATTTCATATTTTCTCATTCCTAGAATAAGCTGCACATGAAGACATCAGTGGTTCTCATTTTCAGTCTGTACCTTTGAATATGGAGGAACATCTTTCCTCTGTTCTCCATCAATTCCCTACTCTCCAGTTAGAATAATTTCGAATAGTAAAATTAGAAAAAGAGAATATAAATCATGGTGAAAAAATATGCAGAAAATTCACCGGATATTTCTGACCAGTTCAACCAATGTGAACTGTTAGGGAAATACATGGAAACCTCATTCCCACTGGCTCTCAAAGTCTCTGCTTAGTGAATTCTTAGAAAGATGAGGAACAAGATGAAAAAGTAAGGAATAGTATCAATTGCAAGACAAAAAATGGAGAAGGATCCAAGTAAATTTCTTCATTGGGCTACTGAAAATATTCAGCTTACTACAGTGCGGAAACTACTTTTCAAAAAGGCCACTCATGTGAATAATAGGGGATGATCTGGAAGCCGACAGTGGACGCTTAGACATTGTCCATGAGTTGGTGGCTCAAGTGGCAAATGCAATAACTGTAGATGTCTGGACACCCCTGCACAGTGTATATATGCAGAATAATACCAGACTGGCTTCTTTCTTACTTCATCATGATACAGATACCAATGCCCTAACTAAAGGCCTCTTGACCCCCTTACAACTTGCTGCTGAGAATTGAGATAGCAAAGATACACTGGATTTCCTTCTGTTGAACCATTATATAAACCAGGCGTGAAGAACAACTTAGAAGAAACTGCATTTGAAATTGCCCAAAAGATAAGTATTTATCACTACCTCCATGAAGTTGTGGAAGGCTGTACAAATTGTTCTCTTAAGTCCTAATGGTCGGGTTAAGTTTCTTAAATTTCAAAAATGCAAGTCCATCCTTTGTGTCCATACAAAATATTTCCACAATCCAAATAAGGACAATATCTTTTTTTTTTTTTTCCCTCGGTCATGGGGCTTGAACACTGGGCCTGGGCGCTATGCCTGTGCTCTTCAGCTCAAGGTGAGTGCTCTACCGCTTAAGCCACAGCTTCACTTCCAGTTTTCTAGTGGTTTATTGGAGATAAGAGTCTCACGGACTTTCCTTCCCGGGCTGGCTTTGAACCGTGAGCCTTAGATCTCAGCGTCCTGAGTAGCTAGGATTACAGGAGTGAGCCACCAGCGCCCGGCAACACCAATACTTACTGTAAAAATTCATGAATTCCGTGGAATTCTTCCAAGTGAATTGCCTGCATTGGATGTCAAAATGAATTCAAGAGTTTTTGTATACATGTATAATGATTTCTGCAGAGTTTGTGATTTTTTAATCAGAAATAATTTTAACGTATCTGTTGAAATGAGTAGTACAGAAACTAAAGTATTTCTGGTGGTTGTCTGAAAAAGAATATTTTAAAATATTCTATATTCTATGTTTGCATAATGTTCATAATTTATTTTATTCTTTCCTAGATATACTTTGAATTCTATATTATTTTATAATATATAGGCTCATTAATGTGTCCTTTCAGATTGTCTTCCATATAGAAAGTTTTAGATTCCTTTTTTGCCTAGGTCCTAATATTATTTTTCTTTGGGATAAAATGACAATTTTGTCTAATTTCAAAAGTTTTGTAAAGTTTATGCTATGTAAACGCCTTTCTGAGGTGAAGATTTAATACACTAATGCCAAACTAAATTTAATTTAAAGGAATTACGTTTGTTGTTACACTTGTTATTTTGTAATCAACTTTTTTTTTTTTTTTTTAGGTCTGGTCCTGGGGCCTAAACTCTGGGCCTGGGCGCTGTTCCTCAGCTCTTCAGCTCAAGGCTAGCGCTCTACCACTGAAGCCACAGCGCCACTTCCGGCTTTTTTCTTTTTGCTTATGTGGTGCTGAGGAATCGAACCCAGGGCCTTGAGCATGCAAGGCAAGCGCTCTACCACTGAGTCACTTTCCCAGCCCTGTAATCAACTTTTTAATAACTGTTTTTCATTTCTTGCATCTGAAGAATGAAAAATACGAAATACTTCACAAATTTTCATATCATCCTTGTGCAATTGCCATATTAATCTCTGTATTGTAATTTGGGAATACGTGCTGCTGAAGCATGCAGTATCTTCTAAATTTAAGTAGTTAGTGATGCAATCTTTATACAGGCTTATATCCGTGGGTGCCTACTTGGAACAAGGAAATCTTATTGTTCCTAACAATGCTATTATTTCCCTAAAATTCTGTGAATAGGGGAAAAATTACATGTTCAATCGATTGCTCACATTTGCAATTTTTTTTGTCAATGACAATTTTAAGTCTTTTTCATTTGGAATTTGATCATACTTTCAATAATTTATAGCTAGGTCCAAAGGTGATGGCTTTTTCAAGTACTTATTGATCCAACTGAATTAGGTTTGTGGAGCTAATGGATTCAAAGTAAGCCTTGCTTAAGAGCTACTTATAACATTCTGCAGCTGACATTTTCCCAAATGAGGTCTTACTGGCACAAATGTCTACCTGACCCTTTACTCTTCTCCCATGTAGGAACAGACCAATCAGAATATCTTACCCTGACAACATAGATTGTTTTACTTGAACAAAACTTAAATGTTACAAGGGATCATAGAGAGATGAACAGTTCAGTCAGAAGTGTTCAGACTAGAAGGTATTTTATCAAAATATAATTGTTTATTATATCTAACATTTCAAAAGTAGCTAAAGCCAAGAAGGTGAAAAAATTGATCATATGCGTGATTACTTAATGTCCTGGCCTGTCTACCATCCAACCAGGCAGGAACTTACACCACTGCATTTCTATCACGAAATATTTTCATAGTTGCAGGAGAAGTCCAGATGTTTCTCCTCATTATTAGGCCTTTAATTGGTAATGTTTTAATGGTAAAGCTTTAGGTCCAACTCTATCAAACACTGAGGTAGAGAAAATGGAATACTACTTTAAAACAGAGTTGCCTTTGATCCTGTAACCACAACAGAACAATGCAAAACATGTGTCTTTTTCTTATATTATATAGTTATATATTTTATATTTATGTGTTGATTTTATATTTCACACAGTGAAACTTACTAGAATTAGTTGATAATTTCACTAATAAATTAATATTTATTTATTCCAATAAATAGAATAGGAATATAAATAATTAGGTTTAAAATGTATATTAGAATATATGAAGTATCAGAGCAATGTCTTTGGTATAAACTTGTGATACATTCTAACTGTTCTTGGTCTTCTGAATTCACATGGTAAAAAAAAACAATGTTGTTTTCCGCTAATCTAAAAGGGATTTTGCTCTGCTTCTCTGTTTATTGTTTTAACTCGCTGGTCCCAAACTGTTTTTCTCCATATTTCTGAAGCAATCCTACTAATTATGCCCAAATTTTGCTGATAAGGTGTCTAACAAATATTATTCTTCTGCATGATACAATGATTCCTAGGATCCCAGGTCCCAGTTATCGGCATCATCAGATAACAGAGGCAAGACTTCTCACCAAGGCCCATGCAACATGCCAACACAAAGTATTTGAAGATCCATCTCAAGTTCTAATTTCCTATATTTAAGGGCCCCAATTCCTTGAGATGCAGGAATTAGCAGTAAGCAATTGTGAAATGCACGGCAACTTAAAATGAAAGATGAGATCACAAAATTTGAGAGTATGTATGACAATTCAAACATTCAACTTACAGCTGACCAGCCCATATGAGTGAACAAGTTCACAAAGTGTCATAAGATTATTTTTAATATCCCTCCCCTATGATTAATGAAAGATTTTAGTCCTGCATAAGTGAGCCAAAAAGTAGTTCCTGGAAGGATAGATCGATAATTGGTCTACCAAGGCCCAGAAAAATTTACTTAGAGTTCAAATGTAATTCAGAAAAATATTGAGAAGATCCTTAGTGCTTCAAAACACTGGGACTTCAGTACAACATATTTCAGTGGTATAAAAATGTCACTCTCAAACCAATGATGATCTACATTTAATATTCTGAAAATTATTCCTTTTCAAATTAACTTTTTAAAATCACATTCGCCAAAATAACATTTGACAAGTAGATGATACTTAGTGACATTACAAGTTTTTCAAGTGTAGGGAGCAAGTTACAATAGAGTTGAATTATTTACCCAGCACTAATGCCCAACACGTTCAACCATTCATTAAAGTGCAGAAATAGTACCACCCACAATTTGTGTTTTTCAGTAAGGGCCTTCCAGAAATGTGTTAGATAGATCAGCCTCCCAAATTTCAAACCCAAATATTAGCTAATAAAGTCAATGTCATCATTTAATAAGGTACATTTGAAAAAGTCACAAGTAGTTGTCTTATCATATGTAATAATATGTTTTCCCTATCTGTCTAACATAGGAAGAAATATGACTTATGTCTTGAATATGGGTACTCATCAGAGATATGACAAACATAAAATCTGTCTTCTATTTCTATCATATTCCTCTATAGGAATAAATTTTAGTATTCTTCTTTTTCCAAAACTTATAGGTAGTAGAAAATATTATCCCATGTAAAATAAAACAATCACACCATTGTACAAAGCCATTTATAAGAACTGGTAGTTAGGAATATATTCTATGCTACTTTTTTTACTTTCTTTTTGACTAAAGATTAATCTTCCAAATGGATGAGAATAAAATCATGGTTAGGTGCTTCACGTCTCCTGTCTTGCAAATTTGAATGAATTATGGAAATATAAGCTGACATCAGTTCAAGCATATGCAGTATGGAAACTCCATGAAATGTACATAAACCTTTCAAAGTATTAATAGACAGTGTAACAGGATGACTATCAGGAAGTTGAAAACAGAAAGGAATTATAGTAAAGACATAGAATGAATGAAAAATGAACAAGGGGCAAGTACAGCTAGAATACTCAATCTACACATATGATAAAGGAAGTGGTAAATCTGAAATAAATCTTGGAGAAGGGGTTGGTTGAGAATGATGGAAGGAGTGACTCTGATCCAAGAGCATTGGACAATTAGATGGATATATTTAATTGTAATACTTGCACAACCTTTTGAAATTCAGTTTAAAAACACAACAAAAAACAAAAACACACAAAAATCACAACCAATCTGAAATCTCTAGAAAGTATGAATATGAACTCCACAAATTTTAAGCAGTTAATGAAGGAAGGGTCGTCATGGGAAAAGCAAACAAAGCTATACAAAGAGAGAAGTTTGGGATAGGGGAGAATTTTGAACAGATTTAAATAGATTGTCTAAGGTTATAAATCACCTACATCTGCTGCAAATATTATCTTTCTTCTATGAGTTCTCTGTCTGAACTGGATAATCCAGTCGTGAGACACACTTGATAGCTTGTGAAGACAGTATGGAAGAAACAAGATCAAGAACCCATTACTCCACTGGAGAGAAAAAAATCCTCTATGTTTTCTCTAATCTCTCTTCACTACTCTTTCTTCATACTTTTAAGTCAATTGATTTTGAATTATATTTTTCCTTCTTTCTTCTGACAAAGTAATTGGTCAAAGTAATTTCTTAAATATTATTTGCCATTTTCTTCTTTCATGCTGTTTAATTGGCCAAGCAAGTCTATTAAACTTCCCTCTTGCATTTGGTTGCCCTGAAACTTAATGTAAAACTTTGTCTCCAGAAAACAGTCCAAGAAGCTGTGATCACAAATATTTGGCTGTATTTTTTCTTTTACCTTGAAAGTCTTCTTGTGTCTAAAGTGCCCACAAAAATAAGTAATCCATCACTTTTTGGTTCAATCCATTCTAACCTAAAAGATATATTTTGCTAAGAAGATGGTTAGAGGAAACTGAAAAATACTGCACTTTTATCTTCTATCTTAAGACTCTCCTTAGATACCATATCAGGAACAATGAAGTTATTCTATGCAAAATTATTTCAATAGATGATTTTTTTCTTGGTCTTGCATTTGTTCACCAAGATGTATAGAGGAGCGTAGAGTTAAATCACCTATATCTAGGAAGACAGTGTCTGTTACAAAAGGACAATGCTTCTATGTCCTGCTTCTATGTCCTCCTCTTAGCTCTTGCCTGATTTCCAATTAATCACAGCATTTTGGCTTCAAGTTTAGTGAAGCTGAAGGACTATATGGGCTCCACCACTGTTACACCTTCATGATTTCTCTTTTAAAACTATTTAAGTTGCTTCATTTAGATGTGGAATTTATTTTCATGTCTTCATTCAATCTGTTCTGCATTGTAGTGAGCCAAATAGGCTCTGTAAAATCACTATTGGTAGTAAAATTACTAACACAATTTAGTGCTGGGAAGTTGGCTCTTTGGTAGAGCGCTTGCCTTGAATGCCTAAGGCCCTGGGTTCGATTCCTCAGCACCACATAAGCAAAAAGAAAAAAGCCGGAAGTGGTGCTGTGGCTCAAGTGGTAGAGCGCTAGGGACAGCGCCGAGGCTCAGAGTTCAGGCACCACGACTGGACATCCAAAAAATATATTAACACAATTTATATAAAAAAGTTTGGCCTCCCTTCACTGCTGAAGCCAATACGCTTAGCAAGGCTTTCTAAGAACTATGTTTTCTTACCTTTTCCATTTGCTCAATTCTTTTCTAAACCCAAAACATTTTGGCTTATGTAATAAGAGAAGTCTTCACTATCTCATGTTATTAAGGATATTATTTTTTGTGAGCCACTTAGAAATGTGAAATCATTGGTTTGAACTATCCAATCAGATTTTTTTCTGTGTTTCACTGCTTTACATGCAAAGACATTGTAGAAAGTGTTACAAACAGAAATGTGTAATCCCAACACCTTCTTTCATTGTGGAGGGCACTTTCTCCCTAAATATTTTGACTCAAATTATCTTTTTCAGAGAATTACGGTTTGGTAATTAAAGGTAAATTCACAAAATTGATGTCTTATTTTTTAAGAATTTGAATTTAAATTCCAGTATATCCTTGTTTCAACATAAGAATGTATTTCCTGGGTAAGGATAATTCCAAGGGAACCTACAGGATTTACAGCAACGTTTCTGAGGTTTGTTTGTTTAGTGTGAAAATGAGCATCTTCACCCACACTGCTTCCTCTCTACTAAGTCTCCGTGGATTTCTTTGCATGAAAGCCTATTCTCCCAGGCAATTTTAAATTTTCTTAATAGGCTAAGTTGTTAAAAATTTTGAACAACTCAAATTTACCTGTCATAACTTTAAAACCCTTGAAATCCCTTTATCAGAACTGCGAATTCACCAATCCTAATTCCACCTTTACCATCAAAAAGTTAACATGCTGTTTTCATGATATGGTGTCCATGCAGCTATTATTTTCCAGTGGTTTTGTACTGTGTATACATAACCATATAAGCTGATGCTAAGCAAAATGAATTCCAAGATATGGAACCAGATTTTTTCAATTGTGGTTGTTGTTTTTGATGAACTATGTGATTTGTTTTCTCTGGGTTTTTCCCCTATTGTTCATTCCTGCTGTATTTGATTTTGTATTGTGTATGCATTTACCTTAAATAGGGAAGGGAAGAGGAAGAGCAAAATGGTGAGACAAATGACAAAGGGAAAACCAATGAAATAGCAACACTCACAAGACAATATATTGGAAATATACATTACAGCTTGTGAGGGGTGAAGGAAAACTGTGAGAAAAATGAGGGGGAGGTAACAAGTTTGAAATGTTTTTTATTTACTACCTTACAATTATTGTTACCTCACTGTACATCAATTTGATAATAAAATTGAAAAAATAATCTGCATAAAATGTAATTTCACTGTATAGGCACAGTAAATATTACTCTTTATGTAGTAATATTTTAAAAATCAGTACTATTTGACATCCAATTCAAATTAATTACCTCTTCTTTATCAGAGGGTCATCAACGTGATTGTTATCCAACTAGACAATATTTTCATAATATACTTGCCGAATTTTTTGAAAAAGAATAAATTTAATACTTTCTAATTCTAAAACAGAAAACCACTTTAATGCTATGGAAGCCCAAAACTTTTAAAATTAACTAAGTTGTTAAGAGGACAGAATACATGTGTTCTTCAAAATTCTTATGAGAAATAACTACTTATAATTACTCATTTTTAAATTCTCAACATTCCATACCTGAGAGATTCAAAACAGTACTTATTTGCATGTTATGAAATTCTGCAATAGATGCAGTTTCCAATGGGGTGTTAAAGATTGAGAAGTCAACAGAAAAATAGCCACATTCTCGTAGAGGAGAAAACTATGAAGCATCTGTAATAATTAATTCGTCAAGAATAAGCAATTTTTTTTATCAGAGTAAGCTGTAATTTCTATGACCATCAATCCCAAGATTTATACCATGAAGTCATCCTAGCCCAACAGTTTCCAACTTGTAAGGGGCACCTTAAAATTCCTTAATTCATATCATGAATAGCTTATCTCTATTGTGAAAAATACTACATCTCTGCTAATGTGATTTCCTCCGTGTTCTGGAAAGACACCACAATAAACTGAGCTGCATCATTTTTCCTCACTTGCAAATATTATTTATATTTATACTTTTTAAATTATCATAGATATTGAGGAAGCTAAGAGCGGAAAATTATGGTTCAAAGCCCACTATGGCAGGAAGGTTTCTTAGAATCTTATCTCCAATATACTTCTCCATAAAAGCCAGACACAATGTGGCACTGAGGTTGAAGTGGTAGGGCAGGAGCCTTGAGCATAAACAGGCTCAGAGACACTGTCCAGGCCAAGAGTTCAAGCTCTAAGCAAACCAATAAAACAAAAACAACGTTGAATACAAACCCCAAACCTATCATTTTCCTCAATGTATACAGAGGCACGTAAATAAGGAAATGGCTTCCTGTGTTACTTATAGGTTGAAGAAAGAAGATGTCACAGAATTACTCTCTTCATACCATTTTAAACTAAACCCTCAAGAAATGCTGTTTTTATAAATTTATAAATTACTGTCATCCATTTGTTGGCAACTCTGTCTAGATTATTCACATTAACATGGTATACATGAACTGTGGGAATTATCTATTTACTATATTCTAATTATAACTCTCTTGAAAGAATATTCTAGGAAAATAGAATGCCAGAATCATTTGTGAATTTTTCAATTAATCCCTCTACTTAAAAAGAATTTTGTAGTATCCTATAGAATATAAGATTACAAACAAAACCAAAATATATATTTTAAATCTAAATTCTAATTTATCAAGGTCTACAAAGTCCTACATTAGATGAACTTTGCGATTTCTCCAGGCTTATGCTTTTGTAACTCTTCAACATTTCTTTGGAATCCAACAGAATGGTGCTTACTCACTTTTGCAAATTTTTGGATGGGAATAATGAGCCATTTTGCATCTAGAATGTTCTGTAATGAAGAGAGCATTTAAAACACAAGTGAGGATATATATGAATTGCATTTCAATAGGAAAATTGACTTCTCAAAACATAATGAGAAAATTAGACCCAAATTCCAACTGTGTATTCCTTTCTTGTTGTTTTGTTTGTTTTATTGAGACAAAATTATTCTACCTGGTCCAGGGAAGATATCGCAATGTAGTTCCATTCTCTAATCTCCTGTCGAAGTGCTAGAATTCCAGGCTTGTATCACATTGCCCTGCCATAGTTTGTTTATTTACTCTAGAAACAGACTAGCAATTCTGAACTTCTCCTATGATCTTATCCACTAGACTGACTGCTCAGACTGTTTATGCACTATTTTCAAAGATGTTCTAACATTTGACACAAGATATGAACATTTTCATATGCACCTAGAGGGTTCCCTGATTCATTCCTCCATGAATCCTATCCCATTAATAATGTTGCTTGACTCTCTTACTATCTCTGATTCCTACATATGTAAGATTCTCAACTTTTGGGGGGAAATTTCACTTGAGGGCTTTCTAATATTAAAAATTATCGCTTGATTCTAGTCTTAATAGGGACATATTTTTATTGTTTTCTAACTTTTCTACATATTCTGAGAATTGTTTTATTTGTGTATTTTTGTGTGCACATATAAATCCCTCTGTGTGTATGTGTATGTTTGTATGTATGTATGCACAAACCTCAAGCTCTTACTCAGCAATCTTGCTCATGACTGGTATTCCAGCTTTTGGCTGTTTAATTATAGGTAGTGTCTCAAAGCCTGTTCTGCCCAGGCTGGATGCAAATTGAACTTCTCAGACTCCTTTACATTCTTAGGTTTTATTTTTCCAGGAGTATCAACTTTTAAACTACAAACACTTTTGTGAGTGTAAAGTCTATCCTGTAGCCCAGATTTTTAATGCAAGAATTAATATAAAGATTGATGGACATATACATTACATATCTTGAGTGTACACTATTAGAAATGTGATCCTAAGCTCGGTGTGGTGAGATCTGAGGATTGGGATTTAAAGCCAGCCCAGGTAGGAAAGTCCTGGAGACTCTTTTCTCCAATAACTACCAGAAAACTGGGAGTGGCACTGTGGCTCAAGTGGAAGAGCACTAGCCTTGAGCTTCGTTGCAGAAGGACAGCACCCAGTCCCAGATTTCAAGTACCATGACCAACAACTACAAAAAGAATATAAGAAAAGGAAAAAAAAAGAAATGTGATCTTAGCCACCAGATTCATTGCTAGTATAATTCCTGTTCTTTCAAGATAGATTCTTTTTTTCCAGTTAAGTCCATTATCTCATATATGACTTGCATTGGAAACAGAATCATTCTTCCATTCTCCTTTTTACAAAATTAGGTGATTAGCAAGCGTGATTTAGAAAGGAAGTGGCTTCATGTTCCATATAGGAGTAATGCTTTCTCTATATCACTCCCATAAATCTACATACTGGACTTGGCTTTATTGTTTCAACGTTGTCTTATTTGTAGAGTCTTTTATATTTTACTGAACCCTTTTATATAAACACAGGACTTCTCTCTCCTATTATTGCTATTGTTTCTCTTACTGTTAACTTATGTACAATTGGGAAATTAAGGCACAGCACATACACTCACAAAAAATGATCTGAGAACCTTCTTCCCATTTAAAATTCACCTTAATTTACAGAGCACTAAAGAAGTTTGAACAAAATGTACTCATGAATAAAGTATTCATAAGCAATTTAAATTTCATATTTTCTCTTTACTAAGTTGTCTCTGAAACACGTGTTACCTCATGTCTAAATGTGTCCTTGTGCTATTTCAATGAAGTCAGAAAACATTCATTTTATCTCTAGCAGCACCATAGATTGTTACTGGAAGTAAGTGGAAGTAACTGTTACTAGATGTGGAAATTGATCTCAGGAGAGGAATTGAACATAGAGGAATGACAAAGTTCAAGTTAACATTTGCTTTCCTTTTTACTGTACAAAGAAAGAATTCAATGTTTGAAGGAAACTTTCTCCCTGACATTTTTGAGTGTGTTCTTTACTCATATAAAACTTGTCTGTAAACTTGTAGTTGAGAATATTACAGAAGGAAACAATATGCCATTTGAAGGCCAGCATAGAACAAAAGGAAATAACTTTGTTTTAAAAATGTTCTACTGCAAAGAAACAAAGATATGGAGGTTTTGAAGTGTCTTATGGATGGATGTTTCACTCCTGAGATGATTCTCTTGTTGCAGGAGTCAGTTATCAATTCGTTTAGTCTGGTCCTGAATTTTCCATAGCAATAAAGATTTCAAAAACGCAGGATCCAGTGAGTATGATCAGCAAAACCAGCCTCTTCTCAGACCACTTTAAGGAGAGTCCCAAAGAAATACCTAGGGTTTGTGTTGTTTGCTTGTTTGTTTACTTTGTGCTGGTTCTGGGGCTTGAACTCAGAGGCTGGACCCTGTCCCTGAACAGTTGTCTTTCTTTCCCACCTGCCCACAACTGCTTGAGCCAAAACTTCACTTCTGGTTTTTTGGTGTTTAATTACAGATAAGAGTTTGACAGACTCTCATGCCTGGTTGGCTTTGAACTAAGTCAGTAAGAAAGCTAAGTGACATCAACTGGATGGACTTCTCTTTTGAACCAAGAAATATTAGATGAAGTTTACTATACAGCTAATATTTGACAATTTTTAAAGAAGAGAATATGTTCAGCAAAGAAGCCATAACTTAAATAACTCAGCAAAAGTACGTGCACTGACTCCATTGGGAAGATTTCTATTGACTTCATCATTCCTTTGGGGGAAACTTAAACCCATATTTGCACTTTTTTGTTGATTGTGGGTATGGAACACTGATTCTGGGCACTGTCTCAGCTCTTCAGCTCATCTAGAATGCTCTACAACTTTAGCTACAGCACCACTTCTGGGTTTCTGGTGGCTAAATGAAGATAAGTGTTTCATGGACTTTCCTGACCAGGCTGGATTTGAACCACAATCCTCTGGTTTCAACCTCCTGAGTAGCTAGGATTACAGGCATGAGCCACCAGCACCAGGCTTATATTTGCATTTATGTGCACTGAATGACACTGTGTAGACAAAGAATGGAAATTTTAACCAAATGATGACATTGCAGCTTTTTAGAAAAATTGAGATAGAAGTAAATATGTCCTCCTTTTCCATTTTGTTTCATTAATGACTCATGATCTATGGGACTCTTACATTAGCACCCTGTGACGTCTGTATAGGTGTAGTTAATATCAGTAAAGGTTTATAGACAAATATAGAAAGACAGATGTTTAGAAAGCAAAGAGATCAGGTATGAAAGAACAGCATAGAAGGAAATACATTTATCTAGCCTAAGAGGTTTAGAATGCTAAAGGCAATGAGGAATAAGCCTAGTTGATAACTAGTTCTTCAATAACCAAAAATGGTTCCCTAGAACTGTTTCTGTTATACCTTAGTTACTATCATTTCTTTCCTTCCATCTGCAGTTATTCCTTCTCTTCTGTCACAACTGTTAATTAGCCTCTGCCTTTTTGATGCTATAACTGTCCAAAATGATTTCCAAATCTCACTTAGACTACCCTTATCATTGTGATTAGCAGAGACCCCACTCGAAAGCCTGGAATCTTTGAATTTCCAGAATTAATCTTCACCTGACATCTAAGCACGTTCCTGGCATTAATTGCCATGACCTAATGAACAAAACTTTTTTTTTCAACACAGTATCCTAACATAGGTAAAGTACATGAATTAGGGACTATTGTCAAGTATCAGTATAGAAGGAACAATTATATATTCCGAGTTTGGGTTCTTTATTTTGTATTTACTAACTAAATGTTCATTGTTGTTGTTTTGGCAGTCCTGGGGCTGAAACTCAGGGCTTGGGAATTATTCCTCAAATTTTTTTTTCTCTCAATTCTAACCCTCTACCACTTGAGGCACAGGACCACTTCCAGTGTTTCTTTTTCAGTTTATGTGTTACTGAGGAATTGAACCCAGGGTCTCCTGCATGCTTAGGGAATCATTTTACCGTGAAGTCCCATTCCCAGAACCCTAAATGACTCTCTTAAGATGGCATTACATTTTCATTCTGTAACTATGTATCATAATTTTAGCCAGAAATTTTTGCTAGAAAAGGGCATTGATCCCAGTACTGAGTCCAGTAAGGCTAGATGGACAATGAATAACTGTCACGGTCTGGCCAGGGCACAGAGGTCCTCATGGAGCTGCTACAACAGCCTGAACGAGACAGCTCCTGACCCACAGCCCACCTCCAGAATGAGAGGGCCACCATGGTACCAACCACGTTGGGGATGCTGGGCCACCTCCTCCAGCACCCGTTCAATCAGTTCCTGAGAGAGAGAGAAAAAAGGAAAGAAGGTCAGAATTACACTTAAGCCAGGTTCCTGTGGCTCAGGCCTATAATACTAAGTACAATGGAGGCTGAGATATGAGGATTGTGGTTTATAGCCAGCCCGGGCAGGAACACCTGTAAGACTCTTATTTCCAAAGAACCACAAAAAAACTGGAAGTGGAGCTGTGACTCAAGTGGTAGAGTGCTAGGTTTGAGCTGAGGATCTCAGGGACCTGGCCCAGGCCCAGAGTTCAAGCCCCACAACTGAAAAGAAATGGACTTCTCACCACAAGAAGTAGATTGAATAACACCCATTGTCCTAGGGAGCATGGCAGGGATGTCAGGCCCAGCTTCCTGTCAGCTGGGAGTCATGAGTAGGTCACTCAGCTTCTCTGTGCCTCAGTTTCCCCAGCTTCAAAACTGAACAAAGTGAAGGATCCCGTTCCTCATGGGGATTGGGTATTAAAGAGAGTCATGTTTTGTTTCATAATCCTATACCAGTCACAACATTAATAACACCCACCATCTGAGATCTTTCCAAGTATATTCCTGTCATATTCTCACAGAACTGTCAAAAACCATATCTGACAGCCCCTCCCTCTGTGCCTGGCCCTGCTCCAGAGATCCCTCTGTATTAATCCCTTGTTTCTTCACAACTGTCCCATGAGGAGATTGAGGTCCAATGGTTGAGACCCAACCCAGAGCTTCACCTGTGGTCAAAAATGGGCTGCCGTGGTCTGAGTTTGGGACAATCCATCTAAACCACTGACTGAGCATGGCTCTACATGTCTACCATTCCAACTACAGAAGACAGGGCCCGGTGGCTCATGCTTGTCACAGACAGGAGGACTGTGATCCACCCCAATCTGAGCATATATTAATTCTCCATCTCAGAAATGCCCAAGACAGAAAAGCTGGTAGAAGATCTGACTGGCAAGCCTAAGGCCTTGAGGTCAAATCCTAATATACCAAAAAGAACCAGAGTCCCAGTGCCAGAGGCTCATGCCTTTAATCCTAGGTACTCAGGAGGTTGAGATCTGAAGATAACAGCTCAAGATTTAAAATTGGGTTGGCCTCGCCCATCAGAGGTCATGATGAGAAGACCCAGAATCTGACCTATGCTGTTGCACTCCATACTAGCAGGACTCATAACTTTACTAAGTGTGGCCATGCTCTCTGTCCTCTGGAAAGCCATCCCCTGCAGGCTGCACTCCTAGGTCCTCCCAAGCTCCCACTGCCACCAACCAGGCCCAAGGGCATACGCAGCTCCAGGGCACACAGATCCCTTATTCTTGTAATTTAACAGTGCTGTGTCCCCTTCAAGCATCTCACCTTTCTAGGCTCCCAGACCTCAACTATGAAGCCCATGCATTCCCCAAAAATAGCAGGTAGAAGTTACCAAAGCATTCAGCCTCCTTGTTACAACCCACTTCTACACACACACACACACACACACACACACACATCCAGACCGGTGACAGAAGACTCATCTATGGGGTACCTGCAATTTGCCAACTGATGACACACCTGAGCACAGTCAGGCTGTACAAGGAGAAAGATGATCTCTCTCTTTGTCTCTCTGTCTCTGTCTCTGTGTCTTCAGGTGAAAGGACGACTGAGCACAGAAAACAAGGGTTCACACAGCAAGGGGGATCTATCTTCTGCATCCAACGCCTCCCATCCCCAGAAAAAGGGGAAAGACCGCAGAAGGCAGGTGTGTACATGCTGCTCCCCACCTCTGACTAAAAACACCAGGTTCCCACCAGGGAAAGAAAGGGTGCAGATGTGCGGCTGTGTGGCTCCCATTGCTCCAGGCCAGGGGCTCTGTGGCGTCCACTCCTCACGTAACCCTGCATCTCCCCATTTCCTGGGACACTAGATGCTGGGGATGGGGATGGGATCCTGGGTCAACACCCACACCCCTGAGGTACATTTATGGCAGGGCGTGGCCCAGACTGTGGGGCACAGAGGAGGTGCGGGTCCTGGTCGGGAGGGGGGGTTATATGGGGATGCAGGGAGCGGGCCTATGTGGCCACCACTCACATGTGCTGCAGGCAAAATCTGTTGGCAGCTGCTCCATGTGGGGCGAACAGCAATGGCAGTGGTATGGCAGACATCAGGCCCAGAGCAGAGGACAAGGAGGCCAGGACCAGGTCAGGCCCACAAGCTGGCTGGTGGCGCACCATTGCACCATTGCCTGAGGAATCCAAGAGGCAACCTGGGTTTGAGCCAGCAGCACCAGGTTTGAAATGCTGTGTCACGGAGAAGGTGAGAAGGGGGCCAGAGCACAGGCAGGCACATGGTGGGCCTGAGCAAGGCCTCTCCTCCTAGGCCTCGAGTCTCTTGGTCATCACTCAGCCACCTCTACCTTCCTCAACTGCTGGTAGTGGTGTCAACCAACAGAGGGAATCCCAGTGCTACTGGGCAGCATGGAATGTGGACATGGCCAGCATTCTTGTATACCATTGGTCAGAAAGAACCATGAAAGAATGGAGGTGTGGCCAGAATCCTGTGATGCAGGCAGAATGGGCAGAGTCAAGATGATGGCAGCCCCTTTCCCAGGGAACTCTGTGCAATCCAGTTGGGGACAAGAAGATGACCTGCTTTATCTGGATGGCTGCACAGATTGTTGTGTATGTTTATTTGTTCCCAGTCCCAGACCTTGAACTCAGGATCTAGGCACAGTCTGTGAGCTGCTTTTGATCAAGGCTAATCCTCTACCAATGGAGCCACACGGCTTAACTTCTGGTTTTGTTGGCACAAGTTGGGCAGGAGTCTCAAGGACTTTCCTGCCTAGGGTGACTTTGACCATGATCCTCCTATCACAGCCTTGTAAGTATCAAGGAGGTCTGCTGGGAGACACTGGTGCCTGCCTAATCATTGGTCTTACTGATGTATTTGGACAGATCTGTGAGTTCCCTATCCTCAGGTTTAAGTGGTAGGAGCTGGAGCCCACAGTTGGAATCGTGGTCCTGCCACCTCCAAATGGCAGGAGATCCTAAGAAACTCATTACTATTCATATGATTACCAATGGAATGTGATGTATGTCATGATTAAATGGGCAGTTCTTGAATGATTCAAGGTTAAAATTATACACAATTATATTATAGGACACTGGTCGATTTTAATTAATACTTTATGAAGCATTTAAACAATCACATTCATTAAATGGAGCCCAAATGAAATACCTAAGAGTTGAGCATCACAAAGCTTGGAGATGCCATTTTTTCTGCCAGCACTGGGATTTGAACTCTTGGTCTGGGTAACACTTGTTGCACTGTGTGGGAAGGGGAAGCTTGCCTCCTTGAATTCAAGAAATTCGGGTCTGTTCCTTAGGCCTGAAATCAATGCCCACCACTAGAAAACATCCTATTTGTTTGCATTTTAAGTATATGATTTATATTTATATACATATGTTGCATTCAGTGTAGTTATTCATTTTATTTTTTGTTTTATTCAAGTATTGACTGATCATTTTATTCACTATTATGACACATAGAACAGTGCTTACATTGATTACATAGGATATAGGTTTGTATATATATTGGACTTCATACCTGACACCCAAGACTTTCACGGAAAAGGAAAACATGTGTCATCATCAGCTTCTTACTCCACGATTCATTGTTTGGGAATGCTGGCATCTGAATCACAGCCTGCAAGACCCAATTCATAAATGGGTGAGTGTCAGCATGCCATCTTGTGGCAAATTCAGCTGACAGGCAGTTCCCAGTACCTGAGATCGAGCCACAGCGGTTGACAAAATAAGAACAGACTGACATGCAGATGGTAGTACTCTAATAAATAAATATCTCTATAGAGTGCTAGAGATGCCTATACATTATTTAGCTATGTAGACTACATTCCTACTAATTCTTGGGTATTTATTATGCCTCCATGTAATTACTGTCGATTTCATTCTTAACAAAATATTAATTAAATCAATCAATATCTGAAATTATTGCATTCCTGTAAATAATAGTATTCTTTTAATGCTTCATACATAATAAATAAAATCAGTCTCCTGAAATGATGGGTCTGATTTTATAGGAGCTTCATTCACGATCAACTAATTCAACTGTGACACTGATAGGATTACCTTGTTATTCCCATGGATGGGAATGAGTCTCTTAGTATCTCCTGTCATTGATTGGTGTCAAGATGGGGATTCAAAATCAGGGCCTACATTGCCTATGGCTTCCCCAATAGTCTGCCAACCTTCAGCAATGCAAGGTGAAGTACCCTTTGCAACAGTGTCATTCAGACCCAAGAGGGTAACCATGCAAAGGAAGAAAACATAAAAAGGCCATCTCACCGCATTTTTCTGTATATTTTTGCCACACAAGGCCTGGGGGTCTAGGATCCAAGGATCTGCTGTGCGTCCAGTGGCTGCACCCCAGCACAGGATGATCGAAGCTGAAGCAGAGTTGCCACAATCTGAGTTCAAGCCCCCTGCTGAGCAAAAAAAATTAAAAGAAATTAGCTCCCTGGCTTGCAATTCATCACATTTATTCTGCCAGGCTTTGAATTTGATCTCAGGGTTTGGGTAAATCTGCAGCACTGTGGAAGAAGGGGAAGCTCACTGTACTTGAAGATAAGAAAATTAAGCTTGTACTCTAAGCAAAATTCAAGCTCCAGCCTTGGAAAACATACTATTTATATACATTGTAAAGACAAGATTTGTACTTACCTATGGATGCTCAGTCCATACACATTTGATGTGGTTGTTCCTTGTACTTTTTGTTTTATTCATTTTTTACCATTGATTTTACAGTGATGACACCCATTGCCTTTGTTACATTGATGACATCCTATTACATGGGATCTAAATTTGTAGACGTGTTCTTCATCAAGCCTGACACCCAGGACTCTCGGAGAAAAGGAAAAAAGGTTTCACATTTGGCTTCTTACTCCATGATCCAATTGTTGATAGTGCTAGGATCTGAACTCAGGTCCAGGCAGGACCAATTGGCAAATAGTTCAAGGTGAACACACCAGCCTGTTTGCAACAAAGGAGTTAGGCCATTCCCAGGATCTGTCATTGATCCCCAGGGTGGGCCACGATAGTCATAAATTCGTAATTTAAACATAGGATCTAAATTTACATATATGTGTGGACAGCATCTTGCGTTTGATGTACTTCTCCTTATTGTCAGTCTTATGGAAGTATTGTGCAATTTACTGAGTAAGGTGACAGATATAACAGTGCTTACATGGATGACAACCTATTGCCATGGCTATAGGGTTTCCTAAGCATTCTCCACCCTAGCTGAGACACAGGACTTTCACAGAAAAGGATAAGAGGTGAATAGATGGGCTTATCACATCAGGATTCATCTTTTGGCAGTGTTGGGATTTGAACTCAGAGCCTACAGGCTCAATTGGGGAAAGGGTCAAGGGTCACCAGCCTGTGAACAACGAAGGAGATAGGCCCTTCCCAGGACCTGACATCGAGTACCAGGGAGGGCCAAATAGTAATTAATTCATAATTTAAACATAGGATCTATATTTACATACATGTGTGGACAACATCTTGCATTTGGTGCACGTATTCTCCTTATATTGTGTCTAATTCATGGAGTTATTGTGTATTGTACTGAGTATGGTGACAAGTATAAGTGTGCTGACATGGATGACAACCTGTTCCAATGGTTATAGGGTTGCCTATGCATTCTACATCCTAGTTGAGGCCTGGGATTTTCACAGGAGTGGAAAACATGTACAATGACTGGCTTCTGACAACAGAATGAATCTTTTGTCAGTGCTAGGATTTGAACTGGAGTCTGAGTAGCTCTGTTGCACTTTGGGGGAAGGGGAAGCTCACCATCTTTGAAGACTAGAATGTCAGGCCTGGTCCAAGGCATGATTTGAAGCACCAGCACTGGATAAAATAACCTTTTTTAAACTTAGGATCTCTCTTTACCTCCATCTTGCATTCAGTGTAGTTATTCTTTTTATTTTGTGTCTTATTCATGGATGTATTGTGTATTTTATTGAGTATGGTGATAGATATAGCTGTGTTAACATGGATGACAACTTATTCCCATGGCTATAGAGTTGTCTATATAGAATTCTCCATCCTTGCTGAGACCCATGACTTTCATGGGACAGGAAAACAGGTGGATCAATTGGCTTCTCACATCAAAGTGAATCTTTTGGCAGTGCTGGGATTTGAACTCAAGGCCTAGCAGGCCCAATTGGTGAATGGGTCAGAATGGGTCATGGTGAACACACCAGCCTGTGAGGAACTAAGGAGCTAGGCCATTCCCAAAACCTGACATGAAGCCCTGGTGGGGGCCAAAATAGTCATAAATTCATCATTTAAACAGAGGATCTATATTTCCATACATGGATGGCAGCATCTTGCATTTGGTGTAGTCATTCTCTTTATGTTGTGTCTTATTCATTGATGTATTGTGTATTTTCTTGAGTATTGGTTGACAGATATAACTGTTGTGACCTAGATGTCAACCTATTCCCATGAGTATAGAGTTACCTATGCATTCTCTATCCTAGCTGAGACCCAGGACTTGCACAGCAAAGGAAAATAGGTGCAATGACTGGCTTCTCACATCAAGGTGAATCTTTTGGCAGTGCTGGGATTTGAACTCAAGGCCTAGCAAGCCAAATTGGTGAATGGGTCATGGTGAACACACCAGTCTGTGAGCCACTAAGTAGCTGGGCCTTTCCCAGGAACAGAGATCCAGCCCCAGGGAGGCCACAATAGTCCTGAATGGATCATTTAAACATGGGATATACATTCAAATCTGTGTGTGGACTGCATTGTGCATTTACTGTAATTATTCTACTTTGTATGCTATTCATGGATGTATTGTGTATTTTCTTGAGTATATGATGACAAGTATAACTGAGCTGACATGGATAACAACCTATCCCCGTGGCCACAGGATGGCCCATGCATTCTCCAGCCTAGCTGAGACCCAGGACTTGCACAGGAAAGGAAAACAAGTGCAACGATTGGCTTCTGACATCAGGGTGAATTTTGGCACTGCTGGGATCTGAACTCGGGGCCTAGCAGACCCAAGTGACAAATGGGCCCATGTGAGCACACCAGCCTGTGAGACACTATTGAGGAAGGCCTTTCCCAGGACTTGAGATGGAGCCCTTAGGTAGGAAGTGTGTGTGGGGGGGGGGGTTCGGCACACAGCAGTCATCCCTTCATAAGTTGAAGGTAGTTCTTACACCCAGGACTCTCAGAGAAAAGGAAAACAGGTGTCACACTAGGCTTCTTACTCCATGATCCAATTGTTGGCAGTGCTGGGACCTGGACTCAGGGCCTAGCAGACCCAATTCGTGAATGGGTGTGTCAGCACAGCAACTTCTAGCCCAAGAAGCTGCCAGGCAGTTCGCAGACCCTGAGATTGAGCCACAGGGGTGGACAAAACAGCCATACATGGATAGGCAGGTGGTATACCAATAAATATATATATTTGTATAGAGTGCCAGGGACATCTACCTATCAACTACATTCCTACCAACTCAGGTAGTTACTGTGCCACCATTGAAGGAATAGTATTCTTTTCATGCTTAATAAACTATTCATTAAGATGAATCAGCGTGCTAGGATCATTGCATCTAATTTTAGACTGGACTGATGCACGCAGAAACTTCTGATTCAATCATGAGTTTGCTCACATTCCATCGGTATTTCGATGCACAGGAACGAGTCTCTTGGGATTTCCCCCATTGGTAGGTGTCAGGACCAGGAATCGAACTCAGGGCCTACATTGCTGCATGGTCCTATGGCTTCCCCAATATCCCGCTGGCTTTCACCAATGCAAGGTAAAGAACCCTTTGTAGGCATGTCATTAAGACCCAGGATTGTCACCGTGGAAAGGAACAAAATGTAAAAATCCATCCCGTGGCTTTCTCTCTCTCTCTCTCTCTCTCTCTCTCTCTCTCTCTCTGTGTGTGTGTGTGTGTGTGTGTGTGTGTGTTTTCCTGCAAGACTTCAAGGCCTAGGATCCCAGGATCGGCTATGGGCCAATGGCAGCCCGCCAACCTAAGATGATTGAAACTGAAGCAGAGTTTCCACAAACTTAGTTGAAATCCTCTCCTTGGTAATAATAATAATAATAAAATAAAGCACCCTGGATCAGAACTCACACCATTTTTCTGCCACAGCTGGGATTCTAACTCAAGTCTGGGTAAATCTATGGCACTGTGGGGGAATGGGAAGCTCACCCTCCTTGAAGACTACAATATCAGGCCAGGTTGCAAGGTCTGATTTGAAGCCCCAGCACTGGCAAAAATAATATACCAACCTATTTTACACATAGGATCTCTATTTACATACATGTGTGGAATGCATCATATGTTCAGTGTAGTTACTCTTTTATTGTGTGTCTTAGTCATGGATGCATTTTGTGTTTTATTGAGTATGATTACAGACATAACTGTGCCAACACAGATGACAACCTATTCCTATGGCTATAGATTTGCCTATATAAAATTCTCCATCCTCCCTGAGACCTACGACTTTCACAGGACAGGAAAATAGGTGGATCGATGGGCTTCTCACATCAGATTTCATCTTTTGGCAGTATTGGGTTTTGAACTCAGAGCTTAGCAGGCCCAATTGGCAAAAGGGTCTAGGTAAGGATACTGGCCTGTGAGCAACGAAAGAGGTAGGTTGTACCCGGGACCTGAGATCGATCCCCGGTGGCACAATATTCATCCATTCATAAGCTGAAGCTAGTATGCTAATAAATACCTATTTGGACAGAGTAGGAGATGTGGCGGGCTGTGTTGGAATCCTATCTAACATGTGAGTATTGATTCTTGGATCTTTCCCATTGTCTCCAGTTCCTGAATGTGATTCTTATTGTCACACTTCATGAACGCTTAATTAAAAATAATCGTTGTGCCATATGTCTTGCCTATCATTTCCTATGAGAATCGTGCATGAAATAAACTCTTCACTAGATCTGAATTCAACCCCTCATAAAATTTATAGACATGTTAAATATACAATTTATACTTACATCTATATATTCACTCTATATTGTGTTTGTTGGAGTGATTCATTATGTTTTATTATTGATTTGTTTATTTAGCATTTATTTTATGAACTGTAAGTGTACCTAAAACATTTATTACATTTATTCCCATCTATTACATAGCATGTAACTTTGCAGACATATTATGAACTTGCACAGAAAAGGAAAACAGGTGTCACACTTGAAATCTTACACCAGGAAGAAATTTTTGACAATTATGGGACCTGATCTGAAGGCCTGAGAGGCCCAATCCATGAATGGGTGAGTGTTAGCACTGAAGCCTCTAGCCCATTCAGCTGCCAAGTGGATCCCAGAACCTAGGATCAAGCCCCAGGTTTGGACAAAATAGCAGTAACTTTCTATGATGATGGTGGTATATAAATAAATACAAATTTAGGTATTTAGGTACTGCCAGAGCTGTCTATTTAGTACTCAATGACATATACTACGTTCCTACTAATTCTCATGTATTTAGTGAGGATTCCATTTAATCAATACTATTCTTTTTTTTTCCTTTGGGTCTGGACGTGGGGCCTAAACTCTGGGCCTGGGCGCTGTCCCTCAGCTCTTCAGAACAAGGCTAGCACTCTACCACTGAGCCAACTTCCCAGCCCCCAATAGCATTCTTTTAATGCATAATAAACTATGAATTAAAATCAATCTGTGTCCTGGATTATTGGGTCTAATTTTATGCTACACTCATTGAGGGACTACTCATCCAACCATGGCATTGATCACATTTCTCTGGTGTTCCTATGGACAGGCAATAGTTTCTTAGGCTCTTCAGCCCCTTTAAAATGATATGATCGGGATTAGAACTCAGGGCCTAGTGTCTAGGTTGGCCTATGGCTTCACTGACAGCCTGCCAGCCTTCAGCAATGCCAGGTGACCTACAAGTTGCAGCCATGTCATTCAGACCCAGGATGGTCACCCTACAAGGAAGAAAAACAGAAACTGCTGACCTTCTGTGGTTTGCGGCTTTTTTGGGTGGTGTTTTCATTTTGTTTTCCTGTCAGCCCCCAAGGCCTAGGACCCAGGATGGCTGTGGGTCCAGAGGCTGCACCATCCCAGCCTAGGGTGATGGAAACTGAGGCAGAGTTGCCATCACCTGAGTTCAATCCCCGTACTTAGCAATAAATTAATTAATTAACAATACTACTGAAGCTCCCTCTCTTGGATTTCATGACATTTTGTCTGCCAGGCCAGGGATGTCACCTTGGGTTCTGGGTAACTCTGATGCATTGCGGGGGTGTGGGGATGAAGAAAGGGAAGCTCTCCTTCCTTTAAGACAAGTAATTCAAACCTGTTAACTAGGTCTGAATTCAAGCCCCAGCCTTGGAGAACATAACATATATAGATATGTTTATTATATGATTTATACTTACATCCATATATTCAGTTTATATCGTGTTTGTTGGAATGATTCATGATATTTTATTATTTATTTGTTTATTTACCATTTATTTATTGACTGACTGTGAGTGCTCCTATAACATTTATTACATTCATTCAAATCAATTCCATAGCATGTAGCTTTGCAGACATATTGTATACATCATACCTGACACCCAGCACTTGCACAGAAAAGGAAAACAGGTATCACACTTGGAATCTTACTCCAAGAAGACATTTTTGGCAATGCTGGGGCCTGAACTGAGGGCCTAGAAGGCCCAACTCATGAATGGGTGAGTGTCAGCACGACAGCCTCTAGCACATTCAGATGCCACATGGATCCCAGGACCTAGGATGGAGACATAGGATTGGCCAAAATAGCAAAAACTTTCTATGCAGAGGGTAGTATACAAACAAATATGTATTTAAAAATGTAGATACTGCAAGTGATGTCTTTCTTATATTCAATGACATATACTACCTTCCTAGTGATTCACAGGTATGTAGTGAGAACTATTTTATCAATAGTATTCTTCTAGGGGCTGGGAAGATGGCTCACTGGGAGAGTGCTTGTCTTTCATGCATGAGCCCCGGGTTCGATTCCTCAGCACAACATGATCAGAAAAAGCTGGGAATGGTGCTGTGTCTCAAATGTTACAGCACTAGCCCTGAGCTGAAAAGCTGAGAGAGAGTGCCCAGGCCCAGAATTCAGGCCCCACTACACACACACACACACGCACACACACACACACACACATATTCTTTTAATGCATAATAGGCTATGAATTATAATCAATCCACATCTTGTGAATACTGGGTTTAATTTTATGTTAGACTGATTGACAAACTACTCATCCAACTATGACATTGATCACATTCCTATGGTGTTCCTATGGACAGGCAATAGTTTCCTGGGCTCTCTAGCCCTTTGTAAGTGGCATGACCAGGATTCAAACTCAGGGCCTAGGTGTCCAGATAGGCCTATGGCTTCGCTGCCAGCCTGCCAGCCTTCAGCAATGTCTGGTGACCTACAGGTTGCAGCCGTGTCATTTGGATCCAGGATGGTCACTATGCAAGGAAGGAAAACCGAGAAACCATCGACAGACTTCAGTTCGCGGCAATTTTTTGGTGCCGTTTTCAATTTGTTTTACTGTCATCCCCTGAGGCCTAGGATCCCAGGAATGGCTGTGGGCCCAGAAGCTGCACCATCCCAGCTTAGGATGATGGAGGCTGAGGCAGAGTTGCTACAACCTGAGTTCAAGCCCCGTGCTTGACAAAATAAATAAACAAACAAACAAATAAATAAATTGAAATAAATTATATAAAAATAAAATAAATTTTAAAATTTTAAAAATATTAAAAATACTAATGGAGCGCCCTGGCTTGGAATTCGTGCTCATTTTTTTTCTTCCAGGCCTGGGATTTGAACTTGGAGTCTGGGAAACTCCAATTCACTGTGGAGGATGGAGAAACTCACCTCTTTGAATACAAGCAATTCAGGCCTGTTCCCTAGGCCTGAATTCAATCCCCAGCCCTGTTAAGTAATATTCATCCACATTTAAAAAAATGATGAATATCTACATAGTTATGTTTACTGCATATTGCTTTGAGGGTATTTATTTTTGTGTTATTCATTCATTATATTTATTGACTATTACTACACTTATAACACGTATTAAATTCATTACATCTTATGAGAACTATACAGATTTGCATATATATATTATAACTTACTTCAGACCCAGGATATTCACAGAAATTCTATAGTAGATGATCCCATGCTTAGAAAAACAGAAAGAATACACCAACCAAAGTCTAATTTAACCCTAAGCACACCAAAGGCTCACATCTGTAATTCTAGCTATTCAGGAAGCTGAGAACTGGAAGATGAAATTTCAAAGCCAATGAAGGCAAAAATGCCTGAGAGAAATCATCTCCAATTAACTGGAAAAAAGCCCGGCAACAGGTATGGTTGAAGTGGTAGAAAATCAGCTATGAACAACCAAGCCAAGAAAGAGCAAGCTGAGTTCAAGTGCAGGGACGGGTGGGGGGTGGGCAGAGGGATAAAAGGGAGAGAAATCTTCCAAAAACAGAGAATAGAACAGCAGTACAAAAATCCCACCTAATTTATGGTACCAACCAACCTAGAAAAAAAAATAATGAAGCTTGTGCAGTTGTATAACTTTACATGAGCACATATGTTCTTAGGTACACTTCAAATCTATGATTTTAATAATATATATGTATATATATTAATAATGCATATATATATATAATATACCTTTAAATAAACTAAGAAACCAGCAAATGAATAAATACTTCTGAATTAGTGCCTTAACCATGGCATCATAAGTTATTTATACTAAAATTGTATTCCAAGTTTCTTTTCTCAGAATCCATCTTTAAGAAGTTTGTTCACGTGCCTGGCACAGGTGGCTCATGCCTGTAATCTTAGCTACTCAGGAGGCTGAGATCTGCGGATGGCAGTTCAAAGCCAGCATGGACAGGAAAGTTCGTGAGACTCTTATCTCCAATAAACCACTAGAAAACCAGAAGTAGCAATGTGACTCAAGCAGTAGATTGCTCGCATTGAGCTGAAGAGTACAGGGATAACCCCTGAGTTCAGGCCCATGATCAAAAAACAAAAAATGTGTTCATACAGATCATAAAATTCTAACATTCTAAGCTTCAGGAAACTTTTCTGCCTGAGTCTTATGCTCTTTAGGCAAATACTCCACTACTGAGCTACATCCCAGTTCCAATGTTTTTGTTTTACATTTTACAATCCAGTTTATTCCCAAAATGCTTACAATTACCTACTGTCCTCACAGAAATGAATTTTTATTCAGAAACCTACCTTTTGTGCTATCAGGGACCCCCTAGTGTATTTCGTGTTAGGTGCTGAGGAAAACTAACATGACACAAATGCAGAGAGTTTATAATTATATAAATAACTCTAAATAGAAATAAATTCAACTGTCCCGACCATCTAGGGAGAAATGATATCCTTATTTTCCTTCTCACTCTTCATGGCAGATGGTCAAAATAGAAACACCAATGTGCTATACTGAAATGTAAAAGTTTAAAAACCTTTTCTGAAAAACGTGTTATAAAATCAAAATGTATCAAATAAATGAGAAATGAACTTAAAAACATATTAAAATGCTAATGAAGCTCTCTGGCTTAGAATTTGTGGCATATTTTTGTCTTCTTGGCCTGGAAATTGAACACGGGGTCTAGGTAACTCTGTTGCACAGTTGGGGAAGGGGAAGCTCACCACGCTTGAAGACCAGAATGTCAGGCCTGTTCCCTAGGCGTGAATTCAAGCCCCAGCCCTGGAAAACGTACTATTTATATACATTTTAAAGATAGGATTGAACTTCCATACAGATATTCAGCCTATATTATGTTTGTGGTGGTTATTCATTATATTTTTTGTTTTATTCGTTTATTTACCATTCATTTTATTGACTGTGATGATACCTAACTATGTATTATATTGTTTACATCCTATCACATAGCATCTAGATTTGTAGATGTGTTCTCAATCATGCCTGACACCCAGGACTCTTGCAGGAAAGGAAAACAGGTGTCACACTTGTTGACAGGTTGGCCTATGTGTTCCCTGATAGCATGCCAGCCTTCATATATGGCAGGTCATGTCCACTTTGCAGCCGTCTGTCTCATTCAGACTCAGGATGGTCACCGTGCAAAGAATAAAACGTAAAACCCCCAGCCCTCTGCAGCTCGCCACTTTTCGTGCTATCCCACTTTTTTTTTTCCTACAAGCCCTCTGGGTCTACGATTCCAGGATCGGGTATGGGTCCTGAGGCAGCACCCAGCCTAGAGTGTTCGAAGTTGAGGCAGAGTTGCCACGACTTGAGTTCAAGCCCCATGTTTGGCCAAAAAAAGAAAAAAAGAAAAAGATTAATTAATTATTTAACTAAATTAAAAAAATAATAAAGCTCCCTGGTTTGGAATTTCTCTCAGTTTTCTTTCCCAGCCTGGGATTTGAACTCAGGATCTTGGTAAGTCTGTAGCAATGTGAGGAAAGTGCAGATTTGCCACTACTTGAGTTCAAACTCCGTGTCAAGCCACAACTAAAAAGTTAAGTCACTGAGCTTGGCAGGGGGAGTAGTTGTCGAGATGGGAGGGAAGGGATGGTAGGGGGAAAACAAAGGAGCAGGCAACAATGCTCAATAGGAAATATACTCATGACCTTGCTCATGTAACTGTGACCCCTCTGTACAACATTTTTACAATAAAAACATACAAATAAGAAACAATGTAGTGTTCAGAGAAGCACTTTGGGAGTAAGGGAAGGAGTCTGAATAGCTGTACAAAATTCTACATGGCTTTTTTTAATGTTCAGTATGTAATTGAATAAACATAACTGCTTCCATTAAAAAATTAAGTCACTGTCTTGGAACTGGACCAATAATTCTACCATTTTTGGGATTTGATCTCACCATCTAGGTAACTCATTTGCACCATGAGTGAAGGCGAAGCTCACTGTCATTGAAGAAAAGAAATTCAGGCTAGAGTTCCCACGGCCTGAATGAAGGCCCTGCAAAGAAAAAGATATCTCTATACATGTGTAATATAGGATATATATTTACATATGTATGCTTATTACATATTATGATTTTTATTATTGATTTTGTGATTATTTTTATTTTATTCATTCATTTATTGTTTATATTATTTAGTATTATTATACACATAATACTTATTACATTTTGCACATCTATTATAAATGTATACACAATAATTTAGGACATTGACTCATTTTTCATTAAAACTTTTTGTGTTGAAACATGATACATAATTAAATGGAGGCATTTGTCATAGTCTTCACATGTTTAGAGTATCTCTCAAGGATGAGCTTTGTGTTTTTATCTTTGAACACCTTCCTATAGGGATTTCTTTAATGATTTATACTTAGAAGCCTTTTCTTCAGTACAAGCAATTTGTGGGATAAGATTGTAAACCTAGAAATGTGGCTTAGTGGAAATAGCTCGCTCAACATGCATGAATACCAGGGTTTGAATCTTCAGTGCCACATACTCAGAAAAAGCTAGAAGCAATGGAGTGGCTCAAATGACAGAGTGCTAGCCTTGAAAAAAAAGAAGCCCCAGGACTCTCAAAAACAATAGGCCAGATGGCGGTGGCTCACACCTGGAACCCCACCTTCTCTGGATGCTGAGATTTGAAGACCATAGTTTAAAGACAGCCTAGGCAAAGAAAGCCTGTTAGATTCTTATGTTCAAGATACCACCAAAAAAATACCCCATGTGGCGCTGTGACTCAAGTGGTAGAGTGTTAGCTTTGAGCTGAATTGCTCATGGACAGGGCCCAGGCTTGATATAAGACACACAACTGGAAACAAGTAAGGATTAATCAAAGTGCTTTTCCTATTTGCTAATTAGGAGAACACTCTAACGTTGATGTACACCAGAATTGGAGTCAGAGTTTAAGGCTCAAGTATTGCACATGCATATACCCAGCCTCTCAGTCTCTAGCATTATAACCTTGTGTGCTAAAGGGATCTGAAAGGTCCAATGTTGAAAGGCTTAATATGCTCCCCAAGCCCTTTGAGATAAGCAGTTGACTTGTATTATCAATGTCATTACAGTTCTGAACCTAGAAGAGCACCAGTAGCTCACACCCATCACCCTAGCTCAGGAGCCTGAGGTCTGAGGATCACAGGGTGAAGCCAACAAGGGCAGGAAAGTCTATGACACTCTGACTTCCACTTCTGAAAGGTCAGATGTTCAACAGCTTCGTGTGTTTCCCTTGGTGATGAGAAGTTACTTTCATTCTAAATGTTCTTAGGGTTCTCATGCTATAGAAGGAAAGAAACATCACTGACCCATCAAAGATTCAAATGAAGTTCTCAGGATTCAATCCTTACTCCGGCTAGCCAAAAGAACTCCAGAGTAACACTGTATTTGAAGGACAGAAAACAGGTTCAAAAGCCAGGCTAGGTACAGAGACCTAGGCCTGTAGGATTAGGAGGCACAATGTACACACTCAACAGGGAAGTGAGCTGCAAAACCACCTCATTCATTCCAGGCACAGTCACCAATGGGAGGAAACCTGAAACATTTGTTAGAGTTACACCAGGGTCAGGCTTTTCTCAGCCATTTCAATGACTAACCTTCTTCCCTCAGGTGAAGGGAGCCTCAGGCTATCTTTAGGTTACCAATACAGAGTCAGTTTAGTGGGGGAGAGGGGAGGAAGAGACTAGAAAAACCTTGCTCTCTGGTCTCAGGGAGTGGGTTTTTGACTCTCCATCTGTCAGGTTTGAAGGCCCTTCTTCTACCTCTAACAGTCCTTTCTCCTTCCTTCATTCTCCACATCATTAATGTAAATCCCCAGTCCAAGATGAGACAGGGCCTTTCCTCTTCTGTTTCCAAGAACCTGAGTTAGAACCTTGCTTTGTCTTCTTGTCTCTAGGGTCCTTTGCTGCCTAAGAAGTGGGAAAGAGACAGTCTTCCTACTTTGTGGTTGTGTGAAGGCATTGCTGGTGGCCTGACACAATAAAGAAGGCCTCATGACTGGGAATTGTTCCATTCTTTCCTCCTGACATCCAAGACCAGATTGATGTATCATTTTTCTATCTATCTATCTATCTATCTATCTATCTATCTATCTATCTATCTATCTATCTATCTATCTATCTATCTATCTATCTATCTATCTATCTATCTATCTATCTATCTATCTATCTATCTATCTATCTATCTGTCCATCCATCTATCCGTCCATCCATCTATCTATACATCTATCTATCTATCTATCTATCTATTTATCTATCTATCTATCTATCTATCTATCTATCTATCTATCTATCTATCTATCTATCTATCTATCTATCTATCTATCTATCTATCTATCTATCTATCTATCTATCTATCTATCTATCTATCTATCTACCTACCTACCTACCTAACTACCTACCTAGCTATCTCTTTGACATTTCTTGGGTTGAACTCCAAGCTTAGGCACTTTCCCTAGCACCCTACTACTTGAGCCACAGCACCAATTCTGGCTTTTTCTGTCTATGTGCTACTGAAGAATAGAACCCACGACTTCTTGCATGCTAGGCAAGCACTCTCTCACTAATCTACATTCCCAGCCCCCTCATCTTTTTTTCTTAATCATAGTTTTTACATAAGTATGATACAGTTTGTGTCCTCAAGTTTAATTTTTCTGAATACCAGTTATTTCTACACACTAGGATTTTCTTTTCCCCTGAATGATTTGTTACTGTTCCTGCATTGGCCTCATAATAAAATGTAAATAAAGGCTGCTGAGAGCTTCAATGTGCATCATATAAGGACACAGGCCTATAAAATAAGCAACTCCCAGGCTTTTCTGCCTGGTCTGGCCTGTATCACCTGCTCGACATTCTCTCTCAAAACTGGAGCTCTACCCTCTAAGCTACTGCTCCACTTCTGGTTTTCTGGTGGTTTATTGGAGACAAGAATCTCACAGAAATTCCTGCTAAGACTGGCTTTGAATGGTGATCTCCTGAGGAGGCTTTAAGTAGCTTTCCTCAGGGATTCCCCTAGGAGCCACTCCACACAAACCTTTAGTCTAAATGTCGAGAGGTACTAGAGAAAACAGAAACATGAAGATGCTTCTAGTGTGCTCTAGATAATTAAGGTTGGAGACACAAAACACTCATAATTATTAGATCACTTTAAAGGCAAAAGGAGCAATGCAGACAGTATGAGGATTGCTCCAGCTTTCAGTCCTCTCATCATGAGAGAGTAAATTCACTGCAGCTCAATGTTAAGTGACAGAACTGGCATGTCCTGTGGACATTTGCTCCGGTGACACTCATTTCTCACTTTTGGCTTCAAACCTGTGACCAGAGTGGAAGATGAGGAGAGAAAATCCTTCTCAGAGAAGGCAGCTATAAAGAACATTGGGTAGTCTCTTATAAGTTCAAACCATTGGAATGACCCATTAAGAAGTCAGATTTTCCAGATTAAAATATGGAGAAGAAAAGAAAGAAAGTGCCAGTGACTGCTCACTGCAATTCCAGATCCTCAGGAGGCTGAGATGTAGAGAATCTGAATTTAAATCCAGCCAGCATAAAAAAGTCCTTGACACTGTTATTTCTAAGAGGTCACAGAAAACCCCAGAAGTGGGGCTTTGACTCAAGCTTAATACACTGGTCTTGACTGAAAGGGGCTCAGGGAAAATGCCCAGGCTCATGGTTCAAACCCAGGACCTGCCCCCTCATAAAGAACCTGTACCTCCATGTCTTTGTGTATGTATGGATGTATTCCTATAGGTGAAGCTCCAGAGTAGCTATGATGAATGTCACCAACCTAGGAAATTTGTATTCAATACAATGAGTTCATAACACAGAGACTGCTTTTAGACATTGCGTGTTCCAGGGTTCCCCTCACTGCTTCCAGTGTAGCCTGAGGGTTTCTCTGCATCCTAGGCCTGCTGAAAGAAGTCTCTCTCATTTTCTGGACACGCAGACAAAAGCCCTCAGTCCTGTATAGCTGTGTAACAAACAACTCTATTTGGGTCAATTAGTGCTGAGGAGTGTGGGCAGGCTCTGAAGGTCAGGAGAAAAAGTCCTCTTTGTACCCCAAGCTATCTCTCTTCCCAGTGCTCTGCTTTGACAGGAAACCGTCATTTGTGCCATGTCCCATGGCAGTCCAAGTACTATGCACTTATCCTCCCTTTGTGAGACTATATTCTGGTGTTCAGATACAGTGCTCAATATAATTCAGGAGTCCTTCTGGCTGACAACTAGGGCACTGAACCTAATGAAATGTTTCATTGAGGGTAATGATGGGCCTATGATGCCTCTCCTAGGTTTCTGGAAGCTTGTGAAATCCAAGCATGTGTTGGATATCACAAAATTCCTGTCATCTACGTCTGGTGAAGCTCATCACATTTTGAAACCTTTGACCTCTCCTAGTTAGACCTTGGGTGGCTAGGTTTTGGCGTTGAACACAGGGCCTGGGTGCTCAGGGCAGAAGTCTAATGCTTTACAATTTTGTGTCACAGCTTCACTTCTGCTTTCTCTGTGTGTGTGTGTGTGTGTGTGTGTGTGTGTGTGTGCATACACTAGTCCTGGAGCTTGAACTCAGGACATGAACACTGTACCTAGTTTCTCTTGTACAAGGATTGTACAAGGATTGGAGCTTGGTTGTAGTGGTATACCTCTGGCTAAGTCAGGTTAGATGGCAGCTGTCAGCACCAGACACCCGGCTTGCTCTGTGATGAGGTATTTGAAGTCTTATCTTTATAGAGTTGCAGTCACAACATTCAATCTTTTTTTTCTTGCCCATCCTGGGTCTTGAGTAACTGTCTAGACACAGTTCCTAAGTTTTATGCCCAAAGCTAGTGCTCAACTGCTTGAGCAACAGCACAACGTCCGGATTTTTATGTGCATGTGGTAGTGAGGAATTGAATCCAGGGCTTTGTATATACTAACCATCACTATACCACTGAGCCCCAGGAGTGACAAGTATATAAAAAGATAAATGTGTACATTGGCATATATATATAAAGAGAATGATGTCTATATATTATGAAATTACATATATTACTACCAATTATTGTAAATTAAATTATTCCTTCCATTTTTAAGTATCATGGTTGAATACATAATAAAGTATTAATTTAAAATTAGTCAATGTAGTATAATTGTTGTGTATAATTTTATAGTATACTCATACACTAACTACTAATTTAATTGCTACTTTTATAACATTTGTATGGATGTATATTGGAATGCATTTCTTAGAATCTCCCGCCAATCATTAGTGGCAGTCCCGGGAATTGACCTCCAGGCCTAAGTTGAGGTTTTATCTATGGCTTCCCTAATAGCCAGCCAAAGGGGAAAAAATGTAAAACCACCTTCTTGAACTTCTTAGTTTTATCCTTCTCTTTTTTATTTATTTATTTTTTGCCAACTCTGATATTTGAACTCGGGTTCTAGCTTCCAGGATCTGTGGCAAAAATGCTGAGACCTGAGTTCAAGGTCCGTGCTGTGCCAAAACTTAATAAAATAAGGCCCTGGCTTGGAAATTGCACCATATTTCTGGCAGGCCTGGGATTTGAATTCAGGGTCTGGGTCACTCTGTGGCACTGTGGGTGAAGGGGAAGCTCACCTTCCTTGAAGACAAGAAATTCAGACCAGTTCCCAGGGCCTGAACTGAAGCCCCAGCACTGGAAAGAATAATATTCATATATGATATCTATACACATACATGGTTTTAGTGAGTATGAAGTTTATTACCCTTATTTATTTAGTATTATTACCCATATAACATTTCATTTATTACATTATCACATAGGATGTATTTGCATATGAATTATACTGACACCCAGGACTTTTTTTCAGGAAAAAAATGTGTCAAAAGTGGCTCCTTAATCCATGAATAAACTTTTGGCCATGCTGGGATTTCAACTCACAGCCTACAATGGCCAATCCATAAATGGAGTTACAGTCTTGGCACACCAGCCTCTGGCAAACTCAGCTGCCAGGAAGTTCTGAGGACCTGTGATCAAGCCACAGTAATGCCCAATATATACATTGATAGATGTGTAGATTGCTGTATATATATGTGTGTGTGTGTATGTGTGTGTGTGTGTGTGTGTGTGTGTGTGTGTGTGTAGAGAGAGAGAAAGAATGTGAGGATATAATTAAATTATATATATATATAGTTACCAATTATTAGTTATTAAGTTATGTCTCCATTGAATGAAGTATCATGGTTGAATACTTATAAAAACATTAATTAAAAATTAGTCAATATCCTTCCATTAGCGGAATCATAGCATGTTGCTAAAATGGAAGATATAAATTCAACAA